>NC_132801.1:2497916-2845833 GCF_048594095.1 Paramormyrops kingsleyae | reverse complement strand
GCATGGTGCTTTCCCTGAGACCTGAGGAATGATGGGAGAGGTGTGTGGGGGGGGGGGTTGTCCCAAGCCTGGGACTCTTCATTTTATGTTGCAGCCCACACCAGGTATTGGGGAAGAATGAGTGTGAAAGAGCTGACGAGTGCTGGACAGCCAAACGGGTACCTGTGTAAGTACTGCGTGACGGGCAGATGTGCGTGTCCTGGAAGTCCTGCGGTCCTCATCATGCTTCCATTGAGCCAGTACGTCGGATCTGGATTCATTTCTGTTTGTTTTGTTGGGTTCGCTGAGTTGTGCATGGTTTATTTTCGATTAGTACCTTGTAGAAAATGCTTGTCCAGCCTCTGAAAGATCTGACAGATTTGGTGGGGAGGGGGGTGTCTGTATTGTTGCCCATGTGACCTGAATTTTCCATAAGCTGGACTGGTACCTTCAGGGGCTGTAGTGCTGTACGGTGCCCTTCAGTACGCATGATGAAACCAATGAACACATTTGATGTGGGTGGAACCTAAATTAACAAGTAGACGTTCAACCCGGAAAACGTGCTTATTTTGGCTGTGAGTTGGTTACGGCTGAAGCTGGTTAGTTATAATCGGCGGTTTGGGAACATTTTGGTTTCCCAATAAATCTCCCCTGCATGGGAGAGAGTTGATAAGACTAAAACTGTCTTTCACTGAATCCCAGTGTGTTGCTGGAAACCCATCCAGGGTGTTTGGCTTATTTGAGACGACATCCTTCGAGTGTGTGTGAGTGGAGCAGAGCAGAAACAGCCCCTGCTAGTGATTGGCATCTAAGGCCCTTTACCAGGAAACTCAAACCAGGCTAAAAAACAAATTTTATGGCTATAGGGGTGTTTATCACTGCAGATTTGCGGCCATATTGAGTAGTAGAGAACACAGGATTTAATTCATTATGGTCGATATGAAGCTGCATTTGTCATGGTTTTTATTTTCCATAATGTGCATACAAGTGTTTTTCTTAGGTTTTATTCAGACATGTTGATGAGGGCATTGCCTTTGGTTTACAACTGGTCTTAATTGTATTTGCAGTTTTAATAAGAAATAATTTCAGATCAAAATCTATTTCCCCCTGGTACTGAAATTGCACTGAACCATGAAGCTAAAACCATGGTTTTTTTACCAAATAGTGTGTTGTGTACTGTTACACCCCTCGCACCTTCAGTTCTCGCTCTGGCTGTGTTTCACCCACTGTGGTGAGTTTGTCGAGTCGCCGGCACATGCCTCTCTCCTTAGTGTCCTTCGTGTCTTCGGGTTTCCCGTTGGGCCCCAGAAGGCACGTGCTGAAAAGCCCAGTTGCGGCTTGCAGCCGTGCCCAGTTGCTGTTAGGTGCCTGGAACAAATGCGGCAAACCCGTAGTCAGGCCCTCATGCTGCAGTCGGCTCCTTTCCTTGTTCCATTCTTAGCACCTGCTTGTTGCATCGCAGTAAGAAAAGTTTTAAATCCTCGTCGTCTTGGCTACACACTTCCCCAAAACCACTGTGCTGCTGCCCAACAGGTGACGACTGCAAAGGGAAGCAGCAGCCAGTGACACACATCCCTGTCACCCGGTCCCCTGTGGTGACTCGCCTGGTGGAGGCGCTGTGGTGCATCGTTGTTAACGCAGGTTACCTTCCCGGCCCGCTTCTCTGCTCCGAGTCAGCCCCGGACCCATGGGCATGACCTTCACTTTGCTACTGGGGTGAAATTTGTTTCATCAACAGAGCTTTGCCAAACTCTTCAGGGCTTTTTTTTTTTTTTCTTTTGTGCCGTTTAATATTGCTGCTGTGCGGGGAACGTGCTCTCCAGGCTACGTTCTGCTCTGCGTGCTGTGGACGGCGACCTGGGCAGCCTACATTTTGACCCGGTTGGTGCTCTCGGTCCTGTGGTTTACAGTACGGTCTCCAGGTCATTATCTTTTGCTTTCACCCTGCGTTGAAGCCCCCATCCCAAACTGAGCATGGGGGTGTTGGCCATGTTGCTGGCACCGGTAACGGCTTCTCTCTTCCCTGCCGGTAGAGGCTGAATCGCTGAACTCCGTTTGTGTCTTTTGTGTCGCATGCTCTCATTCTGCTATGATCCCGCTTAGGGCCTCCGCCTGCTCTCCCTGCACTGCTAATCCTGCTTCAGCTTGTGTAAATATCTTTCTGCAGAGGGTGTGGACATGCCAGTAGAAGCTCTTCTGTATGTTGAATTTCTTTCCCCTAGCCTCACTATCTCGTGGGGGTACAGTGGAACACAGTCAAATTTATATACAGCCGTGTTTCCTCTAGTGTTCCACAGTTCTTCAGGATCAGAAGCCCAGTCTGCTTGCTTAGGTGCCAGCCTGTAATTCAGTGGAGTAGTATGTGCCCCCCTGTCTTGGCCCCGCATACGCGCACAGGCTGAAACGTGACGTTCTTAAACCACGGCTCTTGTTCTGTGTGTGTGCAGGGAGCGCAGCTTCGGGTCTGCTGCGGTGGCTGGGGGTTGGCTGGTACCAGCTCATCGCCCTCATGTCTCTGCTCGACGTCTTTATCCTGACATGGTGAGACCTCAGGCTGCTAACAGCTAATCAGTCTTTGGTTTTGCTTTGTAATTTAGTTGATAATCTATATCTAATTAGTCATTTCTGCTCTGTTTATGTGTTTAATATTCCTAGATTTAAGGATAAGGGTTTTGTATACTGAACATCAAAAGAAATTTACCACAGTTTTCATTGGGGTAGTTTTCCAATTTCTACGTGTGTGTTATCCTATAGTAATTTAAGATGAGTAATGTACTTAAGAGTCAATCACCTGGTCATGGTTTATTTGAGATCCGAATGGTTCCGAATGGAGTTTCTGGAGACCGATATGCGATTAAGGACACGTTTCCACTGCACTAGGTACTGTTCTTTTTGTCCAGTACTTGCGATACTTTCCCTTTTATCATTTTTAAACTGCTTGCAGAGCATCACAAGCTAAAGTTTCTTTTGATGCTCAGTGTATATATTCCCAATGTCTGCCCACAATGGAAAATGGCAAATAGACTTTTTCCAGTGAAACTGCTTGGGTTTCAGGTGCCTGCCAAAGCTGTACAGACTCATGCTGCTGCTGCTGCCTTTGTTACTGATCCTGGGTAAGTTTGTTTGCGGGGAGTGCGTGTAAGTGCGTTGGCACCCAGACTGACTACTCAAGAAACCTCTCTGATCTCAGAGCAGTATGCACTTACCATTATTAGTGTGACTGCCATGACATCACACTTCAGCTTTCCTGAATGGGGAGGGTATGCCTGCAGATGTCTGTAGGTGTCATTGAACACACACCAAGTATAATGACTGTACATAGGAACATGGTGGACAGGTGCCAATATCTATGGCGGTAAATGTCTGCTACTTCCATCAAGAGTCACTTTTTATACATCGTATCGTCTTTTCCCAGAAAAACTCAGCTACCTTTTCACCTGAAACATGGAATTGGGGCCGGACTCAGCCTGACCCTTTGTTCTCAGAACCTGCTAATGTTAAACCAGGACGGGTCCTCTGGCCTCTGGAATTCTGTGCATGAAAAGCTTGCTGTTCCCAGGGTTATGGCAGCGGGATAGTTACAGCCTGCTGGTGCTGGAGGCCCCCAGACAGGAGGAGAAGGTCAGCGTGGGAGGGGGCCACACAGCCGTAAGTGCCTCACCCCCACCCCCCCCCATCCTACTCAGTGTCGATAAGGTAGCATGTGGAGAAATCCCCATCTGCACAGCCTTCTGAATAGTCTTTTAAAACAGACCTATCTTCTATCTTTGAAGTGAAAATGAATAATTCATTGTTGACATGTCACAACACACAGTGCACAGTAATGAAATGGCAGTATCTTGCTGGTCGAGGACTCGAACCATTATTTAGCCATTGTTTTAGCCCATTGCCCTCACCTTTCCTTTTAAGTTTAAATAGTTTTAATTTACTGGTTTCTTTTGCGCCACACCAGCAGCAAGCCAGATTCACATTTCACTGTGCCAGTATAACTACAAATGTGACAAATAAAATCTGGAATGTTATTGTTGAAGTCCACTTATGTTTTATGGTGTGTAATTTCATTGAACTGATTGTAGTTTGAGTTTTGTAGGCTCAGAGAACCTGTACTGTGGAATGTTAACCACTGAGTGAGAGCAGTCCTTGCCACTGCCCCCTACAGGACGGGCGGGCGGATGCGGGACGCCTCGGCCTGCTGGAGAACCACATCAGCCAGCTGTGGGAGAGTGTGCGGCGTGGCGGATGGCAAAGCAGGCGGCGGCAGGAGCGACTTCAGACTCAGGGCCAGGACCTAGACCGTCAGCGCACCCTGCTGGAGCAGCTGGAGCGGCGCACGGACCCGGCTGCCCTAGGGTCCTGGGTCTCTGAGCTGCTGGAGCAGAAGCTGGGATCTCTGAGGGAGGAGCTGTCGAGCAGGGAGCTGGGAGAGCAGCTGCGGACGGTCAGCACAGGCATTGGCCGTCTTTACCGTCACTCAAACCTCACGTTTGCATGGGGCCCATGGAGCCCCCTGTTGGCTATAAGGTGTCATCACACTGAATAAACTCCTTGCTTATTTACGAGATGCTGAAGCAGCAGGTTTTGCTGCCCAGCTGGCTACAGTATGATCTCCTGAGATTCCCACTTGCTAGTTTCTTGGTTATTGAAACATTTGGTTGGGCAGTGGGGAGACACAAAGTGATTCTTTGACTGGGACCCAGAAACTACAAACCTGTCCTTGAGCGCGGGATCGATGCTGGGCGGCTAAGTGTGTGACCAGCACATTCCTGTTTTGCCGTGCAGTTTAACACAATGCATTTCAGACTAAATATAAGCATTATAAACTCTTAAGCTTATTAGGATACAGGAATCGTACCGCTAGCAGAGTCTGCTGCCAAATAACTGCAGACACTGTTGCCCCTGTTTCTCTTACTCACTGTACATGTTTGCCTTTTCCTCATCAAACCTGGGCTTCCCACTTGGAAAACTCAGCTTAAAATTTGTACTTATAATGGCATGTCTGTATGGAAGCTGTACTAATATGAGAATCTGTAAACTGCTACCTTTTCCAGTTCTGCAGGTAGAACATGGTCGATCGGTTTTACCCCACGTAAAGTTTCTCTTGTAACTAAGGAGGAATAGTAGAGGCGTCCCGATGGTCTGCTGGTCATTCTCTTCAGTGGACCATTGAGGGCTTGCCGTTCGTTACACTCGCAAACATTCAAAACATAAAATCTCAAAGCAAAGCTGAGATTTTGCCTATTGCTCCCTCTTGTGTTAACAAATGATTTTCATGTATAGTCACGTATCGTTATTTTTGTTTCACGAATTGTCACCACGGTGATACGCCATGGTGCTTTGCTACACTCCTAAAGAATGGGGTGACATGGTGATTTTAGTATTCGTGGACACAGCACACTGGCTAAAGCATTTGAACTCGCTGTTGTACCTTTTGAAATCTGTTTAAAACTGTTTGTTTGGGTTAGAGATGTGATGAATGTTATTGCAAACTGTGGGTGAGGCAGGGTGTCAAAGGTGAAGTGCTATTTTTGACTCTCATGCATCCTAGGAGAGGCCTACATTGCAGCAGCGCAATACTGCATCTCGCCTGACTCATCTGGAGGCGCTGCTGCGAAACCTTGAAGCCAAGACAGAGGTTGGCAAACTGATTTTTAACATATTAGAAATTATGGAAAAAGTTGTAGAATATTGCCACCGTTAAAAAAAATCCCTTATTGTGTTTTAAAGGACGTATTACAAAGACAGGTGTCTGTGACCCCTCCTCCTGTAAGGTAAGCTGCACACGGAGAGAACATCCAGTGCCTTCAGAAACAGCGCCACTTAGTGGTTGCTCACAGAAGTTTGTCCCCATGTAGCGCACCTGTCAGCACAGACAGCGAGGCCCACCACAGCCTCCTGGAGAAGGTGCAGAGGCTGGAGGTGGAGCTGGGCCGCCTCCGGCAGGACCTGCAGGGGGCGCTGGAAGCCCAAGAAAGGTGTGAGCAGCTGGAGACTCTGCAAAACGGGGTAAGTGTGTGTGTGTGTGTGTGTGTGTGTGTGTGTGTGTGTGTGTGTGTGAGTGACCTCCACTATCCCTTATTCTACCACAGCTGCATTCTCCCTGTAGGTTTAACTGCGTAACAGCTGCTTAATCTCAGCAGACTGGATTAATGTATAGAATTGTTTCCCTTTTTATATATGTTCTTTGCACACAGTAGCGTCATGTGTTGTGTTGATTAAAACTGAGGGAAAACGTCACAGGCCCAAACCACCAAGTGGGGGACAATAATGCACTGTGTGAGAGCTGCTGCAGGCCACACAGCACAGCCTGCGTGACAGAGCGTGTGACATTGCCACTCCCCGTGCAGCTGAGTGCTGTGGGGACACTCCTGTTTGCTCGCTAGTTTGAAACGGTGTGAACTCAGTCAGTTCAGAACACCAGTAAAGCACTGCAGTGTAGATTAGTGGCCCTCCCTCTAACCGCCTCTGAGATCTGCTGCGTGTGACTCCCGCTCTTCCCGTCTGGCTGCCCCCGTAGGTGTCTGCGCAGGTAAAGCAGGAGCTGCGAATGCTCTTCTATGGCTCTGAGGGGGCAGCTCGGGCTGACGTGCCTGTGCCCCTCTTGCCGTGGCTCTCTGCGCATTTCACAAGGGGCTCTGACCTGCGGGGGGCGCTGTCCGCCCTGGAGCACAGCATCCTGAAGAACGTCAGCCTGTGGGTGGAGCAGAGCGAGCGGCCGCCCTGTGTGCAGACGGCGTCCTGCGCCGTGGCCGGCGGGCAGGGGACCGCCGGCGTGTCCAAGGAGGTGAACGTCTTGCTGACTTTCAGTTCTTATGGTCACATCCCCAGACTGAGGGTTCTTCTGGCATATAGCACTGTAAAGGACTTTAGAGGGAAGTACTTACATCAAATTGAAGATTATACAGCAAACTAGTTCATTTGATACAATGTGGAGCAGTGATTCCCAACTGTTTCTCAGAGGGCCAGATTTTATCGCGCAAAGCCAAGGTCCACTGCATCCGATAAACTTTGCCTACAGGTGGGGGAGGGGGGGGGGGGGGCATTCCCCTTGTACTCTTAAGTCTCCCCAGCAGAGAAATGTGCTAGGTATGGTGTGAGACTCTGCATGGTGAGTCTGAGTCTGGGTAGGATGTCTGCTGCCCCTAGTGGCAAGTGTGAAAGTGACCAGCTTCCCCTCCAAACCATAGATCTGTCGCTTCTTGTTCAGCTGAGTGGTGCCAGATGACACCCCCATTGTCTCTGACTCCCTCCGAGTGCCCAGTTTTACGAGGCAGGTCTAACAAAACGTGGAAGGAGGACCCTATGCATTACCCCCCCCCCCCGTGCTGTCTTTCTGTCCACGTTTCATACCAGGAAGTGCAGCAGATTGTACAGAACGCGCTGAGACTTTACTCTCAGGACCAGACGGGCTTGGTGGACTACGCCCTGGAATCCGGAGGTGGGTGGCCGCTCCGGTCTGGCCCGTGTTTGTCCGGGCAGAGTCCTGCCTCATTAGCGGGTCTTCATCTCTCGTGTCACATTGCGCAGGTGGCAGCATTCTGGGCACCCGCTGCTCAGAGACCTACGAGACCAGGTCTGCCCTCATGAGCCTGTTCGGACTGCCGCTGTGGTACTTCACCCAGTCGCCCCGCGTCGTCATACAGGTGAGGCCCTCCAGTCCACGCCAGGCCTCAGCCATGCAGGCAGGGCGTCTGACGTTCCCCCTCTGCGTCTCCCCAAACCAGCCTGATGTCCACCCGGGGAACTGCTGGCCCTTCAAGGGCTCCAAGGGCTTCTTGGTGATCCGCCTGTCTCGGAAGATCATCCCCACGGCCTTCTCCCTGGAGCACCTCGCCAAGGCCCTGTCCCCGCTTGGAAACCTCAGCAGCGCCCCCCGCCATTTTGAGGTCTATGTGAGTGTACTGCCAGAGTCCGCAATTACGGCACCGTCCTGCTGTGAGTGACGGCATTGCTCTAACTGCAGCGTCTCGCAGGGCCTTGAGAATGAGCTTCAGGATGAGGGAATCCTCTTGGGGAAGTACACCTACGAGGAGGACGGCGAGTCACTGCAGACCTTCCTCACATCGGTAAGCTTGCCACATGACGGAGGCTGCCTGACCTGGAGATCTCTCTGGAAGCCTGCCACTCATTCTTGATGCTGGCAGTCATTTAGCTCCTGGTGATTCTGTTGCTTTAGGTTGATGTTTTGGGACAAATTTGGCTCTTGGAACAGCTGTAGCCTACGTCTGCTTATGCTTGTGTGTTTTTCAGGAGCAGATCGAGCAGGCCTTCCAGATCATCGAGCTGCAGGTGCTCTCCAACTGGGGTCACCCAGATTACACCTGCCTGTACCGCTTCAGGGTGCACGGGGAGCCCAGCGCCCAGTGAGGAGGCGCAGGAAGGCCCACACTGCCCTGTCTGTCAGCACTGGAAGCTGCTTTAACATGTAACGAGGGAAAGGAGTTCAAACTGGAGGGCAGCTGCATTAACAGACACATGCCGTCACTGCACTGTACCCCAGTCCTGGATTTGACACTTGACTCGCTGTATATTGAAAGTGGGAATTAGCCCTTATGTCTGCTAAAGGCTATTCTTGCCTGGCCTCTGCCCTGGCTTGCATTGTACAGGACTGGCCGTGGAAGCAGTGCCTTGTTCCTTTTCTGACTCTAGCTGCTTCTTGCTGGAGCTTTTCTATCATATCTTGGACATGGAAGTGCTAAATCCAAAGCACACAGCAGCTGTGTGTTAAAAGTTCTGTATGGACTGGACACCCCCCCCCCCCCCCACAGTTCTCCCCCAACTCACAATGGCGACAGTTTTGCAGCCAGTCAGCTTCCCTCAATACCAGTATCCGTACCTCATACCTCAACACCACCTGCCAAGCACTGTGGAGTGTAAAGCCTCTAACCCCGATGTGTGTGGCCCTGTCTGCATGTTGGCCTGTTGGTTCAGCACCTCTGCTGGACACCGTGTGTCTTGAGATCTGGCTCCTTCACACTTGCCTTGCTGTGGGAGTTGGTGCATTAATAGTTCCATTCATTAACATCGGTGCTGCTTTAAGATTCACTGCCATGTCATTGCAGTTGTCACCGTTTAAAGTAAGAATGTTAGAGGTTTTCTGAACTGGGTCTTGAGTTGTATTATATGTGTTTTATAGAATCATATTCAGCCTGAACTGTTTATTTTATGAGTTCTTTCTACAAAAATGTGGGCTTGATAGACATTTATAAAAAGTAAATTGTGTCATCTAATTTAACTTTGAAAACATACTTTTATTGTGCATCTCCTTGTTTAACGGACACAAATAAAACTGAACTTTTTGCATTTTTCTTTCTCGTCTCTGGCTTCCCTCTGCAGTTTAGATTCACGTGGCCTGCATGGTGTGTGGAGGGCGCCCATAGTGTATGATTAGTGTTTATGTGCCCTGTTCTGGGGTTCTAAAAGTCAGGACAGTGAAGCTTAAAAACAACCACCCCCCCCCCATCCCCCGGGGGCAGTTTGACTGCTTAACAATCTAAGACTGGATTTCCTGAAATGACTTTTCCTCCCTCTGCATTGGAATCATATCTTACAAAAATCCATTACTGCTTGTTCAAAACACTGCAACCAAAATCTACTATTGCACATTCTTGTCTATACAACTCGTGCCCATTTGGACAACCATATGACTATTTTTGATTGCATTCGACCATGTCTGTCGTTTAAATTGTCAGATCGTAAATGTTTAAATGTCTTTCCTATTTATATTCTAATCTTTTTTTGTGTAAAAAAAACGAGATTTTCATTGAAATTTAGATTTACCGTGCATACAATGCTTTAACTTTGATTCTGTTAGAGATGCATCTTCATCTACATAAATTTACACTAACTGTCAGTCGGACATTTTAACTTGTTGCTGCTCCCCACTGGGAGTTGTTACGCACAAAAGCTGTTTTTACCTCACTAATTCTGATGACCCAGGAAAAAATATACGATACAGATCTTGGTCATGGAAAGTTACACTTCTAATGTAAACACTATACTAGACATGCAAGACCAGTCTGCTAAACTAAAATTTACGAACGCCTACTAATGTTCTGCGTGTTTCTGATCTAAATTTTCCTCTTCTGGGATTTTGCCATAAAACCCAAGATGGCCTGGAATATAGAAAATACTTGAAAAATATGCAGACAGCAGATGCAAAATTCAAGTTTTACATAATTTACTGCAATAGTTAAATACAATTCGCCATAAATAATTTACGTATGACTATCGACCTCTGACCAGTAACGGTTTTTGATCTTGGACTGTACTGTAATACAAGCAGAAAAAACCGACAAGGCCAAAGACGGATGAGACTTCTCTTCTGTACTGCTCATCAATTTCTAGTTAATATGAGTGACGTAAGAAAAACTACGGAAAGCCAGAGGAATCAGTCCCGTTTGTCGTTTTCTTTTTTTGCTTCGCGTTCCCCCGGTGAGGTTTTGGTTGGGCTGCACAAACAATGATGTCGGAGCAGGAGGCTTTGAAGAACTCCAGCGCGAGGAACCGTGGAGGCGTGCAGCGGGTGGAGGGCAAACTGCGAGCCAGTGTGGAAAAGGGTGATTACTATGAAGCCCATCAAATGTATCGCACCTTGTTCTTTAGGTGAGTGTTGAAGGTGTGCATTATCGATGGACTAGCTGAAAAGTATCATGTTCTAGTGTCTTCGGGGCCTGCGCTTCCAGATCATTCTGTCTGTCAACCAAACGGCCCTGTTTAGGTGCTTCGGCGCCTACGATTGGCCAAGCGCGCAGACAGTCTCCTTTTTCGGGGTCAGTCCTTCTTCGTGATTGGACGGGGTCCATGTCAATCACGGAAGCGTCTCCGGGCTACTGTGAAGCTATCAGAATTAGCAGGCTAGCTAGCAACATTTACCACTGCCAAGCAGCGACTGTGTAGTCCGTATACCGTTGTAATTATTCTGTAAAACTAAGCATATGTTATTTACAGCCCAAATTCTGCGTAACATGTCGTTGTATACTAAAGGGAATCCTGTTATGGTTAGTGGCGCTGCTAATTCTTAAAAATCAGAGGGCTAATGAAACGATGACAGCGGACGTAGCGATCATGTTAAGATGAAGGAATTTGTATCTGGTTGCTAAAATAAGATTCAAATATTTCCAAATCAAAGATAGCCAGCAATCTCACTTTCCTAGCAAGTTATTTGTTTGCTATCTGGCTACACCAAATACGCCCAGGACGCATTGAATAGCTCGGCGATGATCTAAATCTGATACCTGCCCAGAGCAGACGATAAAGTACGTGATTTCATATTAATTTCAAAGAGTAACGGGAGACCATGTGCGATGCATTTCTTTCTGTCAGCAGTGTGCTGCAAAACCCTGCAGTATCTGTGGGCTGTCAGGTTCGCTGAAGGCCGGCAGCTTGGTGAGGTTTGTAGATAGGATGTCTCCCAGTGGACATTAACACAAGCCATGCAGATCTGTTACATGTCACCTAAAACTTTAGTTTAAATATGTTCCCCTCTTTTAGGTGAAACCAGCATTGCAGAGTTTATTTCAAGTGCTTATGTTCCCTCGATCCTAATACTACCGTGTGAATTTAAGAGTCTCGTAAGGTTAAATTATTAAGGAGACCTATTGACGATCGCTGATGAATTTGTGTTTTGGCTCTGTGCTTTTTATGATTGGCAATGGATGAACTGTTTCCTTTAACGGTACTGACCATTAAATTGTTCTCAGATACATTTTTGCTTTTTCACAGCCTGATTTTCCATGCCACTGTTCCAGTGATTTGTCTGTATTTGCCTCCCTGCCCACGAGGGGGCATGTGTTTCTTTGGGGGCATCTTGGAAGACATGCCAGGTGGATGCTTCATAGTAGCTCTGGGCCAAACGACTGCTCCTTTGCACTGTGGCTGCCGTCACTCTCAGCATTCACCTCACATCACTATAACAGAGCCTCCTGTGTGTGAACTGTCCCAAGATAATATTAGAAAAATGGCCCATTAGTACAAATGCGGGCAGTACGGTGGGCACTGTGGCGTCATGCCCTCTTCTGTGTGTGTGGAGTTTGCATGTTCTCCCCGTGTTGTCATGGGGTTTCCTCTGGGAACTCCGGTTTCGCCCCACATTTCAAAACCCTGCTAAGATAAATTGGAGTTACCAAATTGCTTGTAGGTGAATGTGTGTGTGAATGGTGTGTGACTGTGTGAGTGTACTCTCTGATGGGTTGGCGCCCCATCCTGGGTTGTTCCCTGTCTTGCTCTCATAGCCCCTGCGACAGGCTCTGGACCCCCGCAAACTTGCTCAGGACAAGCAGTTACAGAAAATGGATGGATGGATAGTAAACTCCCGTCACTCTTGTGTGTCCATGTTACCAGCTTTGCATGCTTGTGCCAGTTAACAGCAGAGTTCCTGGCTAACAGCCCAGCGATTGATGTTGCCGGCTCTGAAGGCTGTCAGACACTGGGCTCTGAAGGCTGTCAGACACTGGGCTCTGAAGGCTGTCAGACACTGGGCTCTGAAGGCTGTCAGACACTGAGCTCTGAAGGCTGTCAGACACTGGGCTCTGAAGGCTGTCAGACACTGGGCTCTGAAGGCTGTCAGACACTGGGCTCTGAAGGCTGTCAGACACTGGGCTCTGAAGGCTGTCTGAAGGCTGTCAGACACTGGGCTCTGAAGGCTGTCTGAAGGCTGTCAGACACTGAGCTCTGAAGGCTGTCTGAAGGCTGTCAGACACTGGGCTCTGAAGGCTGTCTGAAGGCTGTCAGACACTGGGCTCTGAAGGCTGTCTGAAGGCTGTCAGACACTGAGCTCTGAAGGCTGTCTGAAGGCTGTCAGACACTGGGCTCTGAAGGCTGTCTGAAGGCTGTCAGACACTGGGCTCTGAAGGCTTTCAGACACTGGGCTCTGAAGGCTGTCTGAAGGCTGTCAGATACTGAGCTCTGAAGGCTTTCAGACACTGGGCTCTGAAGGCTGTCTGAAGGCTGTCAGACACTGGGCTCTGAAGGCTGTCTGAAGGCTGTCAGACACTGGGCTCTGAAGGCTGTCTGAAGGCTGTCAGACACTGTGCTCTGAAGGCTGTCAGACACTGGGCTCTGAAGGCTGTCTGAAGGCTGTCAGACACTGGGCTCTGAAGGCTGTCTGAAGGCTGTCAGACACTGTGCTCTGAAGGCTGTCAGACACTGGGCTCTGAAGGCTGTCTGAAGGCTGTCAGACACTGGGCTCTGACACAGTAGCTTGGGGCCGCGTATTAATAAGCCGCCCATGGAGGCGGATTTAACATGTTAAGCTGCTCTCCTGAGTGTGGTTGGGGGGCAGGGGGACTGGGAGGGATCCACTGCTGAGACACTCTAGCTTCGGGTTGAAGCACCTGCCCCTTCTTCTTGCAGGTACATGTCACAGGCCAAGCATGCGGAGGCCAGGGAGCTGATGTATAATGGGGCACTGCTATTCTTCAGCTACAACCAGGTATGAGGCAGATTCTGGGGGGCGGTGACTGTGTCCTCTGTAGCCCCCCCCCCCCCCCCCCCAAGCCGCTTTACTCAGATATGCAGTGTCTTCGCATCTTTGCACCTGTTTGTGTCAGGCATGATGGTAAATCCTAATCAGTGCACATCCGGTTGGGGTGGCGGGACAGTGAGATGTGTGTGTCCCTCACAGCAAAACAGCGCCGCTGACCTGTCCATGCTTGTGCTGGAATCTCTGGAAAAGTCAGAAACAAAAGTATCAGATGAGATATTCGGTGAGTTTCCCTGGTGGGTGCGTGTTTGTATTGGAGCGTGTGATTCCTGCTGCATCCACGCTGACCTTGTCAGGTGTGAGATTGATGTGTGTGCCCATATTGGATTGGATTGTATCCTGTCAGATGGTAGGGTGCCGTTCTGACCACTGTGTGAAGGTGATGTCTCTCTGTTGTTTGCTGTGATGGGGCTGCAGAGCATCTAACCAAGCTCTTCAGCCTGATGGACCCCAACTCCCCAGAGAGGGTGGCCTTCGTATCCCGTGCACTTAAGTGGTCCACGGGGGGCTCCGGCAAGCTGGGGCACCCAAAACTGCACCAGCTGCTGGCTGTCACCTTGTGGAAAGGTAGGACCGCTTCCATGGGCTTCGGGTCACATGATGCTGCAAGGGGCGTGGCTTGTCAACTGAGCTTTTCTGATCCAACACCCTGGCCAGAGCAAAACTACAGCGAGTCCCGCTACCACTTCCTGCACTCGTCGGACGGCGAGGGCTGCGCGCAGATGCTGGTGGAGTACTCAGCGTCGCGTGGCTACCGCAGCGAGGTGGACATGTTCGTGGCCCAGGCCGTCCTACAGTGAGTGCTGCCTGGCCGGCCGCCGCCCCCACAGCCCGCAGGACATGGGCTCTGATTGGCTGCTTGATCCTTGTAAAGCCCCGCCCTTTAGTTAGCTCAGTTCTTATTGTTAGGTAGGTGATGGATCCATAGTTACAGCCGTGGAAAAAATTAAGAGACCACAGCACAGTTTTTTATTTCTCAATTTATGGGTGTGTGGCTGTGAATAATATATACTTTTTTGCAAACTGCAGCCTTGTCCTTCCCTGTTTCTCATTAATAAAGGGCTTCTTCTTGCTTTATGGGACCTCAGTCCTGCTTCTAGCAGCCTGATACACACTGTCCCAGCAGTGCACTTCACACCTGCACTTAATGTTTCCCATTCCTTTAGAAGGTCACTTGATGTCATCCTCCGATTCATGAGAAACTATCGGATAAGTTAACGGTCATCTCTGCCATTAGAAAGTCTCTACCGCCCTTTACCTGGCTGGTTTCTGGTCATTCCCAGTGTCTCCTGCGTCACCTTACTCTTGCGTCCTGCTGTCTTAGAAATTTTGAACCTGGAAGCAACCTGCTGCTCAGCGTAGCCTCTGCCAGCAAAACCAAGATTAAACCAGGATTTAAAAATGCTGACTTGTTTAAAAATATAGAGTGGCCTCTTAATTTTTTCCACGGCTGTATACTGTGTTGATTACAGGCAGGAAATTCTGCAAACCAGTTTAGCTACAGCAGTACTTGGCTTTATACTGGGAATCGAAGTAGTTTTCTCCAGTCCACAGTTCGGTCTCGAGGTCACTGGCGGCCCTGTCCCCATGTCCCCAGGTTTCTTTGCCTGAAGAACAAGAGCAGCGCATCTGTGGTGTTTAGCACCTACACACAGAGGCACCCGTCCATAGAGAGGGGCCCCCCCTTCGTCCAGCCGCTGCTCAACTTCCTCTGGTTCCTGCTGCTGGCCGTGGACGGGTGAGGATGGGCCGTGAGCGGCAGGGTGGAGGAGGGAGTAGGCTTTTGAGCGGTGGCGTTGGCGGGATGGAGGACACCCTGCCAGCCGGCCGTTAGTCGGCCGCTGCCCTCGCACGAGGCCCACCTCTTTCACCTCGTCTAATGGGGTCCTCTTTGGCGTATCTTGCCCCACTTCCTGTCAAGGTACGGTCACTCTAGAGCAAAAAATATCAAGTGTCTTCACATAGGCGGGCGAAATCGGACAAGACTGGGTAATACGGTGCACCACGGTAATGTCATTCAGCCAATTTTATCGTGGGAGATAAGATCCTGGATCCTGGAATAACGCTGCGTTTGAACATTCTGTATGGGAAGGTACGTGAGATGCCTGCTACGTAGCTGTGTTAAAACAGGGATTGACATAATCGGTAGGCAAGTACACATCAGCGGTATAAAGCGTTAAATGCACCGATAACTTCTTGTAATATATCACATATTGTCACGTATTATCATTAAACGACATTCTTGTCTTAATAACAGAAAGACGTGTGTGACCATACCTTAAGGCAGTAGACACATCCTGGGGACATTCAGGGTATATGAGCTCCGCCTGGGCAGGCAGAGGTCATGTGACCATATTACATGCAGCCTGGATGTCAGGCGGCTGCTGGTGTGGAATCGCTGTGTGACCAGCGTTGCTCTGTGGGATCCAGTCACCAGGCTGGTGCTCATTAAAGAGTACAAACACATAGGAGCTATGAAAAATGGGGAGGAACCAGGCGACATTGACGGTTTGATTAAAAATTGCTTAAGGACGGCCTTCCCCTCTTGTGCGTCTTTAAAGTGCTTCACCAGTGGGGGGCAGCTTAGCATCGCTAATCATGAACCAAGACTGGGCTCATCAAGCCCAAGTCGGCCCTGTTGGACGGACCGCTCAGTGGCCCAGACTGCCGTCATCCACATCGTCTCTGGCTTTCCAAGATCCTCGTTACGTCTGTGTGATTTTCTCCCCAGCCGAGTCCCACTCGATGCTGGGTGAATCCGTTGCTGGCCCCCTAGTGGTCGTTAGCGGTAACCTGCGTGTTCCCTGCTGGAATGTTCCTGTCTTTCATTACTCTTAGGGGGAAGCTAACGGTCTTCACTGTGTTATGTGAGCAGTACCAACCCTCCCTGAAGAGGGACCCCATGTATAATGAGGTGAGTTCTGAACCGACTCCGTCCTCCGTTTGACCGCTCCATGTACCGTGGAGCCACTTAATGAGACAGACTCTCCCTTTGTGCACCCGCCCCGCCCCGGCTTCCCGTGGAACACGGCAGTACCTTGACAGGATAGGACAGCTCTTCTTTGGCGTGCCCCCAAAACAAACGTCCTCCTACGGCGGGTTGCTAGGTAAGGCAGGATGTCGCTCCCCATGCGTAGCGCTGAAGTCGACACTCCAGTAATCACAGTTTGTTACGGTTTCTGGTAGAACTTTGGCTACGTTCAGACTACCAAGCTGCAGCGACTCACACCTGATTGTTTGCCTGAATGTGACTCAATTTTAATAAATATCCAACAGACCAGACAGATACACTATACTGCCAAAAGTATCGGGACACCTGTCTTTAAACACACATGAACTTTAATGACATTATTATTAATACACAGGCTTTAATATGGAGTTGGTCCACCCTTTGCAGCTATAACAGCTTCAGCTCTTCTGGGAAGGCTGTCCACAAGGTTTAGGAGTCTGTTTATGGGGATTTTTGACCATTCTTCCAGGAGAGCATTTGTGAGGTCAGGCACTGATGTTGGATGAGAAGGTCTGGCTCGCAGTTTCTGCTCTAATTCACCCCAAAGGTGTTCTATTGGGTTGAGGTCAGGGCTCTGTGCAGGCCAGTCAAGTTCCTCCACACCAGACTCGCTCATCCATGTCCTTATGGACCTTGCTTTGTGCACTGGTGCGCAGTATGTTGGAACACGGAGGGGCCATTCCCAAACCGTTCCCACAAAACTGGGAGCATGAAATTGTCCAAAATGGCTTTGAATGCTGCAACACTAAGAGTTCCTTTCACTGGAACTAAGGGTGACTTGTGCAAAAATGCATCAATGTTCACTTGCAAACTGTTATAACGGACAGATGTGTTCACATTACAGTTAGATACTGGTCCTTTCTAATTATGAATATGAACCGTAAAAATAGGCGAATCTGAACTGAGCGAAAACATCAGAATTGGACAACAAGGCTTGTAATGTGAACGCAGCCTTAGTGGTCCTGGAACTCCATGATCTTTAGCATGCCTCGCCGCCTTGCTAACGCCCCCCCCCCCGTCTGTCTGACAGGTAACCTGCTGAATAGCCTGATGGGATCAGGCGAGGATGAGGAGGGTGAAGAGGTTCAGGAAGACGGCAGCCCTATCGAATTGGACTGAGGAGTGGGGCGGGGGGGGGGGCAGAGGCTGGCCCGGTCTTGGGCTCTGAGCAGCAGAACCCCAGCTGCCCGCCCCAGCACACTAAACCGAAACAGAACCAGAGGAAAAAAATGGCCGCTCCCCACCCCCCACCCAACCACCCACCACCCCCCCGGTGCCCCGGGACTGCAGCAGCGTTTTTTGGTCTTTTTTTTATTGTTTTTTCTTGGGCCTTTGTTTTTTCCTCATAGTTAGCATTTTTTTTATGCAATTTTAAGAGAGGGGGGCTCACATCTGCTCTTGGTGTATTTTTTTTTTGTATTTTTCCCTCTTCCACAGGGGAATGATCTCGATATTTATGCGTAACATTACAGTTTCAGTCAGTGTGCAGTAGACTCTGCACACACTGAACGACCATGGCGTGGGGGGGGGGGGGGTGCACTTATTGTACCATTAAAGTAACGAGGATAAATTATGCTCTTTGTAAAGTAAGCGTCTGTCGGACTCCTCCATGCTCCTTGGGGGTGTGTGTGTGTGGTCCCACAGCAGTACTTGCGTGTTACAGTGAGTGAGGCAGTGTACAGTTTGCAGTGTCCCTGTGAGGCTCCTCGGGGGCATTGCTGGCTGTTTATGAACATGCGCATTTCAGATACCGTGTGTCTTGTGCATGTTGGTGGTCGGTTGTGTGTGTGTGTGTGTGTGTGTGTGGCTTCTGACAGCAGGATGCCCATCGTCTCGAGATTTTCCGTTAGAGTAGCTGGTGTGCCCCCCCAACCCCCCCGTAGCTACGGTGCGCTGAGGAAACCAGTCACTGAAAAATAAAAGTCCACATGAACAGTTTGTGCTGTACATCTCGCGTACTTTCTGGCTGCGCACCTAGGGATCCGATCAGTGTTCCACCTGATTCGGATGTACAGCAAACCCTGTGGAAGCTGCTTTTTATTCTACACAGGGTGTCATATTGGGAAACTGCAGCCGTTCTGAGATTCAGCCCACGCAGCTGTCTTGTGTACATGGCTGGTTAACCACAGGACAAGGGTTCCCTAACGTAAGATGCGTTCCAGTAGGTATGATTTATGCAAACTGATTTTCTTACATACCGGTAAAAACCCATTCTTGCTTTTACTTAGGCACAGTCATAATGCATTGGAATTGGTCATGGTGGTGCAGGACCTCGTACCAGTCACGCTGGTAGCTGTCCTGCTCGGGCAGCTGGGCTCTGCGCTGTCTTCTCCTTTTGTGTCTCATTAATAATGTCCGTACGCGAGTGTGAATGTGACAGGCCGATACACCTCAAGACAATGGCCCGGCGACACAAAGCTGAACATACTGGGACGTTTATGTCAGACGACCTTGTCCCTGGAATGCAACAGTGTTTCTTTCATATGATCGAACAAGTTAATAAACGCCGATCTTTGAACGTCTCCTGCTCAGTCTTGTTGCGGCTGTAGGCTTGGTCGAGCCGCCTGACCTTCATGTGCCCGTTAAGGCAAACGCACGTTTCTCCAGCCTGCTGCCCCCATTTCCTACGTCCAGCACAGAGGTGTCCGAACAGAACATTCACAGCGTTTGTATCAATGCTCGCTTTTTATACAAGAAAAATGTAGCTGATGTCAAAGTACAGACAAATGACAGTGAACAACCTATTCAATTACTAATTTCCAATCAAAGCATGGTGATCTTCATTTTCTTCCGAAAAGCTGCAGGTGACAAAGAGCTGGCTTAAGAGAATTTGTAATGTGTTTAGCGTAGAGTGATACAAGAAATCCTATCTGCCAGCAAGCCTGCTGCTCAGTGCAATATGTCTGTTTTTTGTACACTGCAGGCTAAAGCCAACAGGGAATGTTTAGGGCTGGCTGATGCAAAACACACAGACAGAAGCAGCTTTGTGAACTGAAGTTAGTCTGAAATGCCAGTGATTGGTTAAGATAGCACCAGCCCTTCGATGCATTTCTGCTGCTGGTGCTCACCGAGGCTCTGAGCAGTGAGCTCATTGGCTGGGCGCTTGTCACCTCTCATTGGTTGGCTGTGTGTGCTGCGTTTGTAGGCTTGGTCCATTAGGCTTTTCCTGCCTCAGGTGAGCAAGCAGTGTGTATCCTGCTTCAGGTAAGGAAGGGACCAGATGAGCAATATTTTAGGACAGGGGCCGCCGACTAGGTGGAGACGGAGGAAGCTGCAAAGTTCAGTGCAGTTCATGCCCTGGACTGCAGGGAGAGCCGGAGAGCCATATCAGAGATGTGGGCCATGCCTGGCTGTTGGCCCAGCTGTTTAATGTGCTCCAGAGTGCGCACCTGGCCAGGGGGAATGAGAGCACAAGGGGTTAGGGTGTGAGAGAAGACACTCGATCCCTAATCACTTCTGTAGACACAAATGCAACACAGCAGGCTCACCGAGGTCCGCGTTTCGCAGTAGCCGTGTTTGTGGCTCAGGTTCCACAGGTTGATGGCCAGCTGGTTGAGCTTATTGTTTTGTAGGTTCCCGTGGGCCAGCAGGCAGCCAAACAGGGAGAAGGCCAGGCTGCTCTGCTTGCGCACCCCAGCCGCCTGCAATGGACAGGCACATGCTTGAGGAAAACACAAACTTGCTCTGTTGCATGCTAATGCTCATTAGCATACGTTAACATTGCCAATTAATTCTTAGCCACACAAACTTGCAAAGGCCACAAACAGAGGCCAAAGCCTTGAAGGACAGCTTAGAGCCTCACCTCCTCTCTGCCCAGGCTCTTCAGGTGGTCAAGCACCTGTCCAATCAGCGTCTCACACAACTTGTTGATTTCTGCCACAAATTTGGGGTCGCTGCCATAGAGCGTTTCATTGGAGTCCACTGCGAGACCAGACATAGTTTACAACTCACAACATCCATGCCTCTAATACACAAGCCTCTTATACCTTATCTGACAAAGTTATATTACTATAAAACAATATTTTATTCCACAGAACAAAGCCGAGTTCACTGCTTGATAAGGACTGTCGAGGAGTTGTTCAGGCAGACCGATGCAGCCAATGCCTGCGGCAGCTACCTTTGGGGATGGAGTATAGATAGGTCTCCTGGCTCATGGCCGCCAAGAGCGGCAGGGCGCTGATGTAGACGCGCACCTTGGCGTCGCTGCCCTCCTCCCAGGTGTAGTCCTGCACCATGTTGAGGAGGCCACGCACCAGGTAGAGCACAGCCTGCTCTGGGTGGTCCTGGAACACCAGCAGCGCTCTCACATTTCAACGTCGTTCTTACTACACAGCTTACTTCACACGCCACACTTCTGCTGGTTCTGGTTTAATAGGACATTAATCTACTGTTCGAGCCACAAATGTCACTCGGCAGGTTAAGGAGTCCGTTTTCACTCAGGGTTACGGCTGTACAGGCCGAGGAGCAGGAAGCGGCAAGGCTCACCGGCACCACCAATAGCGTGGACAGGAAGTTGTTTATGAAGTCGAGCAGGAAGGGCTCGGAGGAGCGCAGTTTTCCCTCGACGCCGATGACGCGCGGCACCTCCGGCAGCAGACTCACTGCCGCCTTGAAAAAGGCATCGGCTAGGAGGGAGACAGCAGCTTAAGTCCCTGGAGGCAGCAGCTTATCAAGTGGGCCCTGCCAGGACCTTAAGGTTATCAATGCAGCCATCTACCAGAAACCACCAACTCTGTGAAAGATAATGGTTGGCCATCTAGCAGTAGCCACCAACTCACCTTGGGAAAGACACTGGTTGGCCAGCGCCACCTGGCCGGACAGTAGGTAGAGGTTGAGGCGGCTGAAGATGCTGGTGAGGGAAGGGATGGTGATGAAGCTGTAGGCAGCACATGCCTGAGAATAAAGAAAAGGTGGAGGACAAGGAGAAGCAAAATCACTCACTACTTTCGTAACTTTTCATAAAGTTTAATTAAGGTTGAACTTATTTCCCCCTTTTAAAATATTTTTATTTCCTCATTGTTTTGAAGCATCTTGCTCACTGAAGTATTGCTTTTAATGGTAGATCATCCTTATGGCTGGACTCACCCTAACGAAGGCTCCAGTTTTCCGGGAATGGCTGCCTTTCATCACTCGCCTCGTCTCCATGGCCAGCTGGTTCACCGTCTGGTGGAGAAGCGGGGCGGGGGAGGGGCGTCTCATTCTTTAATCATGATCAGTAAATTCTTAACCCCACCTAAAACTTTAGCCCACATGTTTACACCTTGTAGGATATGACAACAGACGCCCCCTAGTGCAGACAAGGGGATCAGGTACAGGCAAGCTGCCTTTAGTCTAGCTGACCATGTGGTCCAAGAGCCTGTCCTGTGCCTGTAGGGTTACTGAACAGTGTCAAACCTTTGGATAAACAACTAGATAATGGTATGCGAATAAATCATGTCATGTGATGTGAACTTGGGGGGGGGGGGTAGAGTGAGGTCCTGGAGGAAATAGGAAATAACAGACGCCCTCTAGTGTCACTTACAGGGGATAACAGTGATGGCAACTGATAAGGGGACTCTGCTGTCGTACCCTTAAGTGTTCAGTATAGAGCATGAAGAGAGCACAGTGATCATTAGTAAGACAAAACGACGCATCATGAACCATTGACTATACCATCTGACCCCACTAGATGGTGCTCTTGGTTTGCTTTGGGGCATGCTTTGAGTGCTTTTTTTGAACCAAGAGCACCATCTAGTGGGGTCAGAAAATAGAGCAAAATGGGTAATAAAGCGTCATTCAGGGCCTGTTTTCTCGAAACCTTAACACTACATCGTTTGTATCTTAAAACACGGAACTTACGAACGACGAAGCGTTATGGTTCCGAGAAACCGGACCCTGTCCATCACTAGTGTTTAGGTATGGTGGCTAGTGGAAGGGGGGGGGGGGGCTCACGTGGATGAGCTGGATCAGGACGGGCTCCAGGTTACAGAATGTGGCTCGCGCCTCCACACAGAAGCTCAGCTGCTGTTCAAAATCACGTCCAAATGACACCTGGGGGGGGGGGGGGCATAATGAGTCAAGGTACCAGAAGCAGATGGGGGCAAAGCCAAGGTGTTGGGGGGGGGGGCTCACCATGCGAATGAAGCCGTTTATTAGCTGTGAGATGGACCTCTTCTCGTCATCTAGGGTCAGAGCACTAGGAGAGAAGAGGCACAGCAATGGTGACACACGGCGACTCTGCACCGCGGGGGAGGGGGGGGCGGAGGACGGCACTCACTTCACGGAGTCGTGCATGGTCTTGCAGACATGCAGCAACGCGTTGAGGATGACGGGGTCTCGCGTGGGTTCCTGCTGGTGCCTGCGAACACACGTGGTTCAGCACCTGGTTCATGTCCCCCCCACTGGATCACAGCCCCCCCACGGCAGCAGCAGCAGGACGACGACATACTTTATGAAGACCTCCATGATGGAGCGACACACCTCCACCCTGACGCTGTCCTTCTGGAACATGTCCAGAAAGGGCAGGAACCTCTCCTGGAGGTGCAGAAGGAGGAAGGCTGATCACCAGCCAACCAAAACTTATACCATGTATGTTGTTGGTCCAAATCCCTTGACAGTCCACAACTGTGCCTTTAAATAAAGTCAAACATTCAACTGCATAAATGGAAAAATTTACTTTGTAAAAATGCGTTTCTTACCATAGAGAAGAGCACAGAAAAGTCATGGAAGTGGGGGAGGATCTTGTTTATCACAGACTGTAACTGCGACACAGAACACAGAGCGTCACCCTCACGGTCTGCAGAGCCCAGTGACTCCCTTTCACCTGTGAGCTGAGTGCGCATGTGCTTTACCTGAGGGTAGGTGTCCTCAAAGGCTCGGTCGGGGGTCATGTGTTTGATGATGTCAGACAGTACAGTGTTGACCTCCCGCTTCTGACAGACACATCACAGGCTTAATCTTTTAATTAAATAACCACAGCCACTGATTTCAAAAGCCTCCATAATGTAAAAACCCAGCAAAATCCATCAGGAATGTATGTACTGCCTATACAGACAGAGCGATCCCTTGATTTAAAATGTCAAAATGAGTTAAGACACCAATTTAGATATTTATCATTTTATGTAAAGCGATGTGGATTTTTTTTTTTTTTTTTAGAAAACAGCATCAGTCAGTCCCTGGAGAATTTGGGGGTTGAGGGCCCAGATTCTGGGATTTGAACTGGCCTTGCAATCAGAGGCACAGAGGCACCTGCTTGCAGATTAGGCAGCTTTGGGGGGGGGGCGGGGGTCCCATTCGGTTTCCTGTGGCCGTTCACACAAGATTCATTCAGAAGATCCCTGCAGAACTCACTGTGAAGTGGCGACAAGTGAACTCCACCCAGATCTCGGCACAGCTGATGTAGTCCTGGGGGAGCAGGGGGGGACACATTGGTACAGGGCATTCACACGTGTAGGCGCCGCCAGACCTTTCGGTCGTGTTCCTGGGCATACCTGTGGGCTGCGCACTTTGGTGATCACCTTCCAGGCCTCGTTCAGGATGGACAGCCTCTCGTTCTCGGGGGGGTCGGCGCACGCCAGGCTCCGGCCCAGGGAGCCGAACAGCAAGTGCTGTGATGGGGGGGGCAGGTTACAGATGGGGGGTAGAGGTACACGAACTGCCTTTAGCTTAGCTAGATAAGTCATGTCAAATGGGGGGGGGGCAGAGTGAGGTCTTGGTTAGGAGACCAAACTTCTGAACCCACCATCTGAGCTATTTAACTGTGACCAAGCATTTGCAGAGTGTTTCTAACATGTACAGCTCACACGACGGTGCGGAGTTGCCCTTCGTGGGGACGGCGTCTGACCTTGGGGAATCCTGCCTCGTCGCAGTCCTTGATCATGGCGATGAAGTCGGTGGCGCGAGCCGCCACGAACTCCGCGCGGAACGCCCACATCACCGAGTTCAGCAGCAGGGCACTGTGGGATAGCGCCATCCTTACAATCCCAACCGCAGTGCCCAGCTGACCAGTCTTCTAGGAAACTGTGACCCCCGTCCCCCACCCCGACGCAGACTTACTTATTTCCCAGCTTCCTGCACCTGTCCATCATCTCGGTTAGTAATGCCTGAAAAAACACCCCAGGGATGAGTGTCCATACAGAGAGCTTCTGCTAGCCCAGACCGGGGTCGTGCTGCACAGATAAACCCTGCACAAGGTCTTCAGGAATAGGGTGGGGGGAGAAGGGGGAGACTCTGCATGCATGACCCCCATTACAGACACACAGCGGGGGGTGGGTGGGTGGGTGGGGGCCAAACGGCGAGGGAGCCAGGTCACCTCCGGGGCCCGGTAGGACACACACTGCAGGATCCAGTGAATAGCTGGGGAGTAGAGCGTCAGGTAAACCGGAACCTCCACCCGCTGCAGAACCAGCTGGTTCTGGACGCTGTCACTGTGGGTCTGACGGAAGGAGGCCAGCAGGTCGAAGAAATTCTTGTTGAGGCTCTCCTTCAGGTGAGGGGCCACCGCCATGCCGACCTGAGGGGGGGGAGAAGTGATTAAAAGATACTTTATATTTCTTATTAAAATGATGGTGTTTTAATTCAATGCAGTTGTTTGACCTTATATGGACAGTGACACAGAAGACGGGTTTGCATGCGTGAGGTACCAGCTCACTCACCCTGCAGAGGTAGGCCCGGGCGTAAACGGCCACCAGTGGGTCCCCGATTCCCCGAATCATCGCTGTGAGGCGGGGCAGAGTCTCCTGAACCCCCCTAGTAGACAATGAGAAACCAAGAGCCTATAAATACCATCACTGCTTCTGCTGCAGTTAAAGGCATGGAATCCTGACCATGAGGGTATTGGTTCAAATCCCACGTGGGGAGCTGTTCATAGGCACTAAATCATTTTAATAGCCACAACCCTGTACTGTACTGGATACTTTGCTGGAAGACGAATGAATAGTTACAGGTTTAAGTCATTGTGGAGCAACCAAGATCAATCAATCAACCGTTTTTTGAAATACTTATACTAACAAATAACATTAGTGCTTATAATTTAAATAGATTCCAATTTCTCTAAATTAAGTAATTAAGGGATCAGGTAGTAGGACTGGATAAGTGGCTAGAAGATGGATGGATTGATGGTGGTAGGAGAGGCAGAGCATTCTGGGATGCTGGAGGACCCAGACACCACTGCAGGGACGGACACTCACGACTTCGACAGGAAGCAGTTACAGTTCAAAATGGCTGCTTCCACATATCTGAGGCAGAGAGTCATGGATGAAATGCCGAATAACAATGGCGGGCCTTTCACGGGTAAAATGAGCATGACAAGGAGGATAGCAGTGGACAGAGAAAGGAAAGTGAACCAAGGATACAGCCGGGGGACGAGCTCGCGGATGGAGGCGATCTTGAAGAACCAGTTCAGGCAGGTCTCCTTCGCTGTGTCATTCACGCAGTCAGGGGAGAAGGTGTCTGCAGCCAGGGGGATTGGGGAGAGAGCAGAGATTGAGAAGGTCATCACCACCGTCACCACCATCCGCATCCCCACCATGGCGTCGTCATCAAACGTCTCTCCCAGGGATCTCTCTTTTATGGTGCTACTACAACTTTTTCCAGCCGATGAGACCCAGGGCCACGTTTAAGGGGAAAGGCAGAGCGGGTCTCACCTGGGGGCGTGCTGGCATCGGAGCACATGGACAAAATCCGCTCATACACCAAGCGTCCTGCAGGCAAAGACACGCAAGGTCACAGCTAGGGCACAGAGAGGGCACCGACGGCACAGAGAGGGCATCGACTGCAGTATGACTTACCGAATGTGTCAAGTATGTCTGTGATGAGGACAAACTTGCTGGGGTAGAACTGAATAACAGAGGTATCCGACAGCAGCTTGGAGCACTAATGTGTACAAAAAAAAACCAAAACAAACACGTAAGAGATCAGCGTCAGGTGGAGCAGAAACCCCACGGATCTCCAAACCATCCTCACCTGAATGACGATCTTGAGGGCTTTGACCTTCTGGTCAGAGGACCATGCTTCCTTCAAGGACTGGTTCAGCTCCTCGATGCGGTTCACGTAGTCCTGCTGGGACAGGTTCAGCATCTCGCGCTGGGAGCCCTGGTGCGGCACAGGTGGGGTGATGGTCCGGAGGTCTCCAGAGACGCACGCGGACAGACACACGGACAGAGGCACGCAGACGCACACACACCTCCTCCATGTCGTCCAGCTCCTCCAGCCGGTTGCGCACCTTCTCCGACACCGTGGACCCAGGGCTGGAAGCCTTGCCTGGAAGCACCCAGAGAGGCATGAGGCCATCTGCGATGATGGCTCTGACCTCAACAGAAACCTCCCTTTCTGAAACTTGTGTTTCAACAGTTTTGATGTGATTTAAGCATCTGGATTTAAGATGAATTTCACAGTAGCTCTGGGTGTGTGTGACTTAATGCTCAACAATCATGGTGACAAAGACGAGATCATGGGCCCTCAGTTCTTACCTTTGTCTGAGCCCATGAAGAGGTTCTGTGAAAAAGACGAACAGCCATTACAGGTCACCAGCTCTGGTCCTGGTCACCCCACAGCCGCCAAACCCCCCCTCTGACACGCACCTCAGGTTCCCCCAGCAGAGCCCCCCCCCCTCCTCCCCCCAGAACTGCTCAGCCTCTCTGGCAGACTCACGATTGATAGCTTCTCCGTGGTGGTGAACCTGCCCAGGATCTCCCCACGCTTGGCCGACCAAGGCTCGAAATCCGGCCCCACCTCCTCCTCCTTTTCTCTCCGCCGTCGCCCCAATTCCTGAATAAAACAAACCCCCCCCAAAATTCACAACAATTATGGTTGCCATACCAACCTTGACCACCAGAGCCCCTTTCAATAACAGTGTTTGCCCCCCCCAGGCTGTCACCACGGTTACCGCCTCACCCCGGCCGAGGTGCTGTGTGAGAGCGCCGGTGTCTCACTCGCAGAAGCGGCCGCAAACATGGACAGGGGATCGGTGCCGTCCAGCATGGAGCTGAGGGGGTCGGCAGCTGTCGAGCTGGAGGACGACGAGGACGAGGAGGTGCTTCCTTTGCGGCCCCCCTTCCGTGTCTTTGAGTCGGTCACCTGCCGGGGGGAGAGGGCGCAGAGTAAGGAGCGAAGGAGATGTGACGGCACCTCCAGGGTCTCCGTACACAGGCACATAAAGGAGAGACGACAGACCATCAGTAACACAAAAAGTAAAGCGTGACCACGAGCGACGTCCATTTAAGGAGAGACGCGACGGCCGGCAGCGAGCGGAGACGCGACGGCCGGCAGCGAGCGGAGAACCCAACCATCACTCATCCAAATAAATACGTTTGTAAAGAAAAAATGGTAAATACATTTACAATTAGTTATTATTATGCACCGATATGACTAACACAATGTCAAATACGGTCTTACATGGAATTACGGCTGATGAGACCCATTCGAGGTCCATGGTAAATAAAATATACTGGTCAAGAGCTGCAGTAGCCTGAAGGCTGACATAGTGGGTCCAGAAGAACGGGCAACCCTGACAGCTGTATAATGACGCAGTCCAAATCCAACGTGTAATACAGCATGCATACAGTAATGCATACCTGACGGACAGCATCAATATCAAATTATGCCCAAACTGACTTGTGACCTGTTGTCCAGGTCGCAAACGCGAACACTGGGTGACACGTGGCAGTATGACTTCACAATGTTATTTTATTTAACTTAATATGTTCAAAAAGCCCTTTCAATTGACTTGTAGATTCAATTGATAGCTCGCCGCGATACCGAGTCACAGCCTCTAAAAGCCCAGATCCCTCATAAGACTGTCGCGCTTCTACTCAGGACGGTCTGGATGGGAGATCGCACTCTCCTGCAGGTGGCTCAGTGAGGGGTTCGCAGCCCAGTCCGTATCAGCTGTGATCCATATCGGAGTTGGGGCAAAGTGTACTTTAAAATTCATAAACGTGCCCTTACGGCTCACACCGTGTACTTTATAAACGTGCCCTCACACCGTGTACTTTATAAACGTGGCTCACACCGTGTATAAGGGTATATTCCGTACAATGAAGTAAATATTAACAAACAACCTTACACTCGTTCACACCCCCTTTACTTCCACGACCCTTATATACGATTAAGACTGTTACTAACTTACTTCCACCTGTTATTTATAGAATTCATACTATCTACAGGTGTCCTATTTCTCTTACAGTTTTCTGCTACATTTTGACGAAACCAGCGCACTGCTGAGCCCGCGGAGCGACGCGGGGAGGAACCGGGCTCCGACTCACCGTGATGGGCTTGAAGGGGTGGCAGTCCCCGGCCTCCACGGCCTCCAGTCGGCAGCCCTGCAGCTCGGCTTCGTACCGCCGGACGCGGCTGTGCCTGCGGCGGACAGGGAAGGCGAGCAGCGCCTTACAACATGAACCTGCATTCACTTACACTGATGCACCGAGAAATGCATTCGGGAGCGCAGTAAGAGCAGCTGATGCGGATTAATAACAGAACGTCAGGTGCTGCGGAGCGACGCGGCCGGCAGAAGCGCATTCGCCACCCCGGCGACACACTCCGTGTCACGGCCCCCCTCCACCACCACCGGGCACCCCGGACACATACTGACACCGAAAATCCCACGGCGGCTAAACCAGGTAGGGATGGAAGTTAAAGACACTCACCAGTGAACAGCAGCCATCTTCTCCCGTCATATGACCGCCGCTCCCCGCGGGTAACGCCTCCATTTCCGGCCGCAGCCTCACCGCTCATGGGAAGCCGAGTCATAATCAAAGCCGCCAATCCTCTGCTCATTCGCTCCTGGCAAAGCGCCTTTTAATCAGCCTAACTGGCGACGAGTGCATAAGAAATACACCTCAAGAAATTAGTTCTCGCCAGATATGAACAATGCTTCTAAATCGCTTTTGGACTTTTTGTTATGGATACAATTCCGAAATCCATCAATAAATATTTTCTGTCATGACAAAGAAAGCCAAACATGTATCTCTTAGAGTTTCACAGGCCTTCCCGTTGGTTCGGTGATGTTCTGGCTCTTACTTTGATCACCCCCATCGTTAACCTGAGCTGTGTTGTATCTATCGGAGCTGGTGTGTCAGTCATCACTGATTTCACTCTGTGAAGGGAGTGTTTCAACACATTCCTTCAGCATGTATACATACAGAACAAGGGAAGAAAATACATGCACTCATAGTTCATGATACATTTATTTTAAAACACTTTATAGAAGAAAACAATACAGAAATGTGCCTTGAGGCGTCTTCCTCTGGTATCCAGTACAAGGCTGACGTCTCCAGCCCGTGGTCCGGAATAGGAAGCACGCTGTCACACAGAGACCTGTCCATTTGTCCTGTCTGGTCCTGGGTTCAGTCATCAAACCGTACAGACCGACTAGCATTGACATCAATGAAGAACTTTTTATCAGACTGAGGGGAGAAGCCAAGGCCCGCCCCCTTGTTCTGGAAGTCCATCCGGCGGCTCTGGGCTCGCTCAAATTCCACCAGGAGGTCCTGCTGCATGCGCTGCTGTCCTTGCTTCCCCAGCGCCATGTTGGCCCGCCCCTCCTCAGACCCTATTGGCTTATTGCCTTTCTTGAACCCACCCATGAGTCTCAGGAACTTCTGCTGCTGGCTGGCATTCTCAAAGTGGGCGGTACCCCACTGCCCAAGCATCTAATAAGCACACAGAAAAACAAAATCAGGCGATGACAATCAGAACATACTCTGGAAAACACACGGCAGTATTTATGGAAGCCAGCTGATACGGACCTGTGTGCCCCTGGGACAGGATACCTTATCAATTTCATTCTGCAAGGCTTGTCGTCGTTCCTGAGGAACAGGGTATTCGTTTATGATGTTTGTATGTAACTAAATACACATTTAAAAGAACCCAAATCAAAAGCCAGTTTTGCTACCAATGGCAGTTCAGTACCTGGTCAATGGTGACTTCATCTTTATTGCCCATCTTTTCTGATAGAAATACCACATCCATCTGTGAAAGATTAATCCTTGTTACTGAAGAGAACATCCCAGAAGGTAACCACACCAGACGAGGTCTGCTGTAGCAGTTAAAACAATCGGACGTTTGACCAAACGGCTGCAGGTTCACATTTCAAGGAAGGACCTACTTTTGTATTTCATCAACACACATACTGCTGCCAGACTAACACAACACTATCACAGCATTAGACTAAAAACTACACAGAAAATACCTCTTCTGCTGGAGCTCCTTCCCTCTGCTTTTTTCTGCTCTGCGACGTTAAGGTCACCTCCCCCTGTTCTGGCCGCATGCTGTCCTCACACTCCACCTTGTCCCCATCTGACTTTCTCCTCTTTTTCTTTTGTTTTCTGTTTAAGTCGCCTCCCTCCTGGTCCTCCATCACAGCACTCGCCTCGCTACTTATCTTCGCTTCTTGTCCTCCTTCACTCTTCTTCCTCCTTCCTTTGGATGGCGCTATTTCTTGGCTGCCAGACTGTCCCTTGCCACTGCCAGAATGAACTCTCTCCTTCTCATTTGGTTCCTTCATTGTCTCTTCTATGACCACAGCTGTGTCACCTCCTTTAGCTTGTGCTTTCCTTTTCTTCTTCATCCTCTCTTCCTCCTGAACACTGACAGCCACATCCTCCTCTCCAGTCTGTGCTTTCCTTTTCTTCTTCATCCTCTCTTCCTCCTGAACAATGACAGCCACATCCTCCTCTCCAGCCTGTGCTTTCCTTTTCTTTTTATTCTTCTTCATCCTCTCTTCCTCCTGAACACTGACAGCAACATCCTCCTCTCCAGCCTGTGCTTTCCTTTTCTTCTTCATCCTCTCTTCCTCCTGAACACTGACAGCCACATCCTCCTCTCCAGCCTGTGCTTTCCTTTTCTTCTTATTCTTCATCCTCTTCTCCTCTTCCTCCAACATACTGACAGCCACATCCTCCTCTCCAGGCTGTGCTTTCCTTTTCTTTTTATTCTTCTTCATCCTCTCTTCCTCCTGTACACTTCCGGCCACATCCTCCTCTCCAGGCTGTGCTTTCCTTTCCTTTTTATTCTTCTTCATCCTCTCTTCCTCCTGCACACTTCCGGCCACATCCTCCTCTCCAGGCTGTGCTTTCCCCTTCTCTCTCTTCTTCTCCCCCTTCATCACTTCCCTTTTGCCCATCTTCTCCTTCTCCCCTCCCCTCGGCCTAGTGACTCCTGCGTTTTTCTTTTTCAGTTGCTTCTTCTCTCCATGACCCTCCTGTGCCTCCTCCACCCCAGTGATGCCTTTATTCCCATCCTCACCTTCTCCTCCAGCTCCCATGCCGGTTCTGCTCTCCTGGACAGGAACCTTTTTCTTCTTCCTCTCCTTTTTCAGAGCTTTCTCTGCACTCTTTTCCTCTTCTCCCTCAGCGGTGTCCATGTGGCCATTGCCCAGATCTGCTGCAGCCCCCATAGCCTTCACCTTCTTGGTTTTTTTGTTCTTCCTCATCTTCTCAGATATTAGTACTCCACTCCCATCTGCTCCCTCCTTATCCTCAGGGCTCCCTGCGCCTCCATTGCTTATTTCATCCATTTTCTCCTCCTCATTACTGGCCTCAGCTCTGACTTTCTTACTCCTCTTCTTGGTGACCTGCACTCCTGCCCCCCGGCCATGCTCAGTGCTGGGGGGGAGGCCCTCCCCTGCTGTTTTTGCCTTCTTTACCTTCTTCTGTTTCTCTGCTTTTGCCTCTTCTGCAGTCTTGGACTCTGAACCCCCATCACCCGGCACACCAGCCCTCATCTTCACCCCTCCTCCTCCTCCCTCACACTCTTCCTCCTGCAAAGACACGGCTGCCTCTTTCCTTCTCTCCTTATCTCCTCTTACTTTGCCAATGAGGTCGTTTCCTGTAGCGGCCTCCTCTGCATCACGAGAGGCACACTTCAACATTCTCTCTATCCCTTCCTTTTTGCTGCTGTTTCTCATTTTAACCTGTTGTCCGCCTTTAAGGTCCTTCTCTCTCTCCTCCTCCCTCTCCTTCTTTTTCTTCTTCTTCAGTTTTTCCACTTTCTCCTCTACCATGTCTTCAGCATCTCCTCGAGCCATCTAGGAAATGAGAAGTCCACATTAATGCAATATTATGCCATTTCTTGTGGTGGATGGATGGATTTCAAGTTTCATTATAACAATGAATATCTTTAAAAAATATTTTATAAATATATATAATGTAAAGATGGTGTGAAACTGATAATATTGCTGGGCTTCTTCAAAAACATTCATCTGAGTCCATTTTTAAAAATCATGACAGCGTTTTGTGTACTGAAATAACTTCATATTCTACGTTAACAAATGTAAATAACAATACACACAATTTAATAACAACACAATCAAATACTGCTGTCATATAGTGTCAGTTTGTAAATATAATTATCTATATGTGGTTATCCGTATAAAACATTATGCAGTTGTGTGCTTCATCGCAATGATAAATATTCTTATCCCTTCGAACTTGCAGAGTGATTTCCAACATTTTATCATAATTGTAACGGAGTTAATATCTTAATTAAACAGTTCACTGTTTTTACACGGTGCAATCCTTGAATTTGGGCATCTATAGCCCATTAAAATCTGAACTTAAAGACACATACTTCGGATATACAGAAAACATGAAGGCAAATTCTGTTTAAATCCTACTAAACTTACCTTCAGATTCACGTGGAGACAGACCCGGGAGGTTCCCTACAACCCGGAAGCGCTAACTCAGCTATTTCCTTGACGACGCCGAGACACGCGCGCTGGCGTCCTTCACAACCGAAACTTGTCTTGTTTTCAGATGCGCTCTTACTGTCTGTATGTCCACGGAAGCGTATTAGGGCCACTTAAAAAAAAAATCTTTAAGAGGCCCTAATACGCCGTGGTGTCCTTGATGTGAATTATTTTGTCGCTTTTTAGCCGAAGCAGGATGTTTCACTCCCGCGTTGCCAACTCAATTTTTTTTCGTTTTGTTTCATTCGTTCCTTCCTTATTCTTTGATTTTTATATTTATTTTCATGTTCCTCGTGTTTGAGTGCGTGCACGATACGAGGCTAACACAGTTACGGCGTCGCTGAAACCTTCTTTTAGGTTAAATGACTTACAAATACAAATCGTCTGTCTGTGGAGGTTTTGAGGTCTGCTATTTTAACATTTGTTGCAGTACTTATACTATTGTAGCTAGTTATCGAGTCGGTTAGAGAGCTGATTTGTCTCTCATCGGTACTATGTAAACCATTTAATTCCTTTATTGTGTTACTAAATTAGTCTATACAAAATATGACCAGTTTGTTTATCCCTTCAAACGCAGAGTCAAAGTCTCTGACCCGGACCTCACTGATCCACCTGATTGTTCTATAGTGGACATTATTTTTCCCGCGTGCTGAACCGGCCCTGCAGGACACACGCAGGAAACACCCCAGAACGCTATTTCCATGTTTTTATGTTTTCTCCCTAATTTAGACATATCTGTCATGTCTATTATTATTATTATTATTATTATTATTATTATTATTATTATTATTATTATTATTGTAATTATGGCTTTTTCAGCTGACAGCTTTTCAAATGGTTCACATTAAGCATCTTTCTCAAGACAAAGGCTTTGATTGATGCAGAAAAATCTTAAGCCGCTAACTACTGGCTTCGACCTGCTTTGACAACATTCACACAAGGAAGGAAACCATGTTCTCATGTTATTAATTTACTTGACCAAATATACCTAAATTTCTGTTTTTAGTGGGATACTTTCTGGTATACTAAAACATAAAGTGATTCATGGGGATATGACAGTGCTGAAACATCACCATTGCGAGTCACATTCCTTTAGCACCTGATATGCTGCTGCCACACCATGTGCTGTAAATTTACTGAATTTGGGCGACTAGGGTAGCAACTAACATAGTTGTTAGGGATGTGTAATGTTGTAAGGTTGTAGGTTTCCATTCCTGGAGTACCTTCAGCACTGGGCTTAACTGGAATCTCTCTCTACATCCCTAGAGTACCTTCAGCACTGGGCTTAACTGGAATCTCTCTCTACATCCTTGGAGTACCTTCAGCACTGGGCTTAACTGGAATCTCTCTCTACATCCCTAGAGTACCTTCAGCACTGGGCTTAACTGGAATCTCTCTCTACATCCCTAGAGTACCTTCAGCACTGGGCTTAACTGGAATCTCTCTCTACATCCCTAGAGTACCTTCAGCACTGGGCTTAACTGGAATCTCTCCCTACATCCTTAGAGTACCTTCAGCACTGGGCTTAACTGGAATCTCTCTTTAAAATTTCTTCCCTTCCATGATGCTCTTCCATTTTTAACCAATGAATTCAATTTTAATCAATTAGTCACCTGATTTGTGTATTAAAAATCTGATAGTTGTCCAGAGTGAAAAAACAGTAGGAAATAATTTTCTGTTGTTCGGTAGCTGTGGACCTCCTCCCCCCCCGCCCCCCACCAGCAAGGCTCCATAAGTCTGCTGATGCAGTGTCAGTGACACATATTACACAACAGCATTAACAATTTTATTTTAAAATGAGGTGTAACCTGTGAACCACCACGGGACTCCCATGGCCTCACAGCGGGCCCTGTGGGGGGGCCAATAGATGGGGCAGATTTGTTTCTGGGGCCCTTTGGAGTCCGCTGAGGTGCAGTAACTTTTTGAGGCCAACAGGAGGCCAGACCTCGGGGGACCCAAGCAATTATGTGATTGAGTGGTGGCAAACACTGCCGTGACCGACAGCGCCCCCCCAATCCTGATTTAGGGCCCAGTCCCCAGTCCCCAGTCCTGTTCTGCCTGCTGTCCTGTCTGCCAGTATTCAGTTATTCATTTTTAAAATAATGTATTTGATACTTTGGGACAGAAACACAGATCTGATGTCACCCATGCTAATTATGTCTACAATGTTCAGTCCTTCCAATTTTATCAACATGGTGGGGGGTGTATATTTGTTTATAGAACACATTCCCGCATGTCTGCTTGTTTGTGCGACTAGGTGCCCAACAGAGCCAGGATAACCAAAAGGTCCAACAGCTGTCTCCATACCTGAATGTCACATCCAACAGAATGTCCCCAGACTGCTGCTTTCATAGCACAAAAAACCTACAAAACTCCTTTTCACAGACTTACACACGGTGTTGTCAGAAAAGCGAGGGATTATGGAGATTCAGACCCTCAGGACTTCCACGTGATGGAAGCCTGTCGTCTTCACCACTCTGTGGCACTGTGGTGCTAACTTGCACACAGCGCCCTCCCGTGAACACAGTGTGAATGTGGGGGGGTTGATCTGGAGAAGCAAAGGAATCAATGGGGGGTGGGCAGGGCTGGCTTGGGTCAGGCAGCAGCTGTGAAGGACGTTCTCTTCTGGAGAATAGGGAGACACTGAGACTTCCTGGAATGGGCTTCATGGCTTGGGCTGGGCTACGGTCACACAGGAGTCAAAATGACCATTCAGGGTGGAAGATCTGACTACATGCAGTGAAGCGGGGGCCCGGGCCGCAGCTGTGCACACGCACACATGCACACGCGCACACGCACACACGCACACGGCAGCGAGGAGGCTTCTTCACAGCGACTCACGCCCCAGAGAAAGGCCCAACCAGGTGCTGGTTTGTCATTTTAAAGGCCCCACTCAAGAAAAAGTCACCTCGCCCCCGCCACCTCCGCCAGTGTAGTGACTGGTTCTGGCCATCAGTGGGCACCCAAACCTGGGGGCCTCATACAAATCAGTGGTTTGAGCAGGGGGCCCTGGACCAGCAGAGGTCTGTGATAAATAGCAGGACTGATGCATGCAGAAGCTCAGCAGGGTTCTGCTCAATGAGGGCGCTTCCCATTCTTACTTGTTAGACACCAGCTGCCCCACAAATCTTAACCCCCTATAACCTGACACCCTCCCCCTTCCGAACCAGCTGTGCCACACCCGCCAGATTGTGTGGAACTGTGCAACTTGTGGACAGCTGCTTCTTGGGTGTGACCACCTTCGTTCCACTTTCTGTCTTTGGGGGAGGGCTGGCTGGGAGGCAGGGTGACCATTTATTGACAAGGCGATCAGACACTGCAGGGTGGATCCACAGGAAGCCAATCCTGTGACTGATCAGGAATCAGGAGATGTCTATTAGCATTGGCTGTGACACCAGCTCTGCCTGCTGGTACATGGATCCCTCTAGGTTAGACTCAGCCAGAAGAATGGAGCGTAAACAGCATGTCCTCTGATCAGTGTAAACAGCAGATGCGGCGGATTGGCTGTTTCTGTTCCCTGACGGCACACAGTCAGGCGCTTTTAGCAGAGAGAGACAGTGCAGCCTGCCCTCGCACTGCAGGTCCTCCGTGCCGGCGATGGCAGATCCGGCGTTCCTGGTACAGGCTGTCCCGCAGCTCGGTGTGACTTCCTGCCGTGTGACTTGCAGTGTGACACGCTGGCTTCATGCTGCCTCATTTCTAGCAGGTCTTTATTTTTAACGAACGCCTCATCAAGATGTGACAGTCTTATGCGCAAAGCTCCTAATCTAAAAATCCACGAGCAGCCAAATTCGGGTCTTCAGATGGAAATTCGGGTTTATATGGAAGCATTTCGTTATTGACCCAGTTTCCTAAACAACCTGCATTTAAACCATCTGAGCAGATTAACTGTAATTATAATGAATATTTCATACTGCTATGGTTTTTGCCTGAAACAGCCAGGTGGAATTGCATGGGCTTGCATAAGGAGGGCAGGACAGTTTCTGAGGTGTCCCTGGGCCCTGGGCCTCTGCATGGCCTCAGGGATGTTCGGCAGAGTGAGCAATGGGAAGGGAGAGGCAGAGTGAGCGATGGGCAGGGAGAGGCAGCGTGAGCGATGGGAAGGGAGAGGCAGAGTGAGAGATGGGCAGGGAGAGGCAGAGTGAGCGATGGGAAGGGAGAGGCAGAGTGAGCGATGGGAAGGGAGAGGCAGAGTGAACGATGGCAAGGGAGAGGCAGAGTGAGCGATGGGCAGGGAGAGGCAGCGTGAGCGATGGGAAGGGAGAGGCAGAGTGAGAGATGGGCAGGGAGAGGCAGATTGATCGATGGGAAGGGAGAGGCAGAGTGAGAGATGGGCAGGGAGAGGCAGAATGAGCGATGGGAAGGGAGAGGCAGAGTGAGCGATGGGAAGGGAGAGGCAGAGTGAACGATGGCAAGGGAGAGGCAGAGAGAGCGATGGGAAGGGAGAGGCATAGTGAACGAAGGGAAGGGAGAGGCAGAGTGATCGATGGGAAGGGAGAGCAGAGTGAGAGATGGGAAGGGAGAGAGTGAGCGATGGGCAGGGAGAGGCAGAGTGAGCGATGGGAAGGGAGAGGCAGAGTGAGCGATGGGCAGGGAGAGGCAGAGTGAGCGATGGGCAGGGAGAGGCAGTGAGCGATGGGAAGGTAGAGGCAGAGTGAGAGATGGGCAGGGAGAGGCAGAGTGATCGATGGGAAGGGAGAGGCAGAGTGAGAGATGGGCAGGGAGAGGCAGAGTGAGCGATGGGAAGGGAGAGGCAGAGTGAGCGATGGGAAGGGAGAGGCAGAGTGAACGATGGCAAGGGAGAGGCAGAGAGAGCGATGGGAAGGGAGAGGCATAGTGAACGAAGGGAAGGGAGAGGCAGAGTGATCGATGGGAAGGGAGAGGCAGAGTGAGAGATGGGAAGGGAGAGAGTGAGCGATGGGCAGGGAGAGGCAGAGTGAGCGATGGGAAGGGAGAGGCAGAGTGAGCGATGGGCAGGGAGAGGCAGTGAGCGATGGGAAGGTAGAGGCAGAGTGAGCGATGGGACGGGAGAGGCAGAGTGAGTGATGGGAAGGGAGAGGCAGAGTGATCGATGGGAAGGGAGAGGCAGAGTGAGTGATGGGATGGGAGAGGCAGAGTGAGTGATGGGATGGGAGAGGAGAGTGAGTGATGGGATGGGAGAGGCAGAGTGAGTGATGGGATGGGAGAGGCAGAGTGAGCGATGGGATGGGAGAGGCAGAGTGAGCCATGGGAAGGTAGAGGCAGAGTGAGCGATGGGAAGGGAGAGGCAGAGTGAGTGATGGGAAGGGAGAGGCAGAGTGATCGATGGGAAGGGAGAGGCAGAGTGAGTGATGGGATGGGAGAGGCAGAGTGAGTGATGGGATGGGAGAGGAGAGTGAGTGATGGGATGGGAGAGGCAGAGTGAGTGATGGGATGGGAGAGGCAGAGTGAGTGATGGGATGGGAGAGGCAGAGTGAGCCATGGGAAGGTAGAGGCAGAGTGAGCGATGGGAAGGGAGAGGCAGAGTGAGCGATGGGAAGGGAGAGGCAGAGTGATCGATGGGAAGGGAGAGGCAGAGTGAGTGATGGGATGGGAGAGGCAGAGTGAGTGATGGGATGGGAGAGGCAGAGTGAGCCATGGGAAGGGAGAGGTAGAGTGAGCGATGGGAAGGGAGAAGCAGAGTGAAAGAGTGTGCCAGAAAAAGACAAAGGAAAGAGACAGAGAAACAGGAAGAGAGAACAGGAGAGGGAGTGTGATGTAACAAAAGGTCGTTTTACAATGTATAAAAAATGCAAGTCAGACTTGTAAACAAGAAACCTTGCACTTTATTTTCTACCATTTTTCCCGTGAAAACAGTGGGAAGTTTTCCTCTCTAGGTCAACAACGCAAAGCTTTCCTCTCTAGGTCAACAGCGCGAAGCTCAGTGCTGTCAGCATGGAACCCCCCCCCCCCCACCACTGGGCCACCGTGGTACGGTCTGCAGCCATGGCGACTCACAGGAGGCGTGGAACTCAAGGTGTGGGCCAGGCCCCTCATCCAAAGCCCACAGTGAGAGCACCCGAGTCAGCCGTGCCCCCAGTGACCAGGGATCGTAGCAGAGTACCAAAGAAAACCACTCATTAAAGAAACAAAATGATCCCAACATTCAGTCCTCTGTCCCACCAAATACTTTTCTTTTATTTGTTACATCGTGCTTATGAATATTTTTTTAGCCTGTCACAAAATATTATTCTGTACTTGTAGAGCTAAATCGTCTTACAGGTCTGTTAGTTAAAGAGAGGGATTGGATGTGCAAAAGTATGTTGGTGGCCCGAAATCTTAGAAGCCGTCGGTGGTCACTCTGTGCGCCCTCCCGTCCAGCTCTGCCTGAGGTTCTCCCCATCTGGGGCTCCGGCCTGCATTTCCAGCCCGAACATGGGGGCTGGGGTGGTCGGGGTCACCCCAGGACCCAGGGCTGATGCCAGTGCAGAAACGTCATAAGGTGGAAAACATCACTGTGAGAACCGACGGCTTCTCTTACAAATGTATAAATAGTCCAGTCGTCTGTCCAGACAGCACAGTATAAACCTTTAAAGATGACAGGCAAGTTACAGCAAAAGTCAGTCACTCTTAGCACTCATAAGTCACTCATAAGGGGGAAAAGCGGGACGAATGTTCCATCTTATTATCTCAGACACAGTAAAACCTCTATCGTTTGTCCAGTCAGCTACAACATCAAAACCAGAGAATGTGGAGAATCTGATACTTTCTGCGTCTTTATGCTTTGTTGAGTTTTGGGAGACCCATGATTCTCAATCTCCTGATTTATTTTAATCCCTAAATGAGTCCTGAAGCTAAACTAATGACATGTTTCTTCAAAATCAAGAAGAGCAGCATCTGTCACGGCTGACCCGGAGAAGACGTGCCACTTCTGGATTAATCGCTGAGGCTGAGAGTGAAAAACTTTTGCTGTATCGGCTTTCAACCAATCAACAAGAGAAACAAAACTGTCGGGGATCTGGTAAAGTCTCAGAAGTGGACAGTGAAATCCAGAAAATGAGAAACAGAGGATGAAACTTCCTGACTCCAGGGGTTACACCTGGGCTTGTTTTGTATCCCACACCAAGCAACAGAACCGGAACCAGGCATCCTCATACGTCCAATGGGAAAACCCCAACATCGTGCTCCTGGATTGGGCCATTAGCGTGTTCACAATCACACCAGAGCAATGCAGCCACCATGAATGACTCTCTTTCCACATATCATGCAAAAAACAGTCACTCTTCTCAGGACCTGCTCTACAAAAACAACAAAAAAACTATGGTTACTGTGGTTCCTTTGTCCGCAGCTTGAATCCCAGCACCAGGTCAAAAGACTGAACGTGACACACAGTGTGACGTGGATCCACACAGAGACAAAACTGGCACAATGGACAGTGTCATCAGTCCACTGCCCATCCGAAAGTCCAGCCCAAACACATGGATACCTCATGTTGGATCTGATCATCCCAGTGGGTTCAGAAGATGTAACATTGTCTCCACCTTGACACCTCTACTGTCAAAGGTGAAAGGTCATCATGTCCATCCTTCACACGAGGGGATATCCACTGTCATTGTCAAACCCAACCTGTTCCCACTGCTCTCCACGTTTGGGTGAATGACCGCAGTTTGTTCCTCACATAGATGTTAACTTTTCCAGATTCTCCTCCTCCACCATCGGTTTTGCCAGTTCAATCTTTCTCGGACACAAAGTAGTGCATTGGTTTCTTGTTGGCATCCAGGAACAGGCCCTGCTGACGGTCTACCTCCTGGGCCCACGGTTCTGTGCCCCCCCAACCCCAACTCCTGGAGGTGGACACCTGAATTCCAGCCCTGCCCTCACCACAGGTGCCTTCCTGTGTAGTTGGGGGGTGCAGTTGGGATCTGGGGAAAAAGACAAAACAGCCAAAATCAGGTGGTCTATCCTTGATTCGAGGACTTTCCTCCACACTGGGCTTCACCCTGCGCTACCCTAACACTGATCTCAGACCTGCCCATGGTGTTAGGAGTAATGTCCATGTTTCCTTGGGGCTCAAAAAAAGTTCACAGCCCCAGAGTACCAAGGCCATGACGGTGTACCCTTGAGGACCTCCCCCCGTATTTTAGCTGACCCCTCACACCTTTTACTGACCTATATCCTCCAAAAGGACAGCGCTGCCAGAATGAGTCATGGAACGTCCCTGGCTGGGAGTGGTTCATGCTGGGACAGCGGCTGTGAGCGTCCTGGGGAGGGGGAGAGCCAAGGTGGGGAAGCAGCTGGTGAGCCCCACCTGGCTGGGCAGTGTGCATGAGCATGCCAGGCTCTCGGAGGGGGGGGGGGGGGGTCACTGGAAATGTATCTCCTGAGTTAACATTATTGTTAATATTACCATCATCATTAGTGCTATATTATTAAAGGGTTAGGGTTAATATTATTGTATTTATATTAAAACAGTAAGTTAAAAAGCCTTAAATATCAGCATGCGTGAGATCCTGTGCGGCTCGGTGTGTGTGACAGTCTCTGTCAGCGTGACACGCTACATGTGCGCGTGTGCCTCGTGCGGCTCGGTGTGTGACAGTCTCTGTCAGCGTGACACGCTACATGTGCGCGTGTGCCTCGTGCGGCTCAGTGTGTGTGACAGTCTCTGTCAGCGTGACACGCTACATGTGCACGTGTGCCTCGTGCGGCTCGGTGTGTGTGACAGTCTGTCAGCGTGACACCCTACATGTGCGCGTGTGCCTCGTGCGGCTCGGTGTGTGTGACAGTCTCTGTCAGCGTGACACGCTACATGTGCGCGTGTGCCTCGTGCGGCTCGGTGTGTGTGACAGTCTCTGTCAGCGTGACACGCTACATGTGCGCGTGTGCCTCGTGCGGCTCGGTGTGTGTGACAGTCTCTGTCAGAGTGACACGCTACATGTGTGCATGTGCCTCGTGCGGCTCGGTGTGTGTGACAGTCTCTGTCAGTGTGACATGCTACATGTGTGCGTGTGCCTCGCACCACCAGGTGAGTGCAGTGTTGTTTGTGAGCAGTGGTGGGCACAGTCGTCTGGGCCTGCAAAGTCACCTTTGATAGCCGCTAATCTGCTAACTCCAAAGTTTAATTTGATAACAATAAACTGATAAATCACTAAAAAATTTGTGGAAGCTAACAATAACCACTAACTTGGACTAGATGTTTAGGACTTACCCAATTAGGTATTATTGCACTCTGTAGAGTCTTTGGAAAAAATCTGCACTGAAATTTTCTTTCTATGATATCCTGCCTGCGAGGTATAAGTGTTTTTGTCTGAGGAACCCTATTACGGGGCTGACCGATGCTGGTATTTTGCCCTCGTGAAGCTGCTTATCGCCTACAAACATGGCGCCATTTACCCGGACCTAGAAAGGAGAATCGTAGCTCTTTACTGGTCTATAGCTCTGTCAATCAGAACCCGGAAAATACAACTGGGGGCCTCTATAGACAAGCATAGTAGACCATTTTAAGTCCATTTAAATTATCTTAAATCCGGATAAACAAGAAATCCTGCTTCATGATATGGACTCCTGTTCTTCGCTTAGTTCAGGGTACCCCAGTTTAACTGGACTTTATTTTCGTTCACTTACATTTAGCTCAGACTACCTTAAATCAAACAAGTTATCGACCAATCACCTCTCATGTTTACATATAGTCAGCCAACATTTTTGACAAGTTGACTTTGAAAACTGTTAGCGGACCAAATAGCTTCCACTAAATGTAATTCCACTAACTGTAAATCCACATGTTTGCAGAAACGCTAATCTGCCAAAGTTAGCTTCGCTATATAGTGGTTAGCAGTTTAGCAGAACCCTGTCCTGGTGCTGAATAACTGGTTGGCTTACAGCCGGGACAGAGTCTGGCCCACTTTGAGGCCCTGTCTGTGCTTGGGTCCAGCTCACACGTTCATTTATAGACATTGCGAGCCCTTCCACCCCCCCCCCCCCCCCACCCAGTTCTGGCTCTAGGCCTTGCTGCATAACAGGTACGTTTCGTCTCTGGCTGGTGAGACAGAGAGCAGCTAAGAGAGTCTAACTGCAGTACTGACCCCCAGTGAAAGGCACTCACCGTGCCCCCATTCAGCACCACGGTCATCTCAGTGGGCTGGTAGATGTTGCTACGGAAGGGGGCGCTGCTCCGGATGCCCAAATGCCCATTGGGATTGCCGCCTGACCTCAGAGCTGCAGATAACACACAGAGTATGGATTTTTATGGAGAAACTTCAAAATGAATTCCCTCCATGTTAATGTTGCCTGTGGCATAACTTGATATAAATATGCAGTAAGTTCCGCAGAACCTGCACTGTGGAACACCTGTAGTATTGCATACCTGCACTGCAGAACACCTTACTGAAGAACACCTGCACTGTATAACACCTGCAGGGTAGGGTACCTGCACTGTGGAACACCTGAAATGTACAGTACCTGCACTGTGGAATACCTGCAGTGTTGCATACCTGCACAGTGGATCACCTGTAGTATTGCATATCTGCATTGTAGAACACCTACAGTATAGAGTTTTTCTTTGCTACTGTTGCCTCTGGCATGCTTACTGGGGGCTTTGGGCAGGGGCAATGTAAAGCACTTTTCAGACAATGTAATGTGACAATGTGCTATACAAATAAAACTGAATTGAGTGGAACACCTGCAACGTGGAGTACATGCAATGCTGAACACCTGGTGTGTTCAGTACCCATACTGTTGATCATCTGCAGTGTAGAGTACCTGCACTGTGGAACACCTGGAGTGTTGAATGCCTGCACTGTTGTACACCTGCAGTGTACAGTACCTGCACTGTGGAACACCTAAACATGGAGTAGCTGAAGGTGAAGTACCTGCGTTGTGCTCGTCAAAGGCAAAGGCCTGGTTCTCCATGTACTGCATGGGCAGCACGTCATAGACGCTTGTGTCCCTCATGCGTGGGTGAGACTGAGAGGTGTCAAAATAGTCCGGGATTGAGGCCGAGGCCAAAGGACTCAGGCAGGCGTGAGCCTCTGGGACAGCATAGAGCAGCAGTAAGAGCCAGCCCTGCGCCACCAGCGTCACAGACAGCACGGGCCTATCCCAGTTGGGGGCGCGGCCCAGGGCCTCGTTGCCATACAGATAGAAGCTCAGCCAGGCAGCCCACAGCAGTGCCGAGGTCAGACAGACCAGGAAGAGCCACACGCCTTCGCAGCGGCGCCGCCGCCCCCTCCGGCACAGGGTGCAGCCCGAGGCCAGCAGAGCTACCAGCAGCAGCAGTGCTACATAGGTGCAGGAGAGCCCGAAGTCCAGAGGCTGGTACTGGCAGGCTGGCAGATCTAGGCGCACCACCGTCAACAGCAGCCACTCAGCTGTGATGATGCCCTGCACCAGTGTCAGAGCCACGGCCAGACCCAACAGCACGGCACCTCTCGGGCTCACCCTGCCCCGGGGGCTCCCGCCCCGCGCCGGCCACCAAAGCCGGACGGCCTGGACCAGCAGGCAGGAGAAGCAGAGGGCGAACAGCGGCCCCCAGAGGGCGCGGCGCACCACGCAGAGCGGCTCGCCATCCTCGATGAGGAAGGCGAAGGTCAGGCCAAAAAGTGTCGCCACGCCCGGCAGAAGCAGGAGCAGTGGCGCCACCCTGCTGCGCTGCTCCGGCTCGTCGATGCGCCGCAGGCGGTACAACAGCAGCACCATGGCCAGCAGCAGTGCTCCCAGTGCCCCGGCACCCGCCGCCGCCTCCAGCACCACACCCCACACCGCCTCCAGGCTGCACAGGGCCCAGTAAGTCCGCGGCAGGTCTGACGGACAGCCACGGGGAGGGGGGTCCTCCTGGGCGGAGCCTGGAACCACAGCAGAGAGGAGGAGGAGGAGGAGGAACAGCATCTCTGTGAAGGATAAAGATGGAGACAAAGATGGGTCATGGTCATTTCAAATTGGAGGCGTTCTGAAGTGGCACAAGGTGACCCACATTCCTCAGGACTCTCCAAGATCAGGGAATAATCTTGGAGTCACGGGTCAGTCTTGGGGTCAAAGGTCAGTCTCGGGGTCAGGTATCAGTCTCGGGGTCAGGGGTCAGTCTTGGGGTCAGGGGTCCGTCTCGGGGTCAATGCTTCCTGACCACTCTTCTCTGCCTTTTCAATGTGTCTCAATCAAGAAACCTTGGCTCTCTGACCACAAAGTGAAACAGCACTAATGTCTACATATATATGTAATTTACATTTATACAAATATGCATGAAAATGTCTGTGATTCTCTGTACCCCCTCCCAGAAATTAGCAAATGGGTCCCACATCAGCAAATGGGTAAAATATTTAAAAACATCTGTCACGACGCTGACAGAAGCCGTTAGCAGAGTACGCAGTTAAACAACCTGAGCCCAGTAAACAGCCTAATACCTGAAAACATCTGGGTCTCAGTGCAACGAAGGCAGCACTTAATAGAAGAGAACTACTCACTGTCACGTCCTTTAACTTTAACTGGGAGGACGGCTGGTTTGCGTCACCGTGACGACCCCTTACATAATAAACGCAAGGCTGTTTTTGGATAAAAGCGGTAGGTACATGAAATGGCCCTGCTTTCTCAGGCTAAATCAAATGCCAGTGTAAGATTTCCTGAAATGGGGCTTAGAATCCTGCTGTCCTTGTACGTTTAGCCCAATTTTTGTGGGTTTCCTACTTACTGGGCACTTACTCCATTCTAGTGCCCTGTGCTGCCTGGAATAAGCTGTGCCCTTTCCCTGTGCCCTGTGTTGCCTGGAATAAGCTGTGCCCTTTCCCTGTGCCCTGTGTTGCCTGGAATAAGCTGTGCCCTTTCCCTGTGCCCTGTGTTGCCTGGAATAAGCTGTGCCCTTTCCCTGTGCCCTGTGCTGCCTGGAATAAGCTGTGCCCTTTCCCTGTGTTGCCTGGAATAAGCTGTGCCCTTTCCCTGTGCTGCCTGGAATAAGCTGTGCCCTTTCCCTGTGCCCTGTGTTGCCTGGAATAAGCTGTGCCCTTTCCCTGTGCCCTGTGTTGCCTGGAATAAGCTGTGCCCTTTCCCTGTGCCCTGTGTTGCCTGGAATAAGCTGTGCCCTTTCCCTGTGCCCTGTGCTGCCTGGAATAAGCTGTGCCCTTTCCCTGTGCCCTGTGTTGCCTGGAATAAGCTGTGCCCTTTCCCTGTGCTGCCTGGAATAAGCTGTGCCCTTTCCCTGTGCCCTGTGTTGCCTGGAATAAGCTGTGCCCTTTCCCTGTGCCCTGTGCTGCCTGAAATAAGCCCTTTCCCTGGGATCCTGACCAACGTAGATGAAGGATTAACGGCTCCTTGCCCTTTTTCTGAAATAAACGGTGAAGTTAAATTTAAGTTCATGCTGTGACACAGGCTTGAAAATGGAAGCTGAGTTTCGGTACAGAATAAAATTACCCACTGATGAATACAAATGCACAGCCTCCCTTTCAGTCAGTCAACTTTTGCTCATAATTTTGGTGCCTTAACTGCTGTCCCACCTACTGGCCTATTTTGTCTTAAACTTGCATGCCGCTTCCTTTTACAGGCAAACAGCCACGTTGCAGTGATTTGTACAGAAAGCCGCTTTGTGGAGAAGGGAGACTGTCAGGTAAGTGAGGGCTGGTGTGATCGAGACTGACGGTGCAGATGTCACTGCGCTACTGATCCCGGCTTACCGGCCAGCGCAGCCTCGAAATGGAAATGAATGACGGTAAGGAAGGAAGAAAGAAGAGAGACAAACTGAGTGAGAGAGGGGCGAATGAGAGACAGAGAGAGGGATCCGTGGGAGCAGAAAGACAGGAAGAGGAGGAAAGAGGAGGACACTTTTCTGAAAGGAGGAGAAGTAAAGTAGCTCAGATGGCAGAGGAAACTGGACCCTGTCTCTGCCTGGAAGTCGCTCTTGGTTCTCCTCTGACGTGTGGTCAGGTATCAAGGTAGGGCAGGAACGTCCTTCCATTTAGTGAACAATGTTCTGGCAGCCTGCTGATTTCCCTGACATGCAGGATCATTTGCAAGGCACCCTGCACCCCTGTCAATGGGCCCCAGGGCCCCGTGTAGGAGGGGCTGTCCCCATGCACACCTGAAGCTCTCCACGTTCCTGCCCACTGATTCAGAACTTCAGTGTTCCCCCAGAAGCCTCCTGCATAGAAGCTGTAATACACAGCCAATGAGACTGCTGCCCTCGTGCACATACACAGCCAATGAGACTGCTGCCCTCGTGCACATACACAGCCAATGAGACTGCTGTCCTCGTGCACATACACAACTAATGAGACTGCTGCCCTCGTGCACATACACAGTCAATGAGACTGCTGCCCTCGTGCACATACACAACTAATGAGACTGCTACCCTCGTGCACATACTCAGCTAATGAGACTGCTGTCCTCGTGCACATACACAACTAATGAGACTGCTGCCCTCGTGCACATACACAGTCAATGAGACTGCTGCCCTCGTGCACATACACAACTAATGAGACTGCTGCCCTCGTGCACATACACAGCCAATGAGACTGCTGCCCTCGTGCACATACACAGCCAATGAGACTGCTGCCCTCGTGCACATACACAGCCAATGAGACTGCTGCCCTCGTGCACATACACAGCCAATGAGACTGCTGCCCTCGTGCACATACACAGCCAATGAGACTGCTGCCCTCGTGCACATACACAGCCAATGAGACTGCTGCCCTCGTAACTTACACAGCCAATGAGACTGCTGCCCTCGTGCACACACACAGCCAATGAGACTGCTGCCCTCGTGCACACACACAGCCAATGAGACTGCTGCCCTAAGAACCCGTCGCATGGTCTCCTGCCCATGGGCACCTGGTGCCGCCTCATCCAGCCAAAAGACGGATCAAATTCTGACATTTGAAGCATCCTACAGGGTGGAGAAGGTCACCACTCCCAGACAAGCAAGTCATGACCTCAACATATATGTATTTCAGTGGTAAAGAATGACAAAACCTAGAATTTGGTCAGAAAATATTCCCATATGCAAAAGCTGCTGATGTTCACCGACAATTTCCATGTGACAAATTCCCTGACAGGAAAATGTAATATTGCCCTTAAAGTCCCTAAGATGGGTGTTATAAGACCATCAAAGTCTTGAGGTCCTAGGTCAGAGATCAAACTAGCAGATACCTGCCAGTGCAGACTGCAGATCACATGCAAAACACAGCAAAGGGGTGGGAAGGGAGAGAGAGAGAGACAGACAGAGAGAGTAAGAGAGAGAGAACAAGGGGGAGAGAGACAGGGAAAGAGGGACAGAGAGAGACAGGGAGAGGGAGGGAGAGAGCAAGAGAGAGAACAAGCGAGAGAGAGATAGAGAGAAGGACAGAGAGACAGAAAGAGAAACAGAGAGAGGGAGAGAGAAAGAACAAGGAAGAGAGAGACAGACAGAGAGAGAGGAAGAGAGAGGCAGAAAGGAAGAGAGAGAGAGAGGCAGAAAGGGAGAGACAGAGAGAGGGAGAGAGAGAGATTCCCCACCGCACCTTCAGACCTCATTTTGTCTGTGATCTATTGCTCCATTGTTCTCTTAGAGAGCCACCCTTGTTGTTTTTGTTGCTGGTCACTGCAGACATTTCAGTTCAGCTGCTTTATAGTCTGTTGGGGGGGGGGGGTTACACTCTCTGTACATCCCTCCTATCACCCCTGTCACTCGAACCCCATGCCCCTGTAACCCCACCCAGAAATGAGCTGGGAGCAGCTGACAATCACAAGTTTTGTGTTTTCTTTTAGCGGTTAGGCAGCGTAGCATGTAAGCCATTCTCTGCCTGCGATGTGGTCACTGGTTAGCTGTCTGCCGCTATCACTGCTTATTCTGGGGGGAGCAGCCCCTGAATTCGAGCAGCCATGGTAAAGGAGCACACCAAGCGTGTGAACGCATGTGGGGGCCAGCAAGGCAAGTAGGGCAGTCATTTTCAGCATATATTAAAATATATATTTTAAAGATTTTTTTCCATATCTTTAAGTTAAAGTGCTTCTGAAACATTTTTTAATTTGTGATCCATTTAGTGCTTTTTAAAAATCTCCACATATGGAAAAACTGCTACATAGTATTTCATGTCTCATTCCTATCGGATTGATATTGAATTGGAATCGAATTGAATTGGACTGAATCACGACTTTAGCTCTTGAGTCAGAATTGAATCGAATCAGGGCATCTGATTAATAGATCAGTGGTAACTGTTTACATTTATTAAGCTAGCAGATATCTTCATCAAAAGGAGAGTTTTAATTTTGAGAAATTGGGGTCAGACAGCCCCAGGAGCAACTGAGGGTTATGGACCTTGCTCAACATCTCAAAAAGGAAATCACTCTGCCAGTACCAGGATTTGAACTAACAAGCATCTGATTACAAGCACAGCATCCTAAGCCGCAGATCCTTATAACACCCTGCCTGGTGCACCAAATATATGAGTGAGAAAGGTGAGAAATCAAGAGGAAGCAAAACTGAGGCAGTGAGGGGAGAAACCTGAGGCCCCCAGAGCTAAAATGCCTCTGAATTAGGTCTGAACAGCATCCATCAGGCTCAGAGTCTCCCATCAGGCTCAGAGTCCCCCATCAGGCTCAGTGTCCCCCAGCAGCTCAGAGTCCCATAGGGCTCAGAGTCTCCCATCAGGCTCAGAGTCCCACATCAGGCTCAGAGTCCCCCAGTGGCTCAGAGTCCCCCATCAGGCTCAGAGTCCCCCAGCGGTTCAGAGTCCCACATCAGGCTGAGTCCCACAGGGCTCAGAGTCCCACATCAGGCTGAGTCCAACAGGGCTCAGAGTCCCCTAGTGGCTCAGAGTCCCACATCAGGCTCAGAGTCCCCCAGCAGCTCAGAGTCCCATAGGGCTCAGAGTCTCCAATCAGGCTCAGAGTCCCACATCAGGCTCAGAGTCCCCCAGCAGTTCAGAGTCCCACAGGGCTCAGAGTCCCACATCAGGCTCAGAGTCCCCCAGTGGCTCAGAGTCCCCCAGCGGTTCAGAGTCCCACATCAGGCTGAGTCCAACAGGGCTCAGAGTCCCCCAGTGGCTCAGAGTCCCCCATCAGGCTCAGAGTCCCCCAGCGGTTCAGAGTCCCACATCAGACTGAGTCCCACAGGGCTCAGAGTCCCCCATCAGGCTCAGAGTCCCCCAGCGGTTCAGAGTCCCACATCAGGCTGAGTCCCCCAGCGGCTCAGAGTCCCACATCAGGTTCGGAGTCCCACATCAGGTTCGGAGTCCCACATCAGGCTCAGAGTCCCCCAGTTGCTCAGAGTCCCACATCAGGCTCAAAGTCCTCCCGCAGTTTAGTCCATATGTGAACTATGCAGTGATTTCCACAAGGGAGGCATTGTTAGTTCTAATAATTAAGGCCCATTAATGTCTGAATGGACTGACACTGAATGGCCTGACAGTTAATGCTGGAATTAACCTTGGTTCCTGGAAGTGTGGAAAACTTTGCTAATGAGCGTGCTTTTAAACTACAGAAGGGCACATGCACAAAGCACACAAACACAAACACACACACACACACACACACACAAACACACACACACACACACACACACACAAACACTGATTTGTATTCACAACTTTGTGGGGACTCTCCATTCATTTCTATGGCCATAACCCTAATTCCAACAATGGCAACCCTAACGCCTACCCAGCCCTAACCTCATCCATAAGTAACCAGACAAACATTTTTAGTTTCTCATTTCAGTCACAGATCTGTATTGAATTGAGTTTCCTCTTGTGGAGACTAGAAAAATGCCCCCCAAAATAACATGTTTTCATCGGTCCCCACAATGTAATATACATACCCCCCCCCCCCCACACACACACACACACAGGGTGAAAGGGGGCCTGTATTACTTGGCAACAGGCGTGTGAGCTGGAAATTAAAATCTGACTGTGCCAATTACTGGTTAACCACACCTTCCCCAACACCACCCCCCACAGCACAGTTTTAGAATTGTTTGTCCGTATTTGCACATAAACACACACGCATACAGAAAGAGAGAGAGAGAGAGAGAGAGAGAGAGATACACACAGACACTAACACGATCAATCTGAACATAGTGAATCAAAGTATCTACCTAAAATATGAGCTCCTGCTTAAAGAATGGAAGATAAACGTTACACCGTATTATTTAAACGTAACGTGCACGAATACCAGATTAAGGTTGTTTTTAAAAGGGAAATCACATCATTTCACATAAATATCGGATATCCGAATAAAGGGTGTCTGTACTGCTGGCGACCTTGCAGGCCTATTCAAAACAGTTTCATTAATAGAATTAGGCCTATAAAGCGAACAAAGACTGACGCTTTGGGTTTCGTCGCATTCTTGAGTAGTAAATACACCAACATGCCCTAAATTAGAACTGATCAAATATTGCTGGTTTTACCGAGAAATACTGACCCATTTCGGCTGGCCTCTGAAAGCTGTGTTTGCTTCAGGAATGACAGCTGTCTGGGTTTATTACGAGTTACGTAACCAAAATAATAAATGAAAGATAAATCCGACTTTAGCAAGTCCCCCCCGGGCACAGACGCACTTGTGGCACGCGGGGACGCAACTTCTGCGCGCATCTCTCCGCTTTTCCTACCTTAATCCTCTGCTGAAAAATCACATATCAGTCCGGATCGGCAAAGTTTGCCTTCAACGCAAAACTTCCGCAAAAAAGCTGGATTTCCTCTCTTCACTGTCAGACACATGGAGAAAGAAAACGAGGTGTGTCACCTAAAACGTGCGTTTTATTCTACAGTGCTGGGATCCACAGCTTTCATGAAGAAATCAATCAATGCATAAATGCAGGACGAAAAATGCAATCGTACCCCGACGCGCTCCAGTTATAGTCTGTTTATTCCAGCTGAAGCCGTTGCGGTCTTGGAGTCCGTGGGGATACAATAATTGACAGACAGCCCAAATGGAGTCTCATCTGTCCCCAGCATTTCTCTCTCGATGGGCATGTCCAGCAGCCCATGCCAACTCGAGCGCCGAACGAATCGGAGAGTAGGGCACAGCTATTTAATACTCCGATCGATCCATATAACGCTCTTCTGACGCTGGAGTTTAAAAAAAAACCAAAAAAAACTATTGTCTCCTTCCTTCTGCAGGGATCTTCGGATCCTAAAAATATGCGTCCGAAAACTGCTGTTGGTGACTGTTAGTCTCGTCGCTGTTTTCGCACGGTGCCGGACTGTCGCACTGTCAGATTTACCCACAGTATAGTGCTGTACAGGTCCCACTTCGCTTCACTTCAGGTCGAACACAAAACGATAGTTATCCAACGTAACATCTTCCAAACCTTCCTTTTCCACGGTGGACCCCTCTCACTTCATCTCTCTCAGCTGTTGGGCTCAATCAGGGCACGGAGCGAGCAGGCAGCTCCTTACAGCTAGGGGACAGCTAACGCACCACATCACAGTGCGCCATCCGTCACTTTCTGTGTCCAAGCGGTGTTTGGTAGTAAAATCGCGTAATTATCGCGCACACATGTAACGCTGTCTGCGTAGTCTGCTGCCACAGCCAATGCGTTATGATTAAAACTGGAAGCGCATTAAAGTAAATGGATAATTCTGACATTCTTCCTGGCGGACTAAAGGTTATGTGTTTATTTCATCTATCACTTTAGCAGTCATGTATTTTATTTCACTTCTGACCACTGACTTTTGTTGTGGATAATGCAAGACCAGTGTGGTGACTCACAGGGTACACTGAGGGCTCACACACAAAAATATTCCCTGGGCTAAATATTCCTCATAGGAACAGACTGGCTGACAGACAAGGCAGACGGATTCAGCACCAACACGCACCCGTGACATGAAACTCATCCTTGCAGTCACAAACACACACCGACTGGCGTGAATACAGGCCACACGCATATATGTGTCTGCTTACGCTAAAGGCAAGCATACAGGGCTGAAGGAGGGTGGGGCTCCCTGAAGGACAGCTGTCCTGTCGGTCAGCCATGAGGAAAGGAGACAGGTGCAGGCAGAACATGGCAGCTGTATGATGGTTGGGACATGATCCAGACCGCAGGGGATGGTCTGGCACACACGCCGCTTGCCAGCGTACGGAGACTTCTCAGGTTACCAGCATGACACACCCCGACTATGCAAGTCCACCGGAGACACACAGCGGAATGTGAGAAATACCGAACTGCATGCTGGGATTGAAGTGGGGGGGGGGGGCAGTGTTTATGAGGTGCACTCTGTGTTAAGGGGGCTCTGTGCTGTCAGGAATCATGGTCTTTTGTTAGTGTGTGTGTGGGGGGGGGTGTTCCTCATATGGTGCAGTGCATGGTAAAAATATTTTAGCTCTACAGTACTATCCTTTGCCAACCCAGAATGCACTACTGCCAAGTTTCAGCCCATTTCAGATGGTAACCCGGGTCGCTGTGTCCCACACCTTTGCATGGTTTGGGTCTGCGACGGAATTGTCATTGAAATGAAGATCAGCCATTTGTACGAGAACAGGTCCATTAGAACGTGTTTTCCCCCACTTATACCATCTTGTTCTTCTTTTTGTAAAAATGCACATGAAGAGGTGAGAGCAAATCCTGAGATCTGAGCGCGGGGGCCAGTCGTTCATGCAGGACCTTTTCCGGGGGATTGGGGACCTCTGCTTAAGCGCCCAATGGAGACATGGCTGCTCTTCTGAGCGCGTGGGCCAGTCGTTCATGCAGGACCTTTTCCGGGGGATTGGGGACCTCTGCTTAAGCGCCCAATGGAGACATGGCTGCTCTTCTGAGCGCGGGGGCCAGTCGTTCATGCAGGACCTTTTCCGGGGGATTGGGGACCTCTGCTTAAGCGCCCAATGGAGACATGGCTGCTCTTCTGAGCGCGAGAATCAAACCCATGACCTTCCAGTCACAGGCACCAAGCCCCAACGGGTCGGTCTCCCTTCCCAACCCCGGCATTACATAACCCATAACCCATCGGTGCCGGACCCATCAGCTGAGTTCGGCGTGTGTCCAGGTGGATCGCGGGAGATGATTAATGGAGAATTGCTTCATTTCCGTGGTGGCCAATCGGTCGATCGTGATCTGCAAAATACACTAAGGTGGACCATCCCCCCCCCTCCCCCAGTTGGCAGCAAAAATATACCAGGGGTAACCAACCAGCTCCCGGGATGCGTTTTGTTGCCACTCCACCCCTGGATACCTCTCTTTAATATCCCCAGTTGGCGTAATCCTAAGCATGTGACTGTAGAACGACTCAGCTTTGCTAGTAACGAGTCGCTGCTTCTGAGCCTGAGGACATGCCCCCCCCCCGCTGTGGGAATTTTCACACGTAATTGCTGTCATTGTTTTGCATCTTTATCCATCAGGGATGCCGAGTGTGGGGCCCGACGATACTCTGCAGTATTTTCAAGCACAACGGCCCAGCAGATTTGTAGCAATCTCTGGTGACTTCATTCAAGTCACTCCCTGCAGTGCACTGAGCGACTTTACACAGTGTGCAGAGTGTAAGAGAGGAGTCTATGCAAACGAGAAGAAAGCACACCCTCTCCTGAACTGGTCAGACCGCAAGGAACAATGCAGAATCCACAGAAATGCTGACAGCCTGGAACGTCGTGACCTTTATGTTCAGGATGTCGACCGGCTGTGTAACTGCATCAGAGACGACATCGATTTTCTCATGGACTAAAATTTACTGTATATGCTTCCTAAATAAGTCACCCTAAACCACAAAGGACATTGAATACCTATCCTGTCCTGCCCTGTCCTGTCCTACCTTACCTTGTCTCATATTGACTCATCTTCTCTCGTGTTGTACTCTGTCTTGCCGGCTTTTCACATGTACAGAGAATTAAGCGATGCAGGGATAAAACCAGGAACACTGGAAAAAATGATTACAGAGTGAGAAGCTGAATCTTTCTTGCCACATGACCAAAGGCAGCGGAAGTTTGTGTCAACACAGAGTGACAGTTGGGGACACCATGACAATTGAGCATAACATGGAGAGAGAATAAATGCAAGATACCCAACATGCAACAGAGAGGCCTAAATACAAAGTAGGGGGTAAATACATTAGTCTGTGCAAATTTAGTGCAATGCTGAAAATTGACAGAGATAAAATGCAGAAAACATCCATCCATACCTACAGCGCATCACCTGCAATGTGCTCTTATAATGCGCTGTGCTGCAGGTAATCACTGAAACGGTGTAAATGTTGCATTGCTATTTGAGTATAAGCAGGAGGCTGTTGAGGAGGCTGATAGCACTGAGGAAGAAGCCGTTCTCCAAGTGTGTTATTCTGGTGGTTGGAGATCTGAGTCTTTACCTGAGGGGAGTAGCTGCATCACATCAATGAGCCAGTTTCTTAGGGGGTGCTGACTTCCCAATATCACTATGCTTTGGTGGTGGGGGGGGGGGGGGGGCAACCAGTGATGCTCACCTGGGGGGGACCTTCCCTCCACATGGCCTAAGGGGGAAATGCTGCTGCTTCCAGGGGGTCCTCCAGGCTGGGGAGCATGACACCCAGAGACTCTCACAGCCGAGCACCTCTCTTTGGGGACCGCAGACCTGCCGAGCAGCTAGGGACCACTGGCAGAGATGAGCTGTTAGGGAGCACTGGGTGGTCAGCAGGCTCTGGAGACGCAGCCCCCCCCCAAGCTCCTACTCTTCTTCCTCTGTGACTTCTGGGGGGGGGTGGCTGTTGATCATCAGGCTGGTTCTCCTGAGGGGCCTCCTGCTCTCGCAGCTTCTCCTGAAAGTGCCACCGCTGCTCCAGGGAGTCGTGTAGCCGCTGGCCAGACTCCTGCTGCTCGCCATGTTCCTGGGTCAGCTGGGCCTCCAGAGCACGGCACGCCTCCTACCTCCGCCTCCTGCCGCTCGCCCTGTTCCTGGGTCAGCTGGGCCTCCAGAGCACGGCACGCCTCCTACCTCCGCCTCCTGCCGCTCGCCCTGTTCCTGGGTCAGCTGGGCCTCCAGAGCACGGCACGCCTCCTGCCGCTCGCCATGTTCCTGGCTCAGCTGGGCCTCCAGAGCACGGCACGCCTCCTACCCCCGCCTCCTGCCGCTCGCCATGATCCTGCGTCAGCCGGGCCTCCAGAGCACGGCACGCCTCCTACCACCGCCTCCTGCCGCTCGCCATGATCCTGCGTCAGCCGGGCCTCCAGAGCACGGCACGCCTCCTACCCCCGCCTCCTGCCGCTCGCCATGTTCCTGGCTCAGCCGGGCCTCCAGAGCACGGCACGCCTCCTACCCCCGCCTCCTGCCGCTCGCCATGTTCCTGGCTCAGCCGGGCCTCCAGAGCACGGCACGCCTCCTACCTCCGCCTCCTGCCGCTCGCCATGTTCCTGGCTCAGCCGGGCCTCCAGAGCACGGCACGCCTCCTACCTCCGCCTCCTGCCGCTCGCCATGTACCTGGCTCAGCTGGGCCTCCAATCCGCGACACGCCTCCTCCTGGCTGAGCAGCACCATCTCGCGCCCACACAACGCCTCCTCCGCTGCCTTGGCCAGATGCCTCTGGCTGCCGCACTCCTGCTTCCAGCTGGCCAGCTCACCCTGTAAGGTTTCCACTTACCTCTTGCCCATCTATAATTCTAAGGGTCTTTTTTCCCCGTGTCATGCTCTGATTGCTGATGTCCCAGGGGAAAAATGAACCGATTAAAGAGGAAATATACTCTCCTTGGTTCTGATAAAAAATGGAGATTCCTGCAAGAACAAAACAATGGAAAAAAAGGTTAGTGATTCACTTCATCCTAGCAGACTAATAAACTGCAGATGTGATTCTGTACTAGGATTAGGTTACAGTCCATAACTTTGGCTCCGTTTTAGGTGTTCATGCTAACTCTCTGACATTTGCTTCCTTCAACTTGTTTCAAGGCAGGGATAATGAAGGCAAAAATTTGTTTGAATTTTTAAAAAATGGGCTTGTAATGAGGTACTTAGACCAACAGCTCCTGTGTTCTGCAAGGTAAAGTTACTGATTTGGTTTTGGTCAATGGATTCTGCTGGCTTTGATCAGATACATCTGATGAATGTCTGTAACAGCTTCCGTTCCCACTCCCCCCCCCCCCGGTACACATACACATAAATGACAGATCTGTGAAGCACAGCACTGGGAAGAACTTAAATATAAGACTAACGAAGGGGCAAACAGGAGGCAGCTTGTGAGTGATTAACAAGAGGGCAGGAATGACAGGTAAGACAAACAGGCACAAGGTGTGGCTTTTTTAGGCTCGAGCCAGGGAGGAAAGGGAAGGACCAGGCAGACACAGTGGGAGGGGCGTAACATGGCGATTGGCCTAAACATTAGTTTTCTTAAATAAGTAACAGTTAGGTGCTATTTTTATACAAGTTCCATCAAGGTATAAGTCTGTTGCTGGCATCATTTATTATTATATTGTGATAATTATCAGTATCGTTTCATTCGAAAAAGTTATCATGATAAAATATTTTGCCATATCGCCCAGTTCTATCCCTAATAATCCCACTTCTAAAAATTTAAACTGTCCCTGAGTTAGAAAATGGTTTAGAAATCTCTCCAAGGTACTAAAAATGATTTTTCAACATTATATGGCATTGGGTTCTTGAATTGTATTTATAAACTTTACTCACAGCATGACTGCTAGTTCATGATTTAATGTAAATATTATGGATATTGCTATATTTCCTGCTGTCTTTTGTGAATGTATAATTATTTGTTATTACTCTGCTCCACAGATGCTGCTGTATGCCACCATCCAGGGCCGAGATGTCAGACAGAGCAAAATCTAAATCAGAGTGAGGTGAAATGCATACGGTATGCAGAGTGGACAAACAGAAGCCAGTTAAACGGGATAACAGACTCCTCTTCATTTCTCGTTTTTTTCATGTGTTCCGCACCTTATTCTAATAAGAGAAGAAACAAGATGGACAGTTAAATAGGGTAACAGACTGTTACTTTGGGTCTTTATTTCTCTTCTTTCCTTCTTCTTCTGGACTGCCGGCTCATGTTCAAACTTTGATGACTGAAAGCCAAATAAGTAACAAGTTTAACTGCGTTATTATAAGATACTGTATTTTATAACCATCACACATAGATGGAAACATTTTTATATGTTTCAAAACAGAATTAAAGAAATTTCTTAATTGATTATCCATTAGTCTGTGGTAATATATGGTAGTTATATGGTAATATATTCAAGGCAAGTGAAGTAGGTCTTTACCGTCGTGTTTAACCATACACAGTTAGTGCAGTATGCAGTTAAAAATTAAACAGACCACGGTGCTTCATATATTGACACAAGACTAACATATAACAACCTAACAACGTAGAGAGCATAGTGTGCTATTGGTGCAATCACTGCAGGACAGTGCAAAAAGACAGGACAACTGACAGTGACGGGGACACTGTGGCCAGCAGGTTAGCCCACCCAGTGGTCTGTGTGGATCCCCATGCCCCAGTGCAGTGACGGGGACACTGTGGCCAGCAGGTTAGCCCATCCAGTGGTCTGTGTGGATCCCCATGCCCCAGTGTAGTGACGGGGACACTGTGGCCAGCAGGTTAGCCCATCCAGTATGCCCCAGTGCAGTGATGGGGGGCTGCTGTAAAAATGGTGCCATGCTTTGGATGAAATGGAAAACCTAAGTCTCGACTCTCTGAGGTCATCCCTGGGCATCTTTTGAAAGGGTAGGTCAGGTACCCTGATGCCCTGGCTGAATTGCCCATTGTGGCCCTTTCAAATCTGGCCTCCTAGTGATCCCAGTATCTAACTGGTGAATTCTCTCCTGCACCTTCACCACCTTAGCTACTGTGTGGTGAGCGTACTGGTGCAGAATGGCTGCTGTCGCTACACAGTGGTGGTGCTTGAAGTGGCTCCCCATTGCTTCTGTAAAGTGCTTTGGGTGTTATGACAAAGTGCTATATATATTTTCATTCATTCGTCTAAGCCAGGGGTGGCCAATCTTATCCGCAAAGGGCCGGCGTGTATACGGGTTTTCGCTGCAACTCCCTAATTAGATTACTAATTAGAGGACTGATTGGCTGAAGAGTACTCACACCTGGGTTTGAACAGCTGACCTGCAGGTTATTCGAAAAACCTGCATACACACCCGCCCTTTACGGATAAATTTGGCCACCCCTGGTCTAAGCCTATTCCAAAGAATATCTAATTTCTAAGATTGTAAAATACTGCCATCTCGTGGTCATAACTGATAATATCACCCCAAAGAACAGTAATCAACCCTTACTACTGTCATTAATTGTCAATACTTCTCTAAGAACCGAATTCTGTTTCTATGTCATACTCTAAAAATTGACATGAAAAAAAAAAAACCTTTTAGTATCCAGACTGTCACGTTCGGTGGGGAGGCGAGCAAGGAAGCAGGCGAGTAGCAGCCAGGAGTTAGGGAAACGGGGTTTATTCGGAGACAGACGGACAGGTACAGTACGGACATCGACGGACACTACAATGACAAGTCTGGGGAAGACTGACTCAGACGAGGACTAAATACACAAGACAAGCTAGACTTAACAGGACACAGGCGATCACAATTAGGGCTGAACACGAGGTAACGAGGTGGGCGTGGCACACATCGGGAGCGGACGGAGCGGGGCGTGACATAACCCCCCCCCAAAGGCGCGCACACCGGGTGCGCCCGAGAGGAAGCGACGGATGAGACAGAACCGGGGAACAGGACCTGGAAGACAAAGCAAAACATCAACCAAAAACAGGGAACAAGACAGAGACACAAAACAGGAACAGGGACGAGATGAAGGACAGAACCCGACAAAGAACAGGGAAAGCGGACAGACAGACCCGGAAGGGAGACACAGAAGGGGAGAAAGGCGGAACAAAAGGGCCAGGAGTGAACGGAGGAGGAACAAAGGGACGAGGAGCAGAGACAGGCGGGACAAAGGGAAAGGGAGGAGGAAAAAGGGGAGCACGAGGGAGCCCAGGCGGGCGACGGGCAGCGGCCGGAGGGGCCGCAGGGGAGAGGGAGGAGGGAGCAGGAGGGGACCACCCAGGGGCCAAGGGAACGGGACGAGGGAGTGACGGAGGGGACACGGAGGCAGCAGGAGGGAACACCAGTGAAGGCAGGCAGGAGGGGGAAGCCGCGGCAGGCGGAGGCGCAGCCGAAGCCGGGGAAGGCGCCGTCCGACGCCCAGCCGGAGCAGGGGGGCCCGGAGGCGACCGACATGGACCCGGAGGCGGGACCGAGGACCGGCACCGAGGATCCAGGGGGGGACCCGGCGGCGACCGCCAACCCCGAGCCGGAGGACCCGCAGGCAGCAACCGAGCCACAGCCAGGGGCCGAACGGGCGAGCCAGGGGGCAGGGAGGGCGGGACCCGGACCCGACGCCTATGTCCCCTTCCCTTACGGGACACCGACAGGCGGGGTCCTGTGGGGCGTTGGCCTTGCCGGGGTAATGGCGAGGGAGTCGGGGCCTCTAAGGAGGCAATAGGCGGGGCAGCCGGAGCCGCGGGCGTGGCCGCAGGCGGGGCAGCCAGAGCCGCGGGCGTGGCCGCAGGCGGGGCAGCCAGAGCCGCGGGCGTGGCCGCAGGCGGGGCAGCCAGAGCCGCGGGCAGGACTGGAGAGGCGGCCTCAGGCAGGGCCGCGGGCAGGACGGGAGAGGCAGCCTCAGGCAGGGCCGCGGGCAGGACTGGAGCGGCGGCCTCGGACGGGGCCGCAGGCGTGTGGCCAGCAGGAGGCGCCTCGGCGGGCACCTCAGGCAGAGCGGAGGCAGCTGCAGGCGTGCGACCAGCAGGGGCCGCCTGGGCAGGCACCTCGGGCGTCCGGTCAGCAGGGGGCGCCTCGGCGGGCGCCGCCAGCACGCGACCAGCAGGGAGCGCCATAGCGGGCGCCGCCCTCACACGGCCAGCAGGGGGCGCAACCGCGGCCACCTCCGGCAGTTCAGGCGCCGGCAGGACCGGTGAGACAGGCAGTTCAGGAGCCGGCAGGACAGGCGAGACGGGCAGTTCAGGTGCCGGCAGGACGGGCGCCGCCGTCACGTGGCCAGCAAGGGGCACCTTGGAGGGCACCTTGGGCGTGCGGCCAGCAGGGGGCGCCTCGTCGGGCGCTGCAGTCACTTGGCCAGCAGGGGGTGCCTCGGCGGGCGCCGCAGTCACTTGGCCAGCAGGGGGCGTCGCAGCGGGCGCCGCCATCACGCGGCTAGCAGGGGGCGTCGCAGCGGGCGCCGCCATCACGCGGCCAGCAGGGGGCGCCGCCATCACGCGGCCAGCAGGGGGCGCCGCCATCACGCGGCCAGCAGGGGGCGCCGCCATCACGCGGCCAGCAGGGGGCGCCGCAGCGGGTGCCGCAGCCAGAGTGGTGGCAGCTGTAGGGACTGCAGGAAGAGCAGGCAGGACAGGCGGGTCAGGTGGGTCAAGCAGGACAGGCAGGACAAGCGGGTCAGGCGGTGCCGTGGGCAAAGCGGCGGCAGCTGCAGCAGGCAGGACAAGCAGGACAAGCGGGTCAGGCTGGACCGGCGGGTCAGGCTGGACAGGCGGGTCAGGCTGTGCCGCGGGCAGTGTGGCGGCAGCTGCAGCAGGCGGTGCCGCGGACAGAGAGGCGGCAGCTGCAGCAGGCGGTGCCGCGGGCAGATCGGCGACAGCTGCAACCGGCGGTGCCGCGGGCAGATCGGCGGCAGCTGCAGGCAGCGCAGCCGCGGGCAGATCGGCGGAGGCAGCAGGCAGCGCAGCCGCGGGCAGATCGGCGGAGGCAGCAGGCAGCGCAGCCGCGGGCAGATCGGCGGCAGTCGCAACAGGCGGTGCTGCAGGCAGATCGGCGGCAGCAGCAACAGGTAGTGCAGCCGCGGGCAGATCAGCGGCAGCAGCAGCAGGCAGTGCTGCAGGCAGGTCGGTGGCAGCAGCGGGTGGTGCCGCGGGCAAAGCGGCGGCAGCAGCAGGCTGTGCCGCGGGCGGAGAGGCGGTAGCAGCAGCAGCCGGCGGTGCCGCGGGCAGGTCCGGAGCCGGCAGGAGGGATGCCGAGCACATCGGCGCTGTCCCTTTAAGGGCTATTGGAACGCGGGGAATAGCGTCCCTCACGGCGCGTATTCCTCCGTGGCCCAGGCACGCCGGCCGGAAGCCGTAAGCCTCTAACGGAGGTGGCTTTTCCTCAACGTGAGGCGTACCGGCATCAGCGGCGTCTTCCCCAGCGGGCGTAAGGGAGCAGGCTCCTAGAAAGAGCGCTGCCTCTTCCTCACGCCGCGCTCGGCGTTGCTTACGCCGGTTCCTTTTGGAGCTGGGGGGTTGAGCGGCCGAAGCCGCTTTAAGCTCAGTCGTGCGCTGTGGACGACGCGTCCTTTGCTGGGCGGCGGAGCCTGGAGCTCTAGCCGTCTTGCCCAAGACGGAGAGGGCGTTCGAAGGTTAGTCGGGGGGCGGCTCCCAGGAGGTATATCCCAGCGGGGACAACCAAACAGCCGCTCTCTCCCTTAGCCGACGAAGGGGTTCTTCCACCCTTACGAGAAGCTGTTTCTCACCGTGATCGTCTCTCTTCTTCAAGAGCTTCCAACACTCCTTTATTAGCGGGCGCGCTACCGGATCATCACGGAGCTCCAGCAGGTTGGTCCAGTGAAGGACTTCTTCATCCACAGGGAGTTCGTCCCTGACAGCGCTGAGCTTGGTGGGGAGACTTGTCATTCTGTCACGTTCGGTGGGGAGGCGAGCAAGGAAGCAGGCGAGTAGCAGCCAGGAGTTAGGGAAACGGGGTTTATTTGGAGACAGACGGACAGGTACGGACATCGACGGACACTACAATGACAAGTCTGGGGAAGACTGACTCAGACGAGGACTAAATACACAAGACAAGCTAGACTTAACAGGACACAGGCGATCACAATTAGGGCTGAACACGAGGTAACGAGGTGGGCGTGGCACACATCGGGAGCGGACGGAGCGGGGCGTGACACAGACGAAAAACGCACCAGCTCACCTTCAAGCCCGCTGGGTATGTACAACGTGCAACATCCGTTTTCTCTCTGGATAACTGTTGAGTTGCTTGAATCCTGCTGTATTTTTGGGAAATTTATCCGGGTTGAGTTAATGATGGGCAAAGAGAAAAGTGTGCACAGGCATATCTTAAAAAAGAGTTTTGCTTAAAAAGATTATATTTTTATATTAAATAGTATGAATTCTAAGTGTTGTCTTTTTTTTTTTTTATATAAAAAAGCAATTGTATTCAAAATGTAATGAGGACTGAATACAGATACAGTCCTGATACAACGCGTGATATTGTTCCCAAGTTCAATACACTTCTGATCGCATTTGCATTTGCGCGATATTCAGTCGGAGAGACACGCGCGTATTAGCAAGAAACGAGCCTAATTACACTCAAAAACAGCCATTCGAGTCAACATTTGCGATTTATGAAGGAATCGTTATTTTGAACAGGTTTATTTTAGTGAAGTCGTCCAAGCAGTTTGCAAATCTAAGAGGATCGAACTTTTTGTATCCGCACATTGCACTGGTAAAAGATTAAAAAAATCTAAAAAATAATTGAAAAATTATTAAATAAAAACACAGCAATCTTTTATTAATTGACTTACATTAGCGTTTTGTAAACCGCCGGCAGCCATGTTGCCATATATTTGTGCTCAGTGCATGTCTTGCCTCATGGTGACCTCTTCACTAATGTGGCCAAGACGAAGCTTCATAAACCATTTGCTGCATTTGATAACCCCACTAGGTGGTGCGAGGTCATGAGAATGGGAATCTTGGATAATACAACTACACCAGCAGTGCTTGCTCATTATTTGCTAATGCAGAATGATTGTACTGGTGATTGATAGAACTGCTGAAAATAAGTAGAATGGAAATCTTGCATGATCCTACACCCCAAGTACTACCTGTGGCTCTAAAACACCCTGACAATGCACAAGGAACAAATGTGAAAACCACCAAATTATGAACTTCCTGATGTTCTATTTGAGATGTGCACTGCCTGGGAATCGAACCCAGGTCACAAGAATGGAAACCTTGCATGATACCACTACACCAGCAGTGCTTGCCCATTATTTGATAATGCGGAATGATTGTACTGGTGATTGATAGAACTGCTTAAAATATGTAGAATGGAAATCTTGCATGATCCTACACCAGCATTGCTTGCTCACTGTTTGCTAACAAGGAATGCTTCTACTGGTCATTGACTGAACTGGTGAAAATAAGTTGAAAGGGAAACTTGCATGATCATACTCCCTGAGGCTCTAAATCACCCTGACAATGCCCATGGAACAAATGTGAAACCCAGCAAATATCCTACTTCCAGATGTTATATGTAAGATATGCACTGCCCGGGAATCGAGCCCAGGTCACAAGAATGGGAACCTTGCATGATACCACTACACCAGCAGTGCTTGCTCAGAATTTGCTAACGTGGAATGCTTGTACTGGTCATTGATAGAACTGCTGAAAATAGGTAGAATGGAAATCTTGCATGATCCTACACCCCGAGTACTACCTGTGGCTCTAAAACTCCCTGACAATGCACAAATGTGAAAACCACCAAATTTCAAACTTCCTGATGTTCTATATGAGATGTGCACTGCCCGGGAATCGAACCCAGGTCACAAGAATGGGAACCTTGCATGATACCACTACACCAGCAGTGCTTGCTCAGCATTTGCTAACGTGGAATGCTTGTACTGGTCATTGATAGAACTGCTGCAAATAAGTAGAATGGAAATCTTGCATGATCCTACACCCCGAGTACTACCTGTGGCTCTAAAACTCCCTGACAATGCACAAGGAACAAATGTGAAAAACACCAAATTTCAAACTTCCTGATGTTATATATGAGATATGCACTGCCCGGGAATCGAACCCAGGTCACAAGAATGGGAACCTTGCATGATACCACTACACCAGCAGTGCTTGCTCAGCATTTGCTAACGTGGAATGCTTGTACTGGTCATTGATAGAACTGCTGCAAATAAGTAGAATGGAAATCTTGCATGATCCTACACCCCGAGTACTACCTGTGGCTCTAAAACTCCCTGACAATGCACAAATGTGAAAACCACCAAATTTCAAACTTCCTGATGTTCTATATGAGATGTGCACTGCCCGGGAATCGAACCCAGGTTACAAGAATGGGAACCTTGCATGATACCACTACATCAGCAGTGCTTGCTCAGCATTTGCTAACGTGGAATGCTTGTACTGGTCATTGATAGAACTGCTGCAAATAAGTAGAATGGAAATCTTGCATGATCCTACACCCCCGGTACTACCTGTGGCTCTAAAACTCCCTGACAATGCACATATGTGAAAACCACCAAATTTCAAACTTCCTGATGTTCTATATGAGATTTGCACTGCCCGGGAATCGAACCCAGGTCACAAGAATGGGAACCTTGCATGATACCACTACACCAGCAGTGCTTGCTCAGCATTTGCTAACGTGGAATGCTTGTACTGGTCATTGATAGAACTGCTGCAAATAAGTAGAATGGAAATCTTGGATGATCCTACACCCCCAGTACTACCTGTGGCTCTAAAACTCCCTGACAATGCACAAGGAACATATGTGAAAACCACCAAATTTCAAACTTCCTGATGTTTTATATGAGATGTGCGCTGCCCGGGAATCGAACCCAGGTCACAAGAATGGGAACCTTGCATGATACCACTACACCAGCAGTGCTTGCTCAGCATTTGCTAACGTGGAATGCTTGTACTGGTCATTGATAGAACTGCTGCAAATAAGTAGAATGGAAATCTTGCATGATCCTACTCCCCGAGTACTACCTGTGGCTCTAAAACTCCCTGACAATGCACATGGAACAAACGTGAAAAACACCAAATTTCAAACTTCCGGATGTTATATATGAGATATGCACTGCCCGGGAATCGAACCCAGGTCACAAGAATGGGAACCTTGCATGATACCACTACACCAGCAGTGCTTGCTCAGCATTTGCTAACGTGGAATGCTTGTACTGGTCATTGATAGAACTGCTGCAAATAAGTAGAATGGAAATCTTGCATGATCCTACACCCCGAGTACTACCTGTGGCTCTAAAACTCCCTGACAATGCACAAATGTGAAAACCACCAAATTTCCAACTTCCTGATGTTCTATATGAGATGTGCACTGCCCGGGAATCGAACCCAGGTCACAAGAATGGGAACCTTGCATGATACCACTACACCAGCAGTGCTTGCTCAGCATTTGCTAACGTGGAATGCTTCTACTGGTGATTGATAGAACTGCTGCAAATAAGTAGAATGGAAATCTTGCATGATCCTACACCCCCAGTACTACCTGTGGCTCTAAAACTCCCTGACAATGCACAAGGAACATATGTGAAAACCACCAAATTTCAAACTTCCTGATGTTCTATATGAGATGTGCACTGCCCGGGAATCGAACCCAGGTCACAAGAATGGGAACCTTGCATGATACCACTACACCAGCAGTGCTTGCTCAGCATTTACTAACGTGGAATGCTTGTACTGGTCATTGATAGAACTGCTGCAAATAAGTAGAATGGAAATCTTGCATGATCCTACACCCCCAGCACTACCTGTGGCTCGAAAACTCCCTGACAATGCACAAGGAACATATGTGAAAACCACCAAATTTCAAACTTCCTGATGTTCTATATGAGATGTGCACTGCCCGGGAATCGAACCCAGGTCATAAGAATGGGAACCTTGCATGATACCACTACACCAGCAGTGCTTGCTCAGCATTTGCTAACGTGGAATGCTTGTACTGGTCATTGATAGAACTGCTGCAAATAAGTAGAATGGAAATCTTGCATGATCCTACACCCCGAGTACTACCTGTGGCTCTAAAACTCCCTGACAATGCACAAGGAACAAATGTGAAAAACACCAAATTTCAAACTTCCTGATGTTATATATGAGATATGCACTGCCCGGGAATCGAACCCAGGTCACAAGAATGGGAACCTTGCATGATATCACTACACCAGCAGTGCTTGCTCAGCATTTGCTAACGTGGAATGCTTGTACTGGTCATTGATAGAACTGCTGCAAATAAGTAGAATGGAAATCTTGCATGATCCTACACCCCGAGTACTACCTGTGGCTCTAAAACTCCCTGACAATGCACAAATGTGAAAACCACCAAATTTCCAACTTCCTGATGTTCTATATGAGATGTGCACTGCCCGGGAATCGAACCCAGGTCACAAGAATGGGAACCTTGCATGATACCACTACACCAGCAGTGCTTGCTCAGCATTTACTAACGTGGAATGCTTGTACTGGTCATTGATAGAACTGCTGCAAATAAGTAGAATGGAAATCTTGCATGATCCTACACCCCCAGCACTACCTGTGGCTCTAAAACTCCCTGACAATGCACAAGGAACATATGTGAAAACCACCAATTTTCAAACTTCCTGATGTTCTATATGAGATGTGCACTGCCCGGGAATCGAACCCAGGTCACAAGAATGGGAACCTTGCATGATACCACTACACCAGCAGTGCTTGCTCAGCATTTGCTAACGTGGAATGCTTGTACTGGTCATTGATAGAACTGCTGCAAATAAGTAGAATGGAAATCTTGCATGATCCTACACCCCCAGTACTACCTGTGGCTCTAAAACTCCCTGACAATGCACAAGGAACAAATGTGAAAACCACCAAATTTCAAACTTCCTGATGTTCTATATGAGATGTGCACTGCCCGGGAATCGAACCCAGGTCACAAGAATGGGAACCTTGCATGATACCACTACACCAGCAGTGCTTGCTTAGCATTTGCTAACGTGGAATGCTTGTAATAATAATAATAATAATACATTTTATTTAAAAGCGCCTTTCAAGACACTCAAGGACACTGTACACAACAAATGATAAAAAAACAAACATAAGAGCAAACAATTTACAAAATCTATATAAAACAATCCAAATTAAAAAGATAGAATAAAAGAAAGGTTATGTTGGAAAAGCAAATTGAAACAAGTGAGTTTTGAGCCTAGATTTAAAAAGAGAAAGAGAAGTAATGTTTCTAAGGTCTGGAGGAAGCGAATTCCAGAGGCGGGGAGCAGAGCAGCAGAAAGCTCTGCTCCCCATGGTGGCAAGACGGTGAGAAGGGACAGAGAGAAGAAGAGAGGAAGAGGATCTGAGGCAGCGTGATGGAGTGGAGACCTGAACCAAATCAGACAAATATGGAGGGGAGAGGTGATGGATGGCCTTAAATGTATACAGAAGGATTTTGAAGTTGATGCGCTCTATAACCGGTAGCCAGTGAAGCTGCTGCAAAACAGGGGTGATGTGGTGGATAGAAGGGGTCTTGGTGATAATACGAGCAGCAGAGTTCTGGACAAGTTGTAGCTTATGGATGGATTTCTTAGGGAGACCAAATAAAAGTGAATTACAGTAATCGATCCGGGAAGTGACAAGGCTATGGACAAGAATGGCGGTGGCTTGTGGGGTGAGTGATGAACGGAGACGATTAATGTTGCGCAGATGAAAATATGCGGACCGAGTGATATTATTGAGATGTGAATTAAAAGATAAAGTGCTGTCAAGGATGACACCAAGACTTTTCACATTTGGGGACGCGGAAACTAAAGAGTTATCTATATTAATAGAAAAATAATCAATTTTGGATAGTGTTGATTTGGAGCCAACTAGAAGAAACTCTGTTTTATTACTATTAAGTTTGAGAAAGTTTGAAGAGAACCAAGATTTAAGTTCAGCTAAACAGAGGCTAAGGGAAGGTGGAGGAAGAGTGAAGTTTGGTTTAGTGGACAAATAAAGCTGGGTGTCATCGGCATAACAGTGAAAATGAATATTATATTTACGGAAAATATGACCAAGAGGAAGAAGGTAGATAATGAAGAGAAGGGGCCCCAGGACAGATCCCTGGGGCACACCAGTAACAACAGGAGAAGGCTGTGAAGTGAATGATTTAAGCTGGATAAACTGAGTGCGGTCAGACAAATATGATTTAAACCAGTGTAATGGTGTACCAGAGAGACCAATGGAGGTTAACCTACTAAGAAGAACAGAGTGAGAGATAGTATCAAAGGCTGCACTCAGATCCAGAAGAATAAGAATGGTAAGAAAACCAGAGTCAGCTGCCATAAGAAGGTCATTGGTTATTTTTATGAGGGCTGTTTCAGTGCTATGGAGGGGTCGAAAACCAGACTGAAACTGTTCATACAAATTATTATTAGTTAAGTGAGAATGGATCTGTGTTGCAACTATTTTTTCAAGAATTTTTGAAAGGAATGGTAAATTTGAAATAGGGCGGAAATTATCATAATTATTATGATCAAGACCAGTTTTTTTCAATATTGGGGTGATAGCAGCAGTTTTGAAAGAGACAGGAACAGTTCCAGTGGTAAGTGAAGAGTGAATGATTGCAAAGATAATGGGAAGCAAAGAGGGTAGACAATCTTTGACTATAGCTGTTGGAATAGGATCTAACTGACAGGTGGAGGATTTTGACTTACAGATGAGATTTGAAATATCAGAAACAGAGGGGAGCTGAAAAGCAGAAAAACAATGTGTTGGCAAGATAATTTCAAGGGAGGTATTACAAGAATCATCAGAAGCTAAGTCTTGATGGATTTTGTGAATTTTCTCAGTAAAAAATAGCATTAGAGAGTCACAGAAAGAAGATGAGTATAGGTGAACAGGTAGAAAATCCGGTGGCATGAAAGTAGAGTTAAGCAGTGAAAACAGTGATTTAGTTGAATCTTCATTAGAACAGATAATATTAGTAAAATAAGTAGATTTGGTTTGGTTAAGGCATTCCTTATAATATGTAATATGATTACTATACATTTCTTTATGGATTGTGAGACCAGTTCTCTTATAAAGACGTTCAAGCCGTCGACCTTTTGCTTTCATAAGCCTGAGTTCAGATGTAAACCAGGGTGCTGACTGAGAAAATGTTACAGATTTAGTTTTTAATGGAGCAACAGAGTTTAAAGTACTATTAAGACTACTGTTATAATGAGAAACCAGATCATCTAAGGTGAGTAAGTTGTTGAAATCTGAAAGTCTTGAAAAAGCTAAAGAAAGAGTGTTAGGATCAATTTTTTTGATATTACGGAAAGAGATGGTGCGAGGATTCTTGGATATAGAAAGGGTAATTTTAACATTAAAAGAGAGTAGCAGATGATCAGAGATTGGCAGTTCATCAGCCTTGCAGTTGAAGGGAGTTAGTCCAGAGCAGCAAACTAAGTCCAAAGTATGGCCCTTAGTATGAGTGGGAAAGTTTATATATTGATGAAAACTAAAGCTATCGAGGCAGGATGAAAAATTTTTGGTGAGTGGATGATTAATGTTGTCCATATGTATGTTAAAATCTCCCAGAAGTATTATATTAGGAGATACAGTAGCCAAGTGGGTCAGCAAATCAGCAAAGTCTCTTATAAAATCAGAATTAGACTTTGGAGGGCGGTAGATAGCAGCTACAACAGTTGGAACAGGTCCCGAGAGTTGACAAACAATGGATTCAAAGGAACTGAATACAGGTACAGACAACGACAGAACTTTCCAATTCTCGCGATAGATTACCGCGAGACCTCCACCACGGCCGTACTCCCGAGGTTGACAGGTATAAACAAACCCCGGGGGAGTGGAGTCGTTGAGCTGGGAAAAATCTTTGGGCTGTTGCCACGTTTCAGTCAAACAGAAAAAATCAAACTTACGGTCGGTTAGGAGATCTTGGACGAGATGTCCCTTGCTCGTAAGCGAGCGGATGTTGAGCAGACCGAAGTTGACACGAGTGCTATTAGACTTGGCAAAAGTGTTAGTGTTAGCCGACCTGGTCAGGCTGGCTAATACACTGTGGTCAACAGCCCGGTCGGAGTTCTGTGGAGAACAGCGAGAAGTGGACCAGAATGACTGTATTGGTTTGGATTTGTCATGAAGAAAGTCCCGGCGAGAGCCCCGATGAATATACTTTCGGCGAGGGAGGAATGCGATGTCTGTGTGAAGATGAAGCGCAGCCGGCGGTGGAGCAGCCAGATGAAAACGAAGTTGAAGGAGCTCGTCAGCTGTATACCGGTAAAGTCCAAAACCGGGTTGAAGGACCAACGACAGGAGAGTCCAGACAAATACGAACGGTACACAGTTCCTACCAGACAACATCGTAGAGGAATACGCCGGAAAACCAAATAGAAAAATAGAAAAAGATACCGGAGAGCAGCGGCAGCAAATTACGCCAGCGTTCACTCAACCCGGTTGTACTGGTCATTGATAGAACTGCTGCAAATAAGTAGAATGGAAATCTTGCATGATCCTACACCTCCAGCACTACCTGTGGCTCTAAAACTCCCTGACAATGCACAAGGAACATATGTGAAAACCACCAAATTTCAAACTTCCTGATGTTCCTGATGATATGAGATGTGCACTGCCCGGGAATCGAACCCAGGTCACAAGAATGGGAACCTTGCATGATACCACTACACCAGCAGTGCTTGCTTAGCATTTCCTAACGTGGAATGCTTCTACTGGTGATTGATAGAACTGCTGCAAATAAGTAGAATGGAAATCTTGCATGATCCTACACCCCCAGTACTACCTGTGGCTCCCTGACAATGCACAAGGAACATATGTGAAAACCACCAAATTTCAAACTTCCTGATGTTCTATATGAGATGTGCACTGCCCGGGAATCGAACCCAGGTCACAAGAATGGGAACCTTGCATGATACCACTACACCAGCAGTGCTTGCTCAGCATTTGCTAACGTGGAATGCTTGTACTGGTCATTGATAGAACTGCTGCAAATAAGTAGAATGGAAATCTTGCATGATCCTACACCCCCAGCACTACCTGTGGCTCTAAAACTCCCTGACAATGCACAAGGAACATATGTGAAAACCACCAAATTTCAAACTTCCTGATGTTCCTGATGATATGAGATGAGCACTGCCCGGGAATCGAACCCAGGTCACAAGAATGGGAACCTTGCATGATACCACTACACCAGCAGTGCTTGCTTAGCATTTGCTAACGTGGAATGCTTCTACTGGTGATTGATAGAACTGCTGCAAATAAGTAGATTGGAAATCTTGCATGATCCTACACCCCCAGTACTACCTGTGGCTCTAAAACTCCCTGACAATGCACAAGGAACATATGTGAAAACCACCAAATTTCAAACTTCCTGATGTTCCTGATGATATGAGATGTGCACTGCCCGGGAATCGAACCCAGGTCACAAGAATGGGAACCTTGCATGATACCACTACACCAGCAGTGCTTGCTCAGCATTTGCTAACGTGGAATGCTTGTACTGGTCATTGATAGAACTGCTGCAAATAAGTAGAATGGCAATCTTGCATGATCCTACACCCCGAGTACTACCTGTGGCTCTAAAACTCCCTGACAATGCACAAATGTGAAAACCACCAAATTTCAAACTTCCTGATGTTTTATATGAGATGTGCACTGCCCGGGAATCGAACCCAGGTCACAAGAATGGGAACCTTGCATGATACCACTACACCAGCAGTGCTTGCTCAGCATTTGCTATACGTGGAATGCTTGTACTGGTCATTGATAGATCTCCTGCAAATAAGTAGAATGGAAATCTTGCATGATCCTACACCCCGAGTACTACCTGTGGCTCTAAAACTCCCTGACAATGCACAAATGTGAAAACCACCAAATTTCCAACTTCCTGATGTTTTATATGAGATGTGCACTGCCCGGGAATCGAACCCAGGTCACAAGAATGGGAACCTTGCATGATACCACTACACCAGCAGTGCTTGCTCAGCATTTGCTATACGTGGAATGCTTGTACTGGTCATTGATAGATCTCCTGCAAATAAGTAGAATGGAAATCTTGCATGATCCTACACCCCGAGTACTACCTGTGGCTCTAAAACTCCCTGACAATGCACAAGGAACAAATGTGAAAAACACCAAATTTCAAACTTCCTGATGTTATGTATGAGATATGCACTGCCCGGGAATCGAACCCAGGTCACAAGAATGGGAACCTTGCATGATACCACTACACCAGCAGTGCTTGCTCAGCATTTGCTAATGTGGAATGCTTGTACTGGTCATTGATAGAACTGCTGCAAATAAGTAGAATGGAAATCTTGCATGATCCTACACCCCGAGTACTACCTGTGGCTCTAAAACTCCCTGACAATGCACAAATGTGAAAACCACCAAATTTCCAACTTCCTGATGTTCTATATGAGATGTGCACTGCCCGGGAATCGAACCCAGGTCACAAGAATGGGAACCTTGCATGATACCACTACACCAGCAGTGCTTGCTCAGCATTTGCTAACGTGGAATGCTTCTACTGGTGATTGATAGAACTGCTGCAAATAAGTAGATTGGAAATCTTGCATGATCCTACACCCCCAGTACTACCTGTGGCTCTAAAATTCCCTGACAATGCACAAGGAACATATGTGAAAACCACCAAATTTCAAACTTCCTGATGTTCCTGATGATATGAGATGTGCACTGCCCGGGAATCGAACCCAGGTCACAAGAATGGGAACCTTGCATGATACCACTACACCAGCAGTGCTTGCTCAGCATTTGCTAACGTGGAATGCTTGTACTGGTCATTGATAGAACTGCTGCAAATAAGTAGAATGGCAGTCTTGCATGATCCTACACCCCGAGTACTACCTGTGGCTCTAAAACTCCCTGACAATGCACAAATGTGAAAACCACCAAATTTCAAACTTCCTGATGTTTTATATGAGATGTGCACTGCCCGGGAATCGAACCCAGGTCACAAGAATGGGAACCTTGCATGATACCACTACACCAGCAGTGCTTCCTCAGCATTTGCTATACGTGGAATGCTTGTACTGGTCATTGATAGATCTCCTGCAAATAAGTAGAATGGAAATCTTGCATGATCCTACACCCCGAGTACTACCTGTGGCTCTAAAACTCCCTGACAATGCACAAGGAACAAATGTGAAAAACACCAAATTTCAAACTTCCTGATGTTATATATGACATATGCACTGCCCGGGAATCGAACCCAGGTCACAAGAATGGGAACCTTGCATGATACCACTACACCAGCAGTGCTTGCTCAGCATTTGCTAATGTGGAATGCTTGTACTGGTCATTGATAGAACTGCTGCAAATAAGTAGAATGGAAATCTTGCATGATCCTACACCCCGAGTACTACCTGTGGCTCTAAAACTCCCTGACAATGCACAAATGTGAAAACCACCAAATTTCCAACTTCCTGATGTTCTATATGAGATGTGCACTGCCCGGGAATCGAACCCAGGTCACAAGAATGGGAACCTTGCATGATACCACTACACCAGCAGTGCTTGCTCAGCATTTGCTAACGTGGAATGCTTCTACTGGTGATTGATAGAACTGCTGCAAATAAGTAGAATGGAAATCTTGCATGATCCTACACCCCCAGTACTACCTGTGGCTCCCTGACAATGCACAAGGAACATATGTGAAAACCACCAAATTTCAAACTTCCTGATGTTCTATATGAGATGTGCACTGCCCGGGAATCGAACCCAGGTCACAAGAATGGGAACCTTGCATGATACCACTACACCAGCAGTGCTTGCTCAGCATTTGCTAACGTGGAATGCTTGTACTGGTCATTGATAGAACTGCTGCAAATAAGTAGAATGGAAATCTTGCATGATCCTACACCCCCAGCACTACCTGTGGCTCTAAAACTCCCTGACAATGCACAAGGAACATATGTGAAAACCACCAAATTTCAAACTTCCTGATGTTCCTGATGATATGAGATGAGCACTGCCCGGGAATCGAACCCAGGTCACAAGAATGGGAACCTTGCATGATACCACTACACCAGCAGTGCTTGCTTAGCATTTGCTAACGTGGAATGCTTCTACTGGTGATTGATAGAACTGCTGCAAATAAGTAGATTGGAAATCTTGCATGATCCTACACCCCCAGTACTACCTGTGGCTCTAAAACTCCCTGACAATGCACAAGGAACATATGTGAAAACCACCAAATTTCAAACTTCCTGATGTTCCTGATGATATGAGATGTGCACTGCCCGGGAATCGAACCCAGGTCACAAGAATGGGAACCTTGCATGATACCACTACACCAGCAGTGCTTGCTCAGCATTTGCTAACGTGGAATGCTTGTACTGGTCATTGATAGAACTGCTGCAAATAAGTAGAATGGCAATCTTGCATGATCCTACACCCCGAGTACTACCTGTGGCTCTAAAACTCCCTGACAATGCACAAATGTGAAAACCACCAAATTTCAAACTTCCTGATGTTTTATATGAGATGTGCACTGCCCGGGAATCGAACCCAGGTCACAAGAATGGGAACCTTGCATGATACCACTACACCAGCAGTGCTTGCTCAGCATTTGCTATACGTGGAATGCTTGTACTGGTCATTGATAGATCTCCTGCAAATAAGTAGAATGGAAATCTTGCATGATCCTACACCCCGAGTACTACCTGTGGCTCTAAAACTCCCTGACAATGCACAAATGTGAAAACCACCAAATTTCCAACTTCCTGATGTTTTATATGAGATGTGCACTGCCCGGGAATCGAACCCAGGTCACAAGAATGGGAACCTTGCATGATACCACTACACCAGCAGTGCTTGCTCAGCATTTGCTATACGTGGAATGCTTGTACTGGTCATTGATAGATCTCCTGCAAATAAGTAGAATGGAAATCTTGCATGATCCTACACCCCGAGTACTACCTGTGGCTCTAAAACTCCCTGACAATGCACAAGGAACAAATGTGAAAAACACCAAATTTCAAACTTCCTGATGTTATGTATGAGATATGCACTGCCCGGGAATCGAACCCAGGTCACAAGAATGGGAACCTTGCATGATACCACTACACCAGCAGTGCTTGCTCAGCATTTGCTAATGTGGAATGCTTGTACTGGTCATTGATAGAACTGCTGCAAATAAGTAGAATGGAAATCTTGCATGATCCTACACCCCGAGTACTACCTGTGGCTCTAAAACTCCCTGACAATGCACAAATGTGAAAACCACCAAATTTCCAACTTCCTGATGTTCTATATGAGATGTGCACTGCCCGGGAATCGAACCCAGGTCACAAGAATGGGAACCTTGCATGATACCACTACACCAGCAGTGCTTGCTCAGCATTTGCTAACGTGGAATGCTTCTACTGGTGATTGATAGAACTGCTGCAAATAAGTAGATTGGAAATCTTGCATGATCCTACACCCCCAGTACTACCTGTGGCTCTAAAATTCCCTGACAATGCACAAGGAACATATGTGAAAACCACCAAATTTCAAACTTCCTGATGTTCCTGATGATATGAGATGTGCACTGCCCGGGAATCGAACCCAGGTCACAAGAATGGGAACCTTGCATGATACCACTACACCAGCAGTGCTTGCTCAGCATTTGCTAACGTGGAATGCTTGTACTGGTCATTGATAGAACTGCTGCAAATAAGTAGAATGGCAGTCTTGCATGATCCTACACCCCGAGTACTACCTGTGGCTCTAAAACTCCCTGACAATGCACAAATGTGAAAACCACCAAATTTCAAACTTCCTGATGTTTTATATGAGATGTGCACTGCCCGGGAATCGAACCCAGGTCACAAGAATGGGAACCTTGCATGATACCACTACACCAGCAGTGCTTCCTCAGCATTTGCTATACGTGGAATGCTTGTACTGGTCATTGATAGATCTCCTGCAAATAAGTAGAATGGAAATCTTGCATGATCCTACACCCCGAGTACTACCTGTGGCTCTAAAACTCCCTGACAATGCACAAGGAACAAATGTGAAAAACACCAAATTTCAAACTTCCTGATGTTATATATGACATATGCACTGCCCGGGAATCGAACCCAGGTCACAAGAATGGGAACCTTGCATGATACCACTACACCAGCAGTGCTTGCTCAGCATTTGCTAATGTGGAATGCTTGTACTGGTCATTGATAGAACTGCTGCAAATAAGTAGAATGGAAATCTTGCATGATCCTACACCCCGAGTACTACCTGTGGCTCTAAAACTCCCTGACAATGCACAAATGTGAAAACCACCAAATTTCCAACTTCCTGATGTTCTATATGAGATGTGCACTGCCCGGGAATCGAACCCAGGTCACAAGAATGGGAACCTTGCATGATACCACTACACCAGCAGTGCTTGCTCAGCATTTGCTAACGTGGAATGCTTCTACTGGTGATTGATAGAACTGCTGCAAATAAGTAGAATGGAAATCTTGCATGATCCTACACCCCCAGTACTACCTGTGGCTCTAAAACTCCCTGACAATGCACAAGGAACATATGTGAAAACCACCAAATTTCAAACTTCCTGATGTTCTATATGAGATGTGCACTGCCCGGGAATCGAACCCAGGTCACAAGAATGGGAACCTTGCATGATACCACTACACCAGCAGTGCTTGTTCAGCATTTACTAACGTGGAATGCTTGTACTGGTCATTGATAGAACTGCTGCAAATAAGTAGAATGGAAATCTTGCATGATCCTACACCCCCAGCACTACCTGTGGCTCTAAAACTCCCTGACAATGCACAAGGAACATATGTGAAAACCACCAAATTTCAAACTTCCTGATGTTCTATATGAGATGTGCACTGCCCGGGAATCGAACCCAGGTCACAAGAATGGGAACCTTGCATGATACCACTACACCAGCAGTGCTTGCTCAGCATTTGCTAACGTGGAATGCTTGTACTGGTCATTGATAGAACTGCTGCAAATAAGTAGAATGGAAATCTTGCATGATCCTACACCCCCAGCACTACCTGTGGCTCTAAAACTCCCTGACAATGCACAAGGAACATATGTGAAAACCACCAAATTTCAAACTTCCTGATGTTCCTGATGATATGAGACGTGCACTGCCCGGGAATCGAACCCAGGTCACAAGAATGGGAACCTTGCATGATACCACTGCACCAGCAGTGCTTGCTTAGCATTTGTTAACGTGGAATGCTTCTACTGGTGATTGATAGAACTGCTGCAAATAAGTAGAATGGAAATCTTGCATGATCCTACACCCCCAGTACTACCTGTGGCTCTAAAACTCCCTGACAATGCACAAGGAACATATGTGAAAACCACCAAATTTCAAACTTCCTGATGTTCTATATGAGATGTGCACTGCCCGGGAATCGAACCCAGGTCACAAGAATGGGAACCTTGCATGATACCACTACACCAGCAGTGCTTGCTCAGCATTTGCTAACGTGGAATGCTTGTACTGGTCATTGATAGAACTGCTGCAAATAAGTAGAATGGAAATCTTGCATGATCCTACACCCCCAGCACTACCTGTGGCTCTAAAACTCCCTGACAATGCACAAGGAACATATGTGAAAACCACCAAATTTCAAACTTCCTGATGTTCTATATGAGATGTGCACTGCCCGGGAATCGAACCCAGGTCACAAGAATGGGAACCTTGCATGATACCACTACACCAGCAGTGCTTGCTCAGCATTTACTAACGTGGAATGCTTGTACTGGTCATTGATAGAACTGCTGCAAATAAGTAGAATGGAAATCTTGCATGATCCTACACCCCCAGTACTACCTGTGGCTCTAAAACTCCCTGACAATGCACAAATGTGAAAAACACCTAATTTCAAACTTCTTGATGTTCTATATGAGATTTGCACTGCCCGGGAATCGAACCCAGGTCACAAGAATGGGAACCTTGCATGATACCACTACACCAGCAGTGCTTGCTCAGCATTTGCTAACGTGGAATGCTTGTACTGGTCATTGATAGAACTGCTGCAAATAAGTAGAATGGAAATCTTGCATGATCCTACACCCCGAGTACTACCTGTGGCTCTAAAACTCCCTGACAATGCACAAGGAACAAATGTGAAAAACACCAAATTTCAAACTTCCTGATGTTATATATGAGATATGCACTGCCCGGGAATCGAACCCAGGTCACAAGAATGGGAACCTTGCATGATACCACTACACCAGCAGTGCTTGCTCAGCATTTGCTAACGTGGAATGCTTGTACTGGTCATTGATAGAACTGCTGCAAATAAGTAGAATGGAAATCTTGCATGATCCTACACCCCGAGTACTACCTGTGGCTCTAAAACTCCCTGACAATGCACAAATGTGAAAAACACCAAATTTCAAACTTCCTGATGTCCTATATGAGATTTGCACTGCCCGGGAATCGAACCCAGGTCACAAGAATGGGAACCTTGCATGATACCACTACACCAGCAGTGCTTGCTCAGCATTTGCTAACGTGGAATGCTTGTACTGGTCATTGATCCTACACCCCGAGTACTACCTGTGGCTCTAAAACTCCCTGACAATGCACAAATGTGAAAAACACCAAATTTCAAATGCATGATACCACTACACCAGCAGTGCTTGCTCAGCATTTGCTAACGTGGAATGCTTGTACTGGTCATTGATAGAACTGCTGCAAATAAGTAGAATGGAAATCTTGCATGATCCTACACCCCGAGTACTACCTGTGGCTCTAAAACTCCCTGACAATGCACAAGGAACAAATGTGAAAAACACCAAATTTCAAACTTCCTGATGTTCTATATGAGATATGCACTGCCCGGGAATCGAACCCAGGTCACAAGAATGGGAACCTTGCATGATACCACTACACCAGCAGTGCTTGCTCAGCATTTGCTAACGTGGAATGCTTGTACTGGTCATTGATAGAACTGCTGCAAATAAGTAGAATGGAAATCTTGCATGATCCTACACCCCGAGTACTACCTGTGGCTCTAAAACTCCCTGACAATGCACAAATGTGAAAAACACCAAATTTCAAACTTCCTGATGTCCTATATGAGATTTGCACTGCCCGGGAATCGAACCCAGGTCACAAGAATGGGAACCTTGCATGATACCACTACACCAGCAGTGCTTGCTCAGCATTTGCTAACGTGGAATGCTTGTACTGGTCATTGATCCTACACCCCGAGTACTACCTGTGGCTCTAAAACTCCCTGACAATGCACAAATGTGAAAAACACCAAATTTCAAATGCATGATACCACTACACCAGCAGTGCTTGCTCAGCATTTGCTAACGTGGAATGCTTGTACTGGTCATTGATAGAACTGCTGCAAATAAGTAGAATGGAAATCTTGCATGATCCTACACCCCGAGTACTACCTGTGGCTCTAAAACTCCCTGACAATGCACAAGGAACAAATGTGAAAAACACCAAATTTCAAACTTCCTGATGTTATATATGAGATATGCACTGCCCGGGAATCGAACCCAGGTCACAAGAATGGGAACCTTGCATGATACCACTACACCAGCAGTGCTTGCTCAGCATTTGCTAACGTGGAATGCTTGTACTGGTCATTGATAGAACTGCTGCAAATAAGTAGAATGGAAATCTTGCATGATCCTACACCCCGAGTACTACCTGTGGCTCTAAAACTCCCTGACAATGCACAAATGTGAAAACCACCAAATTTCCAACTTCCTGATGTTCTATATGAGATGTGCACTGCCCGGGAATCGAACCCAGGTCACAAGAATGGGAACCTTGCATGATACCACTACACCAGCAGTGCTTGCTCAGCATTTGCTAACGTGGAATGCTTCTACTGGTGATTGATAGAACTGCTGCAAATAAGTAGAATGGAAATCTTGCATGATCCTACACCCCCAGTACTACCTGTGGCTCTAAAACTCCCTGACAATGCACAAGGAACATATGTGAAAACCACAAAATTTCAAACTTCCTGATGTTCTATATGAGATGTGCACTGCCCGGGAATCGAACCCAGGTCACAAGAATGGGAACCTTGCATGATACCACTACACCAGCAGTGCTTGCTCAGCATTTACTAACGTGGAATGCTTGTACTGGTCATTGATAGAACTGCTGCAAATAAGTAGAATGGAAATCTTGCATGATCCTACACCCCCAGCACTACCTGTGGCTCTAAAACTCCCTGACAATGCACAAGGAACATATGTGAAAACCACCAAATTTCAAACTTCCTGATGTTCTATATGAGATGTGCACTGCCCGGGAATCGAACCCAGGTCACAAGAATGGGAACCTTGCATTATACCACTACACCAGCAGTGCTTGCTCAGCATTTGCTAACGTGGAATGCTTGTACTGGTCATTGATAGAACTGCTGCAAATAAGTAGAATGGAAATCTTGCATGATCCTACACCCCCAGTACTACCTGTGGCTCTAAAACTCCCTGACAATGCACAAATGTGAAAAACACCAAATTTCAAACTTCCTGATGTTCTATACGAGATTTGCACTGCCCGGGAATCGAACCCAGGTCACAAGAATGGGAACCTTGCATGATACCACTACACCAGCAGTGCTTGCTCAGCATTTGCGAACGTGGAATGCTTGTACTGGTCATTGATAGATCTCCTGCAAATAAGTGGAATGGAAATCTTGCATGATCCTACACCCCGAGTACTACCTGTGGCTCTAAAACTCCCTGACAATGCACAAGGAACAAATGTGAAAAACACCAAATTTCAAACTTCCTGATGTTATATATGAGATATGCACTGCCCGGGAATCGAACCCAGGTCACAAGAATGGGAACCTTGCTTGATACCACTACACCAGCAGTGCTTGCTCAGCATTTGCTAACGTGGAATGCTTGTACTGGTCATTGATAGAACTGCTGCAAATAAGTAGAATGGAAATCTTGCATGATCCTACACCCCGAGTACTACCTGTGGCTCTAAAACTCCCTGACAATGCACAAATGTGAAAATCACCAAACTTCAAACTTCCTGATGTTCTATATGAGATGTGCACTGCCCGGGAATCGAACCCAGGTCACAAGAATGGGAACCTTGCATGATACCACTACACCAGCAGTGCTTGCTCAGCATTTACTAACGTGGAATGCTTGTACTGGTCATTGATAGAACTGCTGCAAATAAGTAGAATGGAAATCTTGCATGATCCTACACCCCCAGCACTACCTGTGGCTCTAAAACTCCCTGACAATGCACAAATGTGAAAAACACCAAATTTCAAACTTCTTGATGTTCTATATGAGATTTGCACTGCCCGGGAATCGAACCCAGGTCACAAGAATGGGAACCTTGCATGATACCACTACACCAGCAGTGCTTGCTCAGCATTTGCTAACGTGGAATGCTTGTACTGGTCATTGATAGAACTGCTGCAAATAAGTAGAATGGAAATCTTGCATGATCCTACACCCCGAGTACTACCTGTGGCTCTAAAACTCCCTGACAATGCACAAGGAACAAATGTGAAAAACACCAAATTTCAAACTTCCTGATGTTATATATGAGATATGCACTGCCCAGGAATCGAACCCAGGTCACAAGAATGGGAACCTTGCATGATACCACTACACCAGCAGTGCTTGCTCAGCATTTGCTAACGTGGAATGCTTGTACTGGTCATTGATAGAACTGCTGCAAATAAGTAGAATGGAAATCTTGCATGATCCTACACCCCGAGTACTACCTGTGGCTCTAAAACTCCCTGACAATGCACAAATGTGAAAAACACCAAATTTCAAACTTCCTGATGTCCTATATGAGATTTGCACTGCCCGGGAATCGAACCCAGGTCACAAGAATGGGAACCTTGCATGATACCACTACACCAGCAGTGCTTGCTCAGCATTTGCTAACGTGGAATGCTTGTACTGGTCATTGATCCTACACCCCGAGTACTACCTGTGGCTCTAAAACTCCCTGACAATGCACAAATGTGAAAAACACCAAATTTCAAATGCATGATACCACTACACCAGCAGTGCTTGCTCAGCATTTGCTAACGTGGAATGCTTGTACTGGTCATTGATAGAACTGCTGCAAATAAGTAGAATGGAAATCTTGCATGATCCTACACCCCGAGTACTACCTGTGGCTCTAAAACTCCCTGACAATGCACAAGGAACAAATGTGAAAAACACCAAATTTCAAACTTCCTGATGTTCTATATGAGATATGCACTGCCCGGGAATCGAACCCAGGTCACAAGAATGGGAACCTTGCATGATACCACTACACCAGCAGTGCTTGCTCAGCATTTGCTAACGTGGAATGCTTGTACTGGTCATTGATAGAACTGCTGCAAATAAGTAGAATGGAAATCTTGCATGATCCTACACCCCGAGTACTACCTGTGGCTCTAAAACTCCCTGACAATGCACAAATGTGAAAAACACCAAATTTCAAACTTCCTGATGTCCTATATGAGATTTGCACTGCCCGGGAATCGAACCCAGGTCACAAGAATGGGAACCTTGCATGATACCACTACACCAGCAGTGCTTGCTCAGCATTTGCTAACGTGGAATGCTTGTACTGGTCATTGATCCTACACCCCGAGTACTACCTGTGGCTCTAAAACTCCCTGACAATGCACAAATGTGAAAAACACCAAATTTCAAATGCATGATACCACTACACCAGCAGTGCTTGCTCAGCATTTGCTAACGTGGAATGCTTGTACTGGTCATTGATAGAACTGCTGCAAATAAGTAGAATGGAAATCTTGCATGATCCTACACCCCGAGTACTACCTGTGGCTCTAAAACTCCCTGACAATGCACAAGGAACAAATGTGAAAAACACCAAATTTCAAACTTCCTGATGTTATATATGAGATATGCACTGCCCGGGAATCGAACCCAGGTCACAAGAATGGGAACCTTGCATGATACCACTACACCAGCAGTGCTTGCTCAGCATTTGCTAACGTGGAATGCTTGTACTGGTCATTGATAGAACTGCTGCAAATAAGTAGAATGGAAATCTTGCATGATCCTACACCCCGAGTACTACCTGTGGCTCTAAAACTCCCTGACAATGCACAAATGTGAAAACCACCAAATTTCCAACTTCCTGATGTTCTATATGAGATGTGCACTGCCCGGGAATCGAACCCAGGTCACAAGAATGGGAACCTTGCATGATACCACTACACCAGCAGTGCTTGCTCAGCATTTGCTAACGTGGAATGCTTCTACTGGTGATTGATAGAACTGCTGCAAATAAGTAGAATGGAAATCTTGCATGATCCTACACCCCCAGTACTACCTGTGGCTCTAAAACTCCCTGACAATGCACAAGGAACATATGTGAAAACCACAAAATTTCAAACTTCCTGATGTTCTATATGAGATGTGCACTGCCCGGGAATCGAACCCAGGTCACAAGAATGGGAACCTTGCATGATACCACTACACCAGCAGTGCTTGCTCAGCATTTACTAACGTGGAATGCTTGTACTGGTCATTGATAGAACTGCTGCAAATAAGTAGAATGGAAATCTTGCATGATCCTACACCCCCAGCACTACCTGTGGCTCTAAAACTCCCTGACAATGCACAAGGAACATATGTGAAAACCACCAAATTTCAAACTTCCTGATGTTCTATATGAGATGTGCACTGCCCGGGAATCGAACCCAGGTCACAAGAATGGGAACCTTGCATTATACCACTACACCAGCAGTGCTTGCTCAGCATTTGCTAACGTGGAATGCTTGTACTGGTCATTGATAGAACTGCTGCAAATAAGTAGAATGGAAATCTTGCATGATCCTACACCCCCAGTACTACCTGTGGCTCTAAAACTCCCTGACAATGCACAAATGTGAAAAACACCAAATTTCAAACTTCCTGATGTTCTATACGAGATTTGCACTGCCCGGGAATCGAACCCAGGTCACAAGAATGGGAACCTTGCATGATACCACTACACCAGCAGTGCTTGCTCAGCATTTGCGAACGTGGAATGCTTGTACTGGTCATTGATAGATCTCCTGCAAATAAGTGGAATGGAAATCTTGCATGATCCTACACCCCGAGTACTACCTGTGGCTCTAAAACTCCCTGACAATGCACAAGGAACAAATGTGAAAAACACCAAATTTCAAACTTCCTGATGTTATATATGAGATATGCACTGCCCGGGAATCGAACCCAGGTCACAAGAATGGGAACCTTGCTTGATACCACTACACCAGCAGTGCTTGCTCAGCATTTGCTAACGTGGAATGCTTGTACTGGTCATTGATAGAACTGCTGCAAATAAGTAGAATGGAAATCTTGCATGATCCTACACCCCGAGTACTACCTGTGGCTCTAAAACTCCCTGACAATGCACAAATGTGAAAATCACCAAACTTCAAACTTCCTGATGTTCTATATGAGATGTGCACTGCCCGGGAATCGAACCCAGGTCACAAGAATGGGAACCTTGCATGATACCACTACACCAGCAGTGCTTGCTCAGCATTTACTAACGTGGAATGCTTGTACTGGTCATTGATAGAACTGCTGCAAATAAGTAGAATGGAAATCTTGCATGATCCTACACCCCCAGCACTACCTGTGGCTCTAAAACTCCCTGACAATGCACAAATGTGAAAAACACCAAATTTCAAACTTCTTGATGTTCTATATGAGATTTGCACTGCCCGGGAATCGAACCCAGGTCACAAGAATGGGAACCTTGCATGATACCACTACACCAGCAGTGCTTGCTCAGCATTTGCTAACGTGGAATGCTTGTACTGGTCATTGATAGAACTGCTGCAAATAAGTAGAATGGAAATCTTGCATGATCCTACACCCCGAGTACTACCTGTGGCTCTAAAACTCCCTGACAATGCACAAGGAACAAATGTGAAAAACACCAAATTTCAAACTTCCTGATGTTATATATGAGATATGCACTGCCCAGGAATCGAACCCAGGTCACAAGAATGGGAACCTTGCATGATACCACTACACCAGCAGTGCTTGCTCAGCATTTGCTAACGTGGAATGCTTGTACTGGTCATTGATAGAACTGCTGCAAATAAGTAGAATGGAAATCTTGCATGATCCTACACCCCGAGTACTACCTGTGGCTCTAAAACTCCCTGACAATGCACAAATGTGAAAAACACCAAATTTCAAACTTCCTGATGTCCTATATGAGATTTGCACTGCCCGGGAATCGAACCCAGGTCACAAGAATGGGAACCTTGCATGATACCACTACACCAGCAGTGCTTGCTCAGCATTTGCTAACGTGGAATGCTTGTACTGGTCATTGATAGAACTGCTGCAAATAAGTAGAATGGAAATCTTGCATGATCCTACACCCCCAGTACTACCTGTGGCTCTAAAACTCCCTGACAATGCACATATGTGAAAACCACCAAATTTCAAACTTCCTGATGTTCTATATGAGATTTGCACTGCCCGGGAATCGAACCCAGGTCACAAGAATGGGAACCTTGCATGATACCACTACACCAGCAGTGCTTGCTCAGCATTTGCTAACGTGGAATGCTTGTACTGGTCATTGATAGAACTGCTGCAAATAAGTAGAATGGAAATCTTGCATGATCCTACACCCCGAGTACTACCTGTGGCTCTAAAACTCCCTGACAATGCACAAATGTGAAAACCACCAAATTTCAAACTTCCTGATGTTCTACATGAGATGTGCACTGCCCGGGAATCGAACCCAGGTCTCAAGAATGGGAACCTTGCATGATACCACTACACCAGCAGTGCTTGCTCAGCATTTGCTATACGTGGAATGCTTGTACTGGTCATTGATAGATCTGCTGCAAATAAGTAGAATGGCAATCTTGCATGATCCTACACCCCGAGTACTACCTGTGGCTCTAAAACTCCCTGACAATGCACAAGGAACAAATGTGAAAACCACCAAATTTCAAACTTCCTGATGTTCTATATGAGATGTGCACTGCCCGGGAATCGAACCCAGGTCACAAGAATGGGAACCTTGCATGATACCACTACACCAGCAGTGCTTGCTTAGCATTTGCTAACGTGGAATGCTTGTACTGGTCATTGATAGAACTGCTGCAAATAAGTAGAATGGAAATCTTGCATGATCCTACACCCCCAGTACTACCTGTGGCTCTAAAACTCCCTGACAATGCACAAGGAACATATGTGAAAACCACCAAATTTCAAACTTCCTGATGTTCTATATGAGATGTGCACTGCCCGGGAATCGAACCCAGGTCACAAGAATGGGAACCTTGCATGATACCACTACACCAGCAGTGCTTGCTCAGCATTTGCTAATGTGGAATGCTTGTACTGGTCATTGATAGAACTGCTGCAAATAAGTAGAATGGAAATCTTGCATGATCCTACACCCCCAGCACTACCTGTGGCTCTAAAACTCCCTGACAATGCACAAGGAACATATGTGAAAACCACCAAATTTCAAACTTCCTGATGTTCTATATGAGATGTGCACTGCCCGGGAATCGAACCCAGGTCACAAGAATGGGAACCTTGCATGATACCACTACACCAGCAGTGCTTGCTCAGCATTTGCTAACGTGGAATGCTTGTACTGGTCATTGATAGATCTGCTGCAAATAAGTAGAATGGCAATCTTGCATGATCCTACACCCCGAGTACTACCTGTGGCTCTAAAACTCCCTGACAATGCACAAGGAACAAATGTGAAAACCACCAAATTTCAAACTTCCTGATGTTCTATATGAGATGTGCACTGCCCGGGAATCGAACCCAGGTCACAAGAATGGGAACCTTGCATGATACCACTACACCAGCAGTGCTTGCTTAGCATTTGCTAACGTGGAATGCTTGTACTGGTCATTGATAGAACTGCTGCAAATAAGTAGAATGGAAATCTTGCATGATCCTACACCCCCAGCACTACCTGTGGCTCTAAAACTCCCTGACAATGCACAAGGAACATATGTGAAAACCACCAAATTTCAAACTTCCTGATGTTCTATATGAGATGTGCACTGCCCGGGAATCGAACCCAGGTCACAAGAATGGGAACCTTGCATGATACCACTACACCAGCAGTGCTTGCTCAGCATTTGCTAACGTGGAATGCTTGTACTGGTCATTGATAGAACTGCTGCAAATAAGTAGAATGGAAATCTTGCATGATCCTACACCCCCAGTACTACCTGTGGCTCAAAAACTCCCTGACAATGCACAAGGAACATATGTGAAAACCACCAAATTTCAAACTTCCTGATGTTATATATGAGATATGCACTGCCCGGGAATCGAACCCAGGTCACAAGAATGGGAACCTTGCATGATACCACTACACCAGCAGTGCTTGCTCAGCATTTGCTAACGTGGAATGCTTGTACTGGTCATTGATAGAACTGCTGCAAATAAGTAGAATGGAAATCTTGCATGATCCTACACCCCGAGTACTACCTGTGGCTCTAAAACTCCCTGACAATGCACAAATGTGAAAACCACCAAATTTCCAACTTCCTGATGTTCTATATGAGATATGCACTGCCCGGGAATCGAACCCAGGTCACAAGAATGGGAACCTTGCATGATACCACTACAGCAGCAGTGCTTGCTCAGCATTTGCTAACGTGGAATGCTTGTACTGGTCATTGATAGAACTGCTGCAAATAAGTAGAATGGAAATCTTGCATGATCCTACACCCCGAGTACTACCTGTGGCTCTAAAACTCCCTGATAATGCACAAATGTGAAAACCACCAAATTTCAAACTTCCCGATGTTCTATATGAGATTTGCACTGCCCGGGAATCGAACCCAGGTCACAAGAATGGGAACCTTGCATGATACCACTACACCAGCAGTGCTTGCTCAGCATTTGCTAACGTGGAATGCTTGTACTGGTCATTGATAGAACTGCTGCAAATAAGTAGAATGGAAATCTTGCATGATCCTACACCCCCAGTACTACCTGTGGCTCTAAAACTCCCTGACAATGCACAAACCACCAAATTTCAAACTTCCTGATGTTCTATATGAGATGTGCACTGCCCGGGAATCGAACCCAGGTCACAAGAATGGGAACCTTGCATGATACCACTACACCAGCAGTGCTTGCTCAGCATTTACTAACGTGGAATGCTTGTACTGGTCATTGATAGAACTGCTGCAAATAAGTAGAATGGAAATCTTGCATGATCCTACACCCCCAGTACTACCTGTGGCTCTAAAACTCCCTGACAATGCACAAATGTGAAAAACACCAAATTTCAAACTTCTTGATGTTCTATATGAGATTTGCACTGCCCGGGAATCGAACCCAGGTCACAAGAATGGGAACCTTGCATGATACCACTACACCAGCAGTGCTTGCTCAGCATTTGCTAACGTGGAATGCTTGTACTGGTCATTGATAGAACTGCTGCAAATAAGTAGAATGGAAATCTTGCATGATCCTACACCCCCCAGTACTACCTGTGGCTCTAAAACTCCCTGACAATGCACATATGTGAAAACCACCAAATTTCAAACTTCCTGATGTTCTATATGAGATTTGCACTGCCCGGGAATCGAACCCAGGTCACAAGAATGGGAACCTTGCATGATACCACTACACCAGCAGTGCTTGCTCAGCATTTGCTAACGTGGAATGCTTGTACTGGTTATTGATAGAACTGCTGCAAATAAGTAGAATGGAAATCTTGCATGATCCTACACCCCGAGTACTACCTGTGGCTCTAAAACTCCCTGACAATGCACAAATGTGAAAACCACCAAATTTCAAACTTCCTGATGTTCTACATGAGATGTGCACTGCCCGGGAATCGAACCCAGGTCTCAAGAATGGGAACCTTGCATGATACCACTACACCAGCAGTGCTTGCTCAGCATTTGCTATACGTGGAATGCTTGTACTGGTCATTGATAGATCTGCTGCAAATAAGTAGAATGGCAATCTTGCATGATCCTACACCCCGAGTACTACCTGTGGCTCTAAAACTCCCTGACAATGCACAAGGAACAAATGTGAAAACCACCAAATTTCAAACTTCCTGATGTTCTATATGAGATGTGCACTGCCCGGGAATCGAACCCAGGTCACAAGAATGGGAACCTTGCATGATACCACTACACCAGCAGTGCTTGCTTAGCATTTGCTAACGTGGAATGCTTGTACTGGTCATTGATAGAACTGCTGCAAATAAGTAGAATGGAAATCTTGCATGATCCTACACCCCCAGCACTACCTGTGGCTCTAAAACTCCCTGACAATGCACAAGGAACATATGTGAAAACCACCAAATTTCAAACTTCCTGATGTTCTATATGAGATGTGCACTGCCCGGGAATCGAACCCAGGTCACAAGAATGGGAACCTTGCATGATACCACTACACCAGCAGTGCTTGCTCAGCATTTGCTAACGTGGAATGCTTGTACTGGTCATTGATAGAACTGCTGCAAATAAGTAGAATGGAAATCTTGCATGATCCTACACCCCCAGTACTACCTGTGGCTCAAAAACTCCCTGACAATGCACAAGGAACATATGTGAAAACCACCAAATTTCAAACTTCCTGATGTTATATATGAGATATGCACTGCCCGGGAATCGAACCCAGGTCACAAGAATGGGAACCTTGCATGATACCACTACACCAGCAGTGCTTGCTCAGCATTTGCTAACGTGGAATGCTTGTACTGGTCATTGATAGAACTGCTGCAAATAAGTAGAATGGAAATCTTGCATGATCCTACACCCCGAGTACTACCTGTGGCTCTAAAACTCCCTGACAATGCACAAATGTGAAAACCACCAAATTTCCAACTTCCTGATGTTCTATATGAGATATGCACTGCCCGGGAATCGAACCCAGGTCACAAGAATGGGAACCTTGCATGATACCACTACAGCAGCAGTGCTTGCTCAGCATTTGCTAACGTGGAATGCTTGTACTGGTCATTGATAGAACTGCTGCAAATAAGTAGAATGGAAATCTTGCATGATCCTACACCCCGAGTACTACCTGTGGCTCTAAAACTCCCTGATAATGCACAAATGTGAAAACCACCAAATTTCAAACTTCCCGATGTTCTATATGAGATTTGCACTGCCCGGGAATCGAACCCAGGTCACAAGAATGGGAACCTTGCATGATACCACTACACCAGCAGTGCTTGCTCAGCATTTGCTAACGTGGAATGCTTGTACTGGTCATTGATAGAACTGCTGCAAATAAGTAGAATGGAAATCTTGCATGATCCTACACCCCCAGTACTACCTGTGGCTCTAAAACTCCCTGACAATGCACAAACCACCAAATTTCAAACTTCCTGATGTTCTATATGAGATGTGCACTGCCCGGGAATCGAACCCAGGTCACAAGAATGGGAACCTTGCATGATACCACTACACCAGCAGTGCTTGCTCAGCATTTACTAACGTGGAATGCTTGTACTGGTCATTGATAGAACTGCTGCAAATAAGTAGAATGGAAATCTTGCATGATCCTACACCCCCAGTACTACCTGTGGCTCTAAAACTCCCTGACAATGCACAAATGTGAAAAACACCAAATTTCAAACTTCTTGATGTTCTATATGAGATTTGCACTGCCCGGGAATCGAACCCAGGTCACAAGAATGGGAACCTTGCATGATACCACTACACCAGCAGTGCTTGCTCAGCATTTGCTAACGTGGAATGCTTGTACTGGTCATTGATAGAACTGCTGCAAATAAGTAGAATGGAAATCTTGCATGATCCTACACCCCCAGTACTACCTGTGGCTCTAAAACTCCCTGACAATGCACATATGTGAAAACCACCAAATTTCAAACTTCCTGATGTTCTATATGAGATTTGCACTGCCCGGGAATCGAACCCAGGTCACAAGAATGGGAACCTTGCATGATACCACTACACCAGCAGTGCTTGCTCAGCATTTGCTAACGTGGAATGCTTGTACTGGTTATTGATAGAACTGCTGCAAATAAGTAGAATGGAAATCTTGCATGATCCTACACCCCGAGTACTACCTGTGGCTCTAAAACTCCCTGACAATGCACAAATGTGAAAACCACCAAATTTCAAACTTCCTGATGTTCTACATGAGATGTGCACTGCCCGGGAATCGAACCCAGGTCTCAAGAATGGGAACCTTGCATGATACCACTACACCAGCAGTGCTTGCTCAGCATTTGCTATACGTGGAATGCTTGTACTGGTCATTGATAGATCTGCTGCAAATAAGTAGAATGGCAATCTTGCATGATCCTACACCCCGAGTACTACCTGTGGCTCTAAAACTCCCTGACAATGCACAAGGAACAAATGTGAAAACCACCAAATTTCAAACTTCCTGATGTTCTATATGAGATGTGCACTGCCCGGGAATCGAACCCAGGTCACAAGAATGGGAACCTTGCATGATACCACTACACCAGCAGTGCTTGCTTAGCATTTGCTAACGTGGAATGCTTGTACTGGTCATTGATAGAACTGCTGCAAATAAGTAGAATGGAAATCTTGCATGATCCTACACCCCCAGTACTACCTGTGGCTCTAAAACTCCCTGACAATGCACAAGGAACATATGTGAAAACCACCAAATTTCAAACTTCCTGATGTTCTATATGAGATGTGCACTGCCCGGGAATCGAACCCAGGTCACAAGAATGGGAACCTTGCATGATACCACTACACCAGCAGTGCTTGCTCAGCATTTGCTAACGTGGAATGCTTGTACTGGTCATTGATAGAACTGCTGCAAATAAGTAGAATGGAAATCTTGCATGATCCTACACCCCCAGCACTACCTGTGGCTCTAAAACTCCCTGACAATGCACAAGGAACATATGTGAAAACCACCAAATTTCAAACTTCCTGATGTTCTATATGAGATGTGCACTGCCCGGGAATTGAACCCAGGTCACAAGAATGGGAACCTTGCATGATACCACTACACCAGCAGTGCTTGCTTAGCATTTGCTAACGTGGAATGCTTCTACTGGTGATTGATAGAACTGCTGCAAATAAGTAGAATGGAAATCTTGCATGATCCTACACCCCCAGTACTACCTGTGGCTCTAAAACTCCCTGACAATGCACAAGGAACATATGTGAAAACCACCAAATTTCAAACTTCCTGATGTTCCTGATGATATGAGATGTGCACTGCCCGGGAATCGAACCCAGGTCACAAGAATGGGAACCTTGCATGATACCATGCAAGAATGGGAACCTTGCATGATACCAAACACCAGCAGTGCTTGCTCAGCATTTGCTAACGTGGAATGCTTGTACTGGTCATTGATAGAACTGCTGCAAATAAGTAGAATGGAAATCTTGCATGATCCTACACCCCGAGTACTACCTGTGGCTCTAAAACTCCCTGACAATGCACAAATGTGAAAAACACCAAATTTCAAACTTCCTGATGTTCTATATGAGATTTGCACTGCCCGGGAATCGAACCCAGGTCACAAGAATGGGAACCTTGCATGATACCACTACACCAGCAGTGCTTGCTCAGCATTTGCTAACGTGGAATGCTTGTACTGGTCATTGATAGAACTGCTGCAAATAAGTAGAATGGAAATCTTGCATGATCCTACACGCCGAGTACTACCTGTGGCTCTAAAACTCACTGACAATGCACAAGGAACAAATGTGAAAAACACCAAATTTCCTGATGTTATATATGAGATATGCACTGCCCGGGAATCGAACCCAGGTCACAAGAATGGGAACCTTGCATGATACTACTACACCAGCAGTGCTTGCTCAGCATTTGCTAACGTGGAATGCTTGTACTGGTCATTGATAGAACTGCTGCAAATAAGTAGAATGGAAATCTTGCATGATCCTACACCCCGAGTACTACCTGTGGCTCTAAAACTCCCTGACAATGCACAAGGAACAAATGTGAAAACCACCAAATTTCCAACTTCCTGATGTTCTATATGAGATGTGCACTGCCCGGGAATCGAACCCAGGTCACAAGAATGGGAACCTTGCATGATACCACTACACCAGCAGTGCTTGCTCAGCATTTGCTAATGTGGAATGCTTGTACTGGTCATTGATAGAACTGCTGCAAATAAGTAGAATGGAAATCTTGCATGATCCTACACCCCCAGTACTACCTGTGGCTCTAAAACTCCCTGACAATGCACAAATGTGAAAACCACCAAATTTCAAACTTCCTGATGTTCTATATGAGATTTGCACTGCCCGGGAATCGAACCCAGGTCACAAGAATGGGAACCTTGCATGATACCACTACACCAGCAGTGCTTGCTCAGCATTTGCTAACGTGGAATGCTTGTACTGGTCATTGATAGAACTGCTGCAAATAAGTAGAATGGAAATCTTGCATGATCCTACACCCCCAGTACTACCTGTGGCTCTAAAACTCCCTGACAATGCACAAGGAACATATGTGAAAACCACCAAATTTCAAACTTCCTGATGTTCTATATGAGATGTGCACTGCCCGGGAATCGAACCCAGGTCACAAGAATGGGAACCTTGCATGATACCACTACACCAGCAGTGCTTGCTCAGCATTTGCTAACGTTGAATGCTTGTACTGGTCATTGATAGAACTGCTGCAAATGAGTAGAATGGAAATCTTGCATGATCCTACACCCCCAGTACTACCTGTGGCTCTAAAACTCCCTGACAATGCACAAGGAACATATGTGAAAACCACCAAATTTCAAACTTCCTGATGTTCTATATGAGATGTGCACTGCCCGGGAATCGAACCCAGGTTACAAGAATGGGAACCTTGCATGATACCACTACACCAGCAGTGCTTGCGCAGCATTTGCTAACGTGGAATGCTTGTACTGGTCATTGATAGAACTGCTGCAAATAAGTAGAATGGCAATCTTGCATGATCCTACACCCCGAGTACTACCTGTGGCTCTAAAACTCCCTGACAATGCACAAATGTGAAAACCACCAAATTTCAAACTTCCTGATGTTCTATATGAGATGTGCACTGCCCGGGAATCGAACCCAGGTCACAAGAATGGGAACCTTGCATGATACCACTACACCAGCAGTGCTTGCTTAGCATTTGCTAACATGGAATGCTTCTACTGGTGATTGATAGAACTGCTGCAAATAAGTAGAATGGAAATTTTGCATGATCCTACACCCCGAGTACTACCTGTGGCTCTAAAACTCCCTGACAATGCACAAATGTGAAAAACACCAAATTTCAAACTTCCTGATGTCCTATATGAGATTTGCACTGCCCGGGAATCGAACCCAGGTCACAAGAATGGGAACCTTGCATGATACCACTACACCAGCAGTGCTTGCTCAGCATTTGCTAACGTGGAATGCTTGTACTGGTCATTGATAGAACTGCTGCAAATAAGTAGAATGGAAATCTTGCATGATCCTACACCCCCAGTACTACCTGTGGCTCTAAAACTCCCTGACAATGCACAAGGAACAAATGTGAAAAACACCAAATTTCAAACTTCCTGATGTTATATATGAGATATGCACTGCCCGGGAATCGAACCCAGGTCACAAGAATGGGAACCTTGCATGATACCACTACACCAGCAGTGCTTGCTCAGCATTTGCTAACGTGGAATGCTTGTACTGGTTATTGATAGAACTGCTGCAAATAAGTAGAATGGAAATCTTGCATGATCCTACACCCCCAGTACTACCTGTGGCTCTAAAACTCCCTGACAATGCACAAGGAACATATGTGAAAACCACCAAATTTCAAACTTCCTGATGTTATATATGAGATATGCACTGCCCGGGAATCGAACCCAGGTCACAAGAATGGGAACCTTGCATGATACCACTACACCAGCAGTGCTTGCTCAGCATTTGCTAACGTGGAATGCTTGTACTGGTCATTGATAGAACTGCTGCAAATAAGTAGAATGGAAATCTTGCATGATCCTACACCCCGAGTACTACCTGTGGCTCTAAAACTCCCTGACAATGCACAAATGTGAAAACCACCAAATTTCAAACTTCCTGATGTACTGCTCATTCATAGACATGGTGAAAATCAGTAGAACGGAAATCTTGCATGATCCTAAACCCCGAGTAGTACTTCTGGCTCTAAAATCCCCTGACAATGCCCAAGGAACAAATGGGAAAACCAGCAAATATCCTACTTCCTGATGTTGTATATAAGATGTGCACTGCCCGGGAATCAACACCATGCAGCAGTACTTGCTCAGCAGTTGCTAACGCGGAATGCTTGTACTGCTCAGTGAAAGAACTGGTGGAAATCAGTAGAATGGCATACTTGCTAAAGTAATTTCACCTCTTTGTAAGTTGCCTTAATGTAACTGCTTCAGGCTATTTCAGCATAGCAGTTTCAGTTCCACATATCGTAATTATCCCAAATGACTGTTTATTTCAGACACCCTTGTTAATCAGAATATGTATTAGGGTTACAAGCAGCCCCCCCCATGCTCTGTTATGTAATGTTAACTCTCTGGTGTATTTATTACAAGTTGCATTCACCTACCAGTTAATACTTTCATTTTTGGATGCATGCCTTCGATATTCACTACTTGTAGAAACTACTAAAGTATCACTGAAGGTGCAGTATGAATAAATTGTGTTGGCTGCGTTGGCAGGTTCTCGCCACCAGGTGTCATCAACACACTGCATTTGAAGCTGTAATGGACGTGGTCATGTGCATGTGTAATATGGGCAGCTCTGGTGTGCTGTGCATTTACGCCATCAGGCTGATTTATTCTTGACGCCCACAACGCATACGCGTACGCATCATGGCCGCCAGGCGTTTTCTACGTTCATTCCACACGTCATTGGTGCACCTATGTGAGGAGGTAACGCCATGCGTATGAGAAAACAGGGGGGTGGGGGGCAGCATAGCCACCTTTTGTCATAGGACTATGTGTTTATATATGGTATTTAGTATTAATGTAACATCTGATTTTTTAAGAATGAATGGCCGGAAGAACTTTATATTTTCAAAGGCAAGAGAAAAAAATATTGCGAGCACTATTGTGTCTCTCTGTGTACAGCGTCTTCGAAATTTAATCGCAGTTTAAATTTTTAAAGAAATTAGTATTATGTGTACAAAGTACAATGAAACTAACTCCAAATTCGGACTTGCCTACTTTCATAAGCAACGTTATTTTTCTGTACAGTTCCGGTATTTATAAATCTTAGTTATCGAATTCGTCGAGAACGTGCGGTTCACGTTTCGGTAGAACATCTATATTGTTGTAGGATCCAAAACTTAGCAGGCTGTGCAGTTTTAATGAGCGCTCCTTTTCAGGATTATTTAGTATGTGTTTAACATTAGTTTAAAGTTTACCTCCGCTACTTAGCTCTGCATGCGCTCTTCAAGGCACTCCTAATCTTTTTCATCCTTGCTGTTTAAAGTACGCACATGTTTAAAACATTTTTTTCTTCATAAATTTTGCAGTACCTATTGCAGAAATTGATTTTTTCCATTGTAGTACAGCCTAATCACAAAATGCTAACTATTACGAGATATCTAACAACATACAATGCTACATTCAGCATGGCGTGGTAAAGTGACATGTGGCAGAGTGAAGTACGATGTGGAGCAGTGGTTAGAATACAGAGAATAGTGCAGCAGTATTAAAATATTAGCGACTCGATCGCTGTGGAGGCAGCGAGTGTACATCATCTTATGTCACAACCACATACAAAACAAGTGAGACCAGAAACGAAGGAGCTGACCAAAATGGTTTTTGCGCACTGCACCCGGTAAACATGACCTTTATTCCTCCAGATATAAGTAAACCTTACCTGCAAGTACAGGTAGTACACTACAGTTAGTACACTACAGTTAATACACTGCCTGTGTTGCGTTCATGTCGCGTTGCATAAAGCATCGCCTCATATGAAGTATATCCCAGTGATCCAGCCCTCCCCCACCCCAGTGTCGACCCACTGCTGAGCAGAGAACGAGGATCTCCAGGATCTCCCAGCTAGTGGTCCATCATTTCTGATCACAAAAGAGAACAACCAATTAGCAAGTGTAACATAACAGCACAAAGACAACCCTCGTCTGACTCACTGCCAGTGAGTGTCTCTTAACAAGTTTCAACACATGTGCAAACATTAAAAACATGAGAAATTTCTGAATTAATGGTCTGGCATCCTGTCCAAAGTAGTCGCTGTTTTGTTTCTGCTTGATCACCCTGAACCTCTGCAAGTATGGAATATGGATGGATAGATGGAGAGAGAGATAAGTGAAGTGTTGAAGGTATCTGAGGGATTTTGACATTAGATAGTCGGAAAGGAAAAGGACATAATTAACAAATGACAATGACATAGAGGGCTGGTTGCTTAAGCAGGTGCATTCTAGTTATTATTTTTCTTGCAGAGGCAATTTATTATATTTTTTATAATTTCCCTTACCTCACAGGACCTAACCCTAACCCTAACCCTAACCCTGACCCTTATCTCATAAGGCATAAATATATTAGCCACTAGTGAAAGATCCAAGTGAACCCACCTGTCAATTGGTTTTTTCTGGCTGCTGAATTATCATTATTCTTCATATCAAATATACTGGTCAACACTCTGCAGAGCCCATGTTGCTGTAGTGCCCATCTCTGCACCAAAGGTGGTGGTGGGGGAGGGGTTGGGGACAGGAAAGCAAGTGATGAGAAGTGTAGAAGGTGAGGCTGAGGGTGTCAGATGATACGGGAGACTGAGCTGCCCTCTTTTGATGTACATCCCCGGATCTTCAGGGTTATCTGTCTTTATTACTGTTTGTTGAGCGCTAGTTCTCTCTCCTTCTCTTCTCTTCATCTCTCACAGATGGCCATATATGTCAATCGATTAGAAGTAACATATGATATGATGGTATTGAGGCTTTAGAAGAACTGGAGAAGACTGCGATGGTTGCAGGTCCTTTATTCCTGTGAGGCATTCTGAATGATAAGACTGGTGGGTTTTGTGTGACTCATGACAACGTCACATGTCTGCTTTTCCATTTCTTTTTTTGCACCCAATTTTCCATATATTATCTATAACCATTAACCAGAGGTGGAAAGTTCAGGTCCAGAAAGTAAAATCCAGACCAAGATTTTGTTTCAACCATCCAGATGAGCATAATGAGTAACAGTCACAGAGCACTCATCAGATTGGTTGAAACAAAATCTTGGTCTGGATTTGTACTTTATGGCCCTGAACTTTCCACTTCTGCCATTAAGTGACAAAGACTTTAATTAAAATGCTGGAGGGACAATAGTGTGCAGCACAGTCCAGACATTTGGAAGTTCCAGGGTGCTCTAAATATCTCCCCAAAATCCATGGGCATGACTAACAGCTTAGACACAAATACGCTTCATGGTTCAGGAAAAGATGGTGTGACTGACTGTTGATTGAAACCAGAAGCCACTCTGGGAGAAGAGAGAAAGAAAATGACAGATTCAAGAAACCGACAGCAGCCATTTTGGATTTGAAATCAAACTGAACATCTTTATTAAAAATTCTGTCCATTGGATAACTGTGATTGTGTTGGCAACTGTACAAACATTCATACAGCTTTTACAGTTTGTGGATACTTGAGACAAATGGCACCTAAAAAGAAGAAAACCAGCAAACTGAACCACAGTCAGGCAAGAGAGAACGTGTGTGTGTGTATGTGTCTGTTTGTGTGGTGTTGTGTGTTCTCTATCTGTAAATTAGAGCGAGCATTTCCATCTGTCTGAGTGTATCTTTAGGGTGTGCGGTCTGTCTGAGTGTATCTTTGGGGTGTGCGGTCTGTTTGAGTGTATCTTTGGGCTGTGCGGTCTGTCTGAGTGTATCTTTGGGGTGTGCGGTCTGTCTGAGTGTACAGTATCTTTGGGCTGTGCGGTCTGTCTGAGTGTATCTTTGGGGTGTGCGGTCTGTCTGAGTGTATCTTTGGGGTTTGTGGTCTGTCTGAGTGTATCTTTGGGGTGTGCGGTCTGTCTGAGTGTATCTTTGGGGTTTGTGGTCTGTCTGAGTGTATCTTTGGGGTGTGCGATCAGTCTGAGTGTATCTTTGGGCTGTGCGGTCTTTCTGAGTGTATCTTTGGGGTGTGCGGTCTGTCTGAGTGTATCTTTGGGGTGTGCGGTCTGTCTGAGTGTATCTTTGGGGTGTGCGGTCTGTCTGAGTGTATCTTTGGGGTGTGCGGTCTGTCTGAGTGTATCTTTGGGGTGTGCGTTGGGCTGTGTGTGATTCCTGTGGTGTGGCTCCAAACTTCTCTGATGCCTTGAACTGCACCCAGCCGTCTGGCTTTCATACAGTACAAAAATCTCCAACTCAAGCCTACCTGGTTCAGGCACAAGGAGAAGGTGGCCATAAAACAGACATAACCCCCACCCCTCATGCACCCTCCACCCTGCACCGTGTAAATCTGCTGGGGCACAGACACACTTTCAGGCGAAGCGGTCGATTCGTCACAGGCCCCACTGCTGCCGCGTTTATGAATGGTGTCGATATCACCTCCAACTCTCTGTGTCGGAGGTTGTATTTCAGATTTTTCACAATCTATTCGGCCTGTGCTTTGGAGACAAAGATTCAGCACTTCTGTTAAGTGCGATGAATGGCGTGTCATGAAAATGATACCGACTGCTGGAATGAGGAATGGCGGAAGCCGTGACAGACCATCAGAATCACCAGACCAAAGTCTGTCTCTTACTTCTGAATCGCCTCAAAGGGAGATAGAAGTGAAAGCCTTCCAAATTACTGTCTGCCTTACAACCCAGAGAACAACTATATTGCACTGGATCTGGCTTCTAAATAAATATATAAAAATACAGCCAGTTTGCCAGTGATGAAGGCAGCAGAACCGGCAGCATTACATCTCCCTGACCTCCCCGGAAAACCCCGCTGCACATTCTAATTAAAACCAGGGAGCTCTGATGACGTCCTACGCTGCCGCTTCAGGGCCATTGGGGTCGAGGTCATCAGGGCAGGATTATGTGTTTTTCTAAGCCATACCCAAGCTGTGCCCCCAACATTCATCATGATGACAATTCCCTCCCCCCCCCCCCTCAACCTTGGTTCTGCAGTGACTTCTAAACCGCACTCTTGTGTTTGGGTGAAGCACGCGTATCCGTCTCTGGGTTCATAAGTGTAAAAATAAACGTGTGCATATACTCATGAATAAATAAACATGTCTTCTATTACCCTACAGAGAGAAACCCACAAAAAGGCAGCTGACTGGAGCCTGGACCTCAGGAGGAGATGGATACATTCGTAATAGATCTACATGGGTATAGAATCCTCGGCTTTAGGGAGTATTTAGGGATGGATATGTGAACAGGCCCAGAGGCCAGGGGCTGGCATGGCAAGGCGATAGGGAGAGCCGGAGAAGGGGAGGGCGGCGCGAGTGTGAATGTAATCCCTTGGTGTCCCAGCGGTCTATCTGTGCACGCATGCTTTCTCACGTACACACGTCTGGGGGGGCCCACGTAGCGCGATCCGAGGGCCCCCCGGCGAGGCTGTGCACCAGGAGGCCAGCCAGACATTCCCACATAATTGATATTGCTGGTGCACGTGAGACCCTCAAAAAAAAAAAAAAAAAACTAATAAAATTCACCAGGTCTCACACTCTCCCATGGAGGAAGGCAGAAGGACAAGCCAGGGGCCGTGAGCCTGGATTTGCCAGCATCTGCAGCCTCTTCACACCAGGATAACATGCTGGGCTGCGCTGTATTAGCCTTTTGGCTATGAACACTGTTTAGCCACTGATTAAACTGGTTGGACCAGTGTTTCATACATTTAAGTAGCAGAAGCTGCAGGGAAGATCTAAGTCTAAAAATGATTAAACGTCCCATCACTTGCAGCCGAAGCCTCTCATTTCTGGACTGGGGCCTTGTTTGCGTCCCCAGCACCTCCCGCCTCGTCCGTATGCCGTGCAGCCAGGACTGTTGTTATGGGGACTGTCACCCCTCCAGAGGTGATTCACCTTAATGGCAAGTACAAAGAGCAAAATGGCTGGATGGGAAAGTGTGCACATTCAGGTGTTCGTGTCAAGGAAATAGACGCTACGGATTTTCCCGGCAAAATTCAGGCACGGATCGTAATCTCCCTCATCAAAAAACCCCCCCCAAAAAACTCAAAGCAATGAAAGTATAAGAAAAAAAACCTGCAAACACTTTGTGGTTATGTTTGTCCTTCAGACTGTCCTAATACTATGAACACCTTTTCACAATCCTTCTGTCTCTCTCCCTCCTTCTGTCCCTCTCGCTTGGTTTCCACTTCCCTCTCTTTCTGACTGTGATTCTTTATTTTCATTCTGTGTAGTTTTTGTGTTCCTAGAATATCGGTACAGGGTTACGTACCGTTGTGTGATGGGCGATGGCTCACGTCTGGCCCTGTGGCAAGCGACCCCCCCCCACACGACGTGCACTTCTACTGCACCAGCCGCCCTTCCATTGCACTTCTTTATTCATCTCCACCTGCTAAACGACCTATTTGGTCCGGGCCAAGGTGACAGCTTAGATCATCAGTCAGAAGAGTGTCGACAGAGAGCGGCTGGGTTGACACTGATGTCTGTCTTGGGGCTTGTCACCGCTTGGTGCATGAAGTCTGCCGTGACAGATGGGGGTTTTGGGAAATGGGCTGTGGGAGGGATGTTCTCATGTGCTGCCCAAGAACAGAAGTTTCTGGGTGAATCATTACAGACCTCAATCTGTTGATGTGGAATCAAATGTTTTCCTCATAGTGCGTCCCATCTGCTGTGGGGAAACGCTGAAGCATCTTTGAACTGACTCTACATTTGTCTACATTTGTGTTTTCATGTTTTAAGCACCGTCCTCCTATCCTGCCTCTGAATCCATGACTTGCGGACCCACTCTGGCCACCTGGTGAGCTCGTCTTTACGAGGCGTTTTTCAGACAAAAGGCTACAAATGCCAACGCTGAAGATACAGATGCTACTAACTGAAGGTATTGGAGTATTGGTGCACTGTCAGTACATTCATTAAGGTCTATAAATTACACACCACTGACTAACTGCAGAGGATTCCTTTTACCTCTTCCACTCAGCAGTGCTATCAGTTATTACAAGATAACGAGCACAGAGAGAAAGTGTAATTATTAACACTAATTATTGTAATATATGCAGTAACCGGATTTCTCAACATGGATTTATTTCTTTGCATTAACAGCACATATAACAGTCACCTAGTGTTCTACGACTGTGACGGGGTTATTTCATGCACTACGGGCTTACTGTAACTATGGCCCAACACATAGGTAGAAGCCGACACGGGTTCGAGGGGCCGTGTAGCGGAACGGGCACTGTGTATCCTGGCCTTTCCCAGTGGACGGGGTGGGAATGTTATCAGCATGACAGGCTAGGCGGCAGCACAGCGCCTCCTGAAAGGTAAAGTGAACCTCAGGTATTGATTTTCTTTGCTCTGTCACATGAGAACAAATGGAAGGTTCTCTTTGTTTGGAGGGATGCAGTTGCTGTTGGGGATCGTTTACACTCCGCATCTCAGAGAGTTAAAAAAGGCAGCTGCACCATAGACAACTCCTAGGGGGTGGAGCAGACGCCCAGGTAAGCTGGGAAAACGAGGGGGTATGATGTCAGCCCAGTGGTCGGTGGCTGCATAGGACCAGTTGGGTCAAACTGGGTCAGAACTGATGACCCTCGTGGGTCACTGGCCTATTCGTGTTTTCTTTTGTTCAGTGCTGATGTTGGTAGTTAGTTAGATGCCGCCCACCTCAAACACCTGTGTGTCTGCTGCTGGTGAATCAGTGGCAGAAGAAATTGGCCTCTCTGCTAGCCTCAACTGGATCACAAGGTCCCAATTGGCCAATCACAGGTGTGCAATCATAAACATGCCTCCCAGCCTCAGCTCTGAATCAGCACTAGAGTGCGAGCATAGAGATGAGGAAGAGGAGAGGAGGAGGGTCTAGGAGGAGATGCACACGGGCTTGCCGTTTTTGTCGTACTGGTAGACGAACATCTTCATGCAGTGAGAGTTAGCGGGTGAGATCCAGGGGCTGCTGGTGATGGAGAAGCTGTGGCTGGCGTAGAAGGGGGGCGGCTGCTTGCGGCAGCGGAGGAAGCCCCGCAGCACGGCAGCTGCCATGACGCGGAAGCGGCGGCTGATGAAGCAGTACAGGAAGAAGTTGACACCGGTGTTGAGGAGCGCCAGCATGTTGGCTACGTCGGTGATGAGGTGGAGGAGGCGGGCCGGGCCCGGCGCCGAGGGCAGCGCTGCATATAGGTGGTAGAGGATCATGACGACACGTGGTGCCCACAGCACGGCGAAGACAGAGGTGATAGCCAGGAGAATGGCGGTGGTCTTGCCCGTGGAGTAGCCCCGGAATCGGAAGCAGCTGCGCCGGTGGAGCTTATGCACGATGACAGAGTTGAGGGTGAAGAAGATGGAGCAGGGCACCAGGTAAACGGTGGCACAGTGTGCCCACACCAGAATATGCTGGCCCAGACTGCTGGCCTTGCCCCCGCCACTCTTGGCCACACCCACCGGCTCCAGCCACAGGTCAGGCCACCAATAGTAGGGGACACTGGAGAGCAGACAGCCCAGGTAGACAGCCAGAATGACACGGCGTGTGCGGGCTGGGTAGGAGACAGAGTGGTATCTTAGTGGGTGGCACACTGCAATGTAGCGGTCCACCGTGAGTGGCACGGTGATCCAGATGGAGGTATGGATAGAGGAAAACTCAAGCACCTGCACCACCTTGTTGAGCGAGGATGGCAATGGCATGCCTAAGACAAAATCCTCCAGCAGGAAGTCTACAAAGACGATGAGGAAGAGAACCAAGATGTCTGCCACAGCCAGGGCCAAGAGGTAGTTGTAGGAGGACTTCTGACGGCGTGACACCAGCTGGGAGAGGATGATCACAGTCAAGATGTTGGCTGGGAAGGTACAGAGCATGAAGACTGGGTTAGCAGATACTTTGAAGTGACAAGATGGCCAGTGCCAAATTACATAGAAGGTCCAATGCTATGGAAATATATGCAGAAGATGAGACTGAAAGACACTAAGAGAAGGATGGCTGGAGAGAGGAAAAAGTGACGGGAGCATCAGAAAGACAAACAAAGCAACGAGACTGAATAATTTATGCAGGAATGAAATCATGGTGGCAGTGAGAAGCAGGAACTAACACTTACACACTCACAGAAACAGGAGTGTGAGGACCTGTGAAAGTTCACAGAACATAAATCAATCTAAGCTAAAAAGAACAGAGGGAAGGGAAAAGAGGTAATATGGGAAAGGGATGGGGAAAGAGGAAGGAAAAAGGGGGATGGAGGAAGGGGAAAGGGGGATAGAGGAAGGGGAAAGGGGGATAGAGGAAGGGGAAAGGTAATGTGGGAACGGGACGGGGGCACCTTTCAGAGCTGGGCTGTGTCACAGTCGAGAGAGAGAAATGCATTTTAACATGAACAGAAAACTCTTCCTGAATCAGTTAGGACTCAGCAACAGGAGCCAGGCCACAAGACACCCATAAGTTATAAATAAAATAACTGGTGTCAACCTTTTAACCCATTAATATAAAATAATCAGTGTCAGCCTTGGATTATTGCTGTTCACTTATTTCCATTAGGGACCCCCGGCCAGTTTGTCTCCCGTCTAGCACAGATACAGACGTGTGACTGTCTGCTTCCTGGCTCCCCATGTGACGGAGTGGCTTCTCTCCCCGGTCCTGCATGAAGATCAGGCAGCGAAAGCAAGGGAGCTGTGAAAGACTAGAGAAAAGGCGGAGGCACTCTGGGTGACAAATGCACTCGATGGTATGGCCTGGCTCAGCCGCGTACGTGTGAAACGACAGTGTGGAGGAAGTCAGCGCTCTGCTTTGCGAAGTGGGGGCCTCACATTCAGCTGGCCTGTCAGCCGGCTTTAGGGTAAACATGTCAGGAACAGTGTACAAACTCATGATGTTTTGTGTGTGAGCACACAGACATGCCAGTACTCACATGCACACATATATGCCCAGGCACATGCCCTCACGCACATGCCCACGCGCACATGCCCACACGCATGCTTGCACACACACGCCCGGGCACATGCTCACACTTCCACATACATATGCAGACATGCCCATGCACATGCATACACTCATGCACTCACCCAGCCATGCTTTTTAAGGGGCTTTTCTGGCTCAGGGTTGACAGCCAGTGGCTGTGTCCTTTACGCCCTCGCATGGCCCATAGCCTCTCCCCCCTGCTCTGTCTCTCGTTCACCTCCCTGCCATCGCTCATGGTCCCCTTTCTCTCATTCCCCAATCCCTCTCTGCCAGCCCCAGCATGTTATCCTCGCATAGAGCCCCTCCACTTCCCCCCCTCTCTCTCTTTGTCTGTTCCTTACCCCTCTGACACCATTTTCATCTCAGACCCCCTACTGATCCCATAACACCTGTTTGCCATTTTCCCCTGAAAGAAATGAGCATGCATTGTTATCCGTGGCAACCAGGAAGCGAACAGCAGCTAACACAGTAGTGAGATGCGTGTGTGTGTGTGTGTGTGCATCTGTGTGTGTGTGTCTGTGCAGGGCGGCAGCCTCAAGGACGCCTCTATCCACTGACGGGCCATACCGAGGTGGCGTGAACCAGAGTGAGGGAGCCAGGGGGTGTTCTATGCATCCAGGAACACAGGGCTGGGACTGGGGGAGGGGGGGGGATGCGGACTGAGGCGTATGACAATCTGAACTGACGTTATTAGCTGAAGGAAAATGAAAAGGCAGACAATCGAGGACATGCCCGGGTCAATGGAAATTAAACTGGCACTGCAACCTTATAGTCCCTAAACCTGTCACTGGAGACTGAATCCTTATTGGATCAAATTTAAATTATTTCACATAATTCTTTGCATTGTGGCATATCACTCGTTGATCTGCTTGGTTAGGCGACATCATCTTTATCTACGTGGCATGCAAGCATGGCTTCTCTGACTACTGCTATGCTGATGACACCCACCACTACTTGACCTTCCTTCCAAGGGACCCCACAGTCGCAGCTCAGACTCCTATCTGCCTGGCTAGCATTGTACGCAGCCAGGATGAGGGGTTGCCAGTTCCAATGAACGTTTTGAAGGCCAAGCTTCTTGCCTCCCCTGTCAACCTCACCATTCAACATGACACGACAGTCCAGCTTTAATCATCAGGTTTTCTGGGCACCCTGGGTACTGATTCATGACCAGGTATTCTTTGCTGTTCACACTGCACTTATCTCTCAATCTTGTACATTCACTTGGTGTCACATCATGAATATCAGACCTTATGTATCGCAATATGCAGTTCAACTTAGGGTGACCAGATAATCCACATCATCCTGGACATTTTGAGCTAAGACAAGATTTGTAAATTTCAATTAACAAATTTTGTATTTCACTTAAGCATTCAGCTCTTGCTGCATGCTGGATGAGTCTTTCAGTCAAGGAAACAAACCAGGCGAAGCAAAGGAAGAACTAAACTATTTAGCCAAGTACAGAAGTCTTTCAGTTTTCAAGTAGTTTGTAAAACCTCAAGTACCTCAGATTGTCTCCCCTGACATTATCTGGTCACCGTAGCTCAACTCCTTGCCCGCCCCTCGTCACACCTGGTATTCAATCAGGAAAAATCCTCACGTGACACCTCTCCTTGTATCTCTTCATTGGCTGCCTATAGGTACAGCAAATTCAAATCACGTCCTTGTTGCTGACTTTCAGAGCTGGAACAGCACCTACCATCAAGTCTCTGTGGATCCGTGGATATGTTCACAGTCAGGGAGTGAGCACTGCCGGATTATTCCTCCACATCGAGAAAATGAATCTAGTATTATACAGAACACTTTAAATGTGTAGTTCTTTGATAAAAAAAGAGCTACTCAACAATATCTTGTTCACATTTCAAGAAATGTCTTTAGACCCATCTGTCCGACACCTGAGTGAACCTGACTTGACTGTTCCATTGAAATAGTCTGACTTTTGCTGCTCCTGGATGCTTTGTTGCATTAAGCACTTGGACTTTGGTTCTTACTAGAATTTCTTGCTGTTATTTGAGTAGCTTATTATTCTCATAAGTAGTCTGGCAGCACTTGTACCATGATGGCTGTAAACTTGCGAAGTACTTTCTGCCTCACTTGTGTATCGCTTTGGAGAAAAGTATTTGCTAAATAGATGAACGTAAACAAAAGCAGAGCCAATCACAATGCTGCAAACGAGGGCTGGGATTTATGTGTCTATTAGGCGGTTTGGGGGGATGCAAAAGCAGGAGGTTGATAAGGAGAGAAACAGCCACGGCCTCCTTCAGCAGATATCCACGGCCTCCTTCAGCAGATATCCACGGCCTCCTTCAGCAGATATCCACGGCCTCCTTCAGCAGATATCCACGGCCTCCTTCAGTAGATATCCACGGTCTCCTTCAGTAGATATCCACGGTCTCCTTCAGTAGATATCCGCGTGTCGCGCCTTCTCAGAATTTTCATCACATGACTTTGCAAAAAACAGCAGCTGCACTTGCGTGTGAGATCAACCGAAGAAGCACCTCTGCACTGACAATCATCGCCTGGTTTGAGAAAAAAATCAGCTAATTGTGGGTGACAAACCCCCCCACCCCCCTAGCAGTGACTCATGTCTGGACTGGTCTTTGTCACACATGAAGGCACCCTTGTGGTGGATGGGGGGGACATTTTAAGGCTGGGGGAGGGCTGTATGTGTTTGCACTCGTGCATTTGTGCTTCACACTCATGCGCACTGATACGCTTCATGCATTTCTGGGACCCTGATGACGCACAGGGACTGTGCTCTTGGTGATGTGGTGCTGATGTGTGAAAAACCCACATGCCCACAAACACACACATGCATGCACACACACACGCACACACACACGCACACACACCCCAACCAGAGAACCACACAAAATGAAACTGGCTTTGATCAGACAAAGCAGGCCTGCTTCACTTGCGAGCCTCTGCCATAATGATTGGAATACCCCCCCCCCCCATGTGATCTTGTTCACGTTCCGCTTCCATAATTGAATTCATCCCATGTGGCTGCCGGTGGTTTTCCAGGCAGGATTCTGTGCCGGCGGTCAGCTGTCACCCCCGGTGAGCCCCGGCCGGCGTGGCCTCCTGCGGCTCACGCCGTGTCCCCTCTGTGTCCTTCAGGCGTGATGTGGAGCCTGAACCTGCTCTCCCTGCTGCCCAGCTGCAGCCTCCCAGCCGATGGTCACCGAAAGCAGGATCGTTTTGACAATACAACCAACCTGAAGCCAGACTGCTAGTGACCGCAGCTACATTACACTTAGCAGAAGTAACCTATGCAAAGTAACGTTCGCTCTCGCAGGGAAGGTGACGTTGTCGCTGGAGCAACTGAGAACTTTAAGGCCGTACTGTGGAGTTCACAGGTGAAATCACTCTGTGACCCTGAGATTCAGGCAGCAACCTTCCAGTCGCTCACGCAGCACCCGACGGAGCGCTGAGACGGAGCGAGAGGCCGGTTCTGATCCGCTGCTGTATATATAGGGAATAGCTGCAAGATAAGGGTGTGAAGATGATGAGGTGAGGGGTCGACGGAGAGCCGCTGAGTGGCTCCCACTCAGCCCAACACACAGACACACACGGCTTTCACTCAGCACCCAGGAGCAGGCCCTCAGCACCCAGGAGCAGGGACTCAGCACCCAGTAGCAGGCCCTCAGCACCCAGTAGCAGGGCCTCAGCACCCAGTAGCAGGGACTCAGCACCCAGTAGCAGGCCCTCAGCACCCAGGAGCAGGGCCTCAGCACCCAGGAGCAGGGCCTCAGCACCCAGGAGCAGGGCCTCAGCACCCAGTAGCAGGGCCTCAGCACCCAGGAGCAGGGACTCAGCACCCAGTAGCAGGGCCTCAGCACCCAGTAGCAGGGCCTCAGCACCCAGGAGCAGGGACTCAGCACCCAGTAGCAGGCCCTCAGCACCCAGGAGCAGGGCCTCAGCACCCAGTAGCAGGGCCTCAGCACCCAGTAGCAGGCCCTCAGCACCCAGTAGCAGGCCCTCAGCACCCAGTAGCAGGTCATCAGCACCCAGTAGCAGGCCCTCAGCACCCAGTAGCAGGCCCTCATCCCGGCAGCGCTGCGCTGTGGGAGAACGATCACCCTGCGATTCAGGCCAACAAAAGTGACCTCACCGAGGGAGGGGGCGACGACCACCTGACATTTTCATTCACTGGGGGCCAGACTGCGTCTTCAGCCTTTGTGTTCATCTCATGGCTCATTGAGTGGAGGGGGGCACTGCCGATGATTTGGGGGGGGTTGGGTTGGACTGTGCCACTATAGCTTGTGAGCGAGTGTGTAAGATACAGGCGTAGGCCATAAATGCAGGAGCCTTCCACATGCATGGGTCATGTATGTATTACATTGTGGGGACCAAATTATGTTACTATTATGTTATATGTTATGTTATTTTGACCTTGTGAGGACATTTTGCCAGTCCTCAGAAGGGGAAACTTAATTTCATAAAAATCTGTGACTAATCAAAGACTAAAAACTAAAGTCTTGCATTTTGTTTGGTTAGGGCTAGGTTGGGGGTTTAGGTTGTCATAGTTGGGATTAGGGTTATACCCGTAGAAATGAGTGGAGAGTCCCCACAAAGATATAAATACCTAATCTCTGTGAGTGTTTGTGTGTATGTGTGTGTGTGTGTGTTTGTATTTACATCTTTCTGGGGACCATCCATTCATTTGTAAAGGAAAAGCCCTAATCCCACTTATCACATCCTTAACCCCCACCCAGCCCTAACCTTAACCATAAGTTACCCAACAAAATAGGCTTTTGGCAAAAAATGGTCCCCACAACATCAAAATAACAGGTTTTTATCACATTGAGGACACACACACACACACACACACACACACACACACACAAACAGGGACCTTGAATGACTGAATGACGCACACACGCAGACACTCACGCACAGAGATGCTCGCTTGGCTGGGCCAGGCTGACCTGCACAATTATCCCTTTGAAAACACAAACACAAACACAGCAGGGCGCTACACATGGCTGCAGCATTTAAACACCACTTCCTTTGACTGCCTACTGTATAGACAGCACTGCGCAAACGTCTTGGGCAGCCAAAGGAAATGTTTAAAGTCATTTATCTGGGTTGTAAATGTATATTTGGCCATGATAAAAAAATAATCACAATTTAACATTAGAACATATGCACACACTATAGAACATACTCAAATGTAGTTAGTTAAAAAAGTCTGAGGTATTCATTAGTCATACCAGGTGTGCTAGTGATTGGCTCATGGTTGTATTGGATGGTTACTACCAATTCTGGGGTGATTCTAGGAGAGGGTTTGAAATGGTTAAGCTGACAGACTTTGACAGGAATAATGAAGTAGTTTCACACCTACATGAAGATCATTTAGACATTTTCTTTGGCTGCCTAGGAATTTAAGATACAGTGCTTAGCATAAATGAGTACACCCCAACAGATTTGTCAGAAAACCTTTAGTTTCCTTTCAGAATCAACATTATCTATGGGATATTATACTACAAAATACTCCCACAAATGTGGACCGTTGATTGCAAACATTTGTTAATTTGCTAACACAAAAAAGTAAATGTCCTAACAAATTCATTCAAGACCATGTTGCAAACATGAGTACAGCCCATTGAAAGTCTTAGGAGCAAAGCTAAATTTTAGACTACAAAATTCTAATTAACAAGATATCAACCACAGGTGAGTCTAATTATTCATTAAACAGGCATTTTGACTATACAAGGGCATTAATTATCAAAGAAACCATTTCCCATTCCATGCTGTCGGTGATGGCACCACATGGAACGGAAAAGTCACAAGACCTGGGAAAGACAATCATTTCTTTACATAAGAAAGGTGAAGAAGATCAGCAAAGCTGTACTTATCAGTCAAAATGCTGTAGCAAAAATTTAAGAAAGATGGAACTACAACCGTCTCACAGAGACGTCCAGGCCGTCCACAGAAGTTAGCACCTTGACGGGAGCATCTTCTGATGAGAAGATTTGAAGAAAATCGCCATGCAAGTTCACTGCAGTTAGCTAAAGAAGGCGAAAGCCAAACTGGGGTGACTGTTTCCCGTGACACAATACGATGTACACCGCAGAGGAATGGCATGCATGGGTGTCGTTCACGAAGGAAGACTCTCCTAAAGCCCACACACAAAAAGCCCGTCTAGAACTTCCCAGGGCCCATGCTGAAAGAGATGAAGACTACTGAGACTCTACACTCTGGAGTGACGAGACCAAGGTAAATGTTTCTGGAACTGATGGCTTCAAAACTGTATAGTGAGGAGTTCAAAGAAGATTGAAGGTGCCTACAGTGAACATGGTGGCGGCAGGGTCCTTATGCGGGGCTGCATGAGTGCTGCTGGGGTCTGGGAGCTGCATTTCATTGATGGTGTCATGAATTCGCAGAGGTACTGCTCTATATTGAAAGAGAAGATGCTACCATCACTCCATGCCCTTGGTCATCGTGCACTTTTCTGACATGACAATGATCCAAAACACACAGCTAAGGCCACTGTTGCATTTCTGAAGAAGAACAGTGTGAAAGTGATTCAGTGGCCAAGTATGTCTCCTGATCTGCACCCAATTGGACGTCTATGGGGAATTCTGAAGAGCGTCACTCTCCATCCAGCATCCAGCCTCTAAAAGAAGTTATTCTTGAAGACTGGAAAAAGATAGATGTTGCAATATGTAGCCAACTTGTTCATTCCATGCCTAGAAGACTTGGTGCTGGGGGTCACACAAAATACTAGACGTAGTAGTTTTTGTTGTGGGGTGTATTCATTTTTGCATCACCTGATTTGAGTAAAACTGAAGATTTTGTAATCTAAGTTATATTATTAACCTTACTTTCATGTTCATTAGTTAAGCAAATGTTCTATAAAACTCTTCTTGTGAAAATTTTGGAAATTGTTCTTGTGTTCATTGAGATTTTCATTAAAATCTTACTTCTGAAAGGGGGTGAACTCATTCATATTGAGCACTGTGTGTATATATATGTGTGTGTGTGTGTGTCTGTGTTTGTACCAGCATCCTTTTACATTTTTACCTATATTTACCTAGATTTTCACTCCATATTTAAATTCCCCACAACCAGGTGTCACATTAGCCATCAGCGAGGTGAACACTGGGGGTCTGGTGACGCACTGCAGGAACGACGACACGCTGATGCCCTCTCCCAGTGCAGCTGAAGGCGAGGAGACCAAACTCACAGCAGCAGTGTGTCTGTGCTGCCAGTACAAACCAGTCACCCTGAACTGCGGCTGTCTGTGCTGCCAGTACAAACCAGTCACCCTGAACTGCGGCTAGGCGTGGATGGAGCTCTAGGACTTATTGAAGGTCATGCCCACTGTTACCAACGAACCGGCCTTCAATTATCTTTGTTAAGCAACCAAACACAATGCTATGGCTAAAACAGTAAGACAAGCATGTGGATGAACCAGCACACGGACTCATAACTTGTAGGTTGTTAGTTTGTGTTCCTGGAAAGGACCCCAGCTAAAAAACCATTACATGACAGAACTGAGCCTATTCAACACCAGCTGTCATGGGGCTAAAAACGCAAAGTCTCTACAGAGAGAGATATAAGGGTGAGTGGAGTTTGATGTTCGCATTTGGGAGGGAAAAAAAAACAACACACATATGTGTTAATGCATATATCTGACGCACAGATAGATTATTTTGTTTATTTTGGGTACCAACAAACTGCTCACGCAAAGGTGCACAGTGAAAACAATGGTGACTAGGGGCGCAGTGCCCCCTGCCGCCCGCCCAAACTCCAACCATGTGCATATGCCTAGGACCTAAGCGTTTAACGTGGATGTGGACCAGCTCCAGGCCAGGGATCACGCCCAGCAGCTAGATGATTCTCCCCCGAGTTTCACGGAAAGACAGAAGGCAAGAAACGGCAGCCAATTACGCTCTTTCAGGAGGGGGGAGGGGGAGAACTGAGATTTCTCAGACACTGTCAAAGGCCATCTTTAACAAACCTAGTGGGACTGTACTGCTGACTGAATGACCATCACTGCGACTAGAATGCTGGGGGGGTGTGGCGATGGGAGTAGGTACTTACGAATTTATGTGCAGCAAGAGAACAAAGTACAACAGCTCCAATTCTGAGTTTTAAATAATCCTTCTCTTAGAACTTCAATTGTTTTTTTGGTTTTTTTGGATATCACGCTATCAGCGAAATGCTGTGAACTTGTGGAGAGAGGGGGAAGACGGCAGGGGATAGAGGGAAACAGCAGGAAGAAAGGAGGAAGGAAGGGTGGAGGAATGACATGGCGGAAGGCATGCTGGTGGAGAGAAAGAGAGAGAGAGAGAGAGAGAGAGAGAGAGAGAGGGAGGTGGGGTGGGGGCTTTGGGCAGCACTACTGATGTCCAGCCCTGATGTCGGATCAATCAGAAGCTGGATATCGGGAAGCTAAACATAATGCAGAAAGTCCAGCTGGACTGGAACGTCACCCCGTTAACCACGCCTGGGGCTTTGGGGGGGGGGGTCTGATGTCACTGCTGTAAACTGGCTGGGGTCCCTCTTCAGGGCACAGTTTGATCTGTAGGGTAAAGTCAAACTACTGGCTTTTTGGGGGTGCTAGAATCTGGGGGCTGATGCTCTGGTCTGGGGCTGATTTTAAGAAAATGACAAAACCACCATTAACATCTGACAAGAGGGACACATGAACACTTCTCGTTAGAAGTGCTCCCCCCCGACAGATTCCACCTATACCAGTGGAATATACCCCAGCCACACACACACATAGATATATAAATGATTTTATAAACAAGACAATCAATCTTTCATAAATTGTTACTGAAGTAAGGCATCAACACTTTGATCATCTCGCTAAAGAAGGCTTCTGGATTCTCTTGTCCTGGCTTGTTACGGTTGATGTGTTTTTAACAGCCGGCTCTGCTTCTGATTCACTGATTTCCCATGATGCCATTCAGCCACACCGAGTCCCAGAGCTCAGTGCCATCCAGCCACAGAGGCAGAGCCGTCGTGCCACTGGCTCCCCATCTAACTTTGTGATTTACACGAGTCCCTTAAGTGGCCAGTTTAACTTCATGGCATTAATTAGTATGTATCTGTGACCTTCTCCGTGTCTCACACACCAGCACTGGCACCTGCTCCCAGGCTCTCTGGGATAATCTCGGGGAACGCCACTGGAAATCCAGGACCTCAGAAGGTCCATCTCTCTCTCCTTTCTAAGCCTGACCCAGAGTGGCGGGGAAAAGGGGGACCGCGGGCGGGACACACACGCAAATCCGTCACGTCCAAGAACACGGCGGCAAAGGGACAGCGGGAAAATGAAGATGTCGCCACACAGATGTGGTTAAAATGTGCGTGAGCAGCGCTGCTGCTTTTCTAATTCTTCCTGCCGGAAACCACTTCTGTGTCAAGGTCGTGTTGTGACAACAGAATGACTCTGCTGGGGAGATGGGGGGGGGGGGGGCAATCTCTGCCTCTGGTCATCAGTGACTGTGACCCCACAAGTGACACACAGGATGAGATGCGCTCCCGTCCGCTTTGCCTGATCTCTCCTAGAAGCCAGTTTGGCTTTCGGCTGTGGAGCTCATCAGCCCATGCTTCTCAAACCGAGACCAAAGGTCACGTGCCCCATCGCCATTCCGAACTCCATCTTTAATCCCTGCCCCCACCGGTCCCCCCCGGTCATTACACCACCAGCGGCAGGAGTGATTTGTCATTGAGATCTGCGAGTCGAGCGGGGCACCCCCCCGCTGGATCAACAGTGCCGGGGACGGCTCCAACCAAAAGTTCAGAGGTCAAAACAGGGGACAAGGGAGGCGGATGTCAAGAAGAGGGAACAGGGAACAATGGAGGAGGCACATATAGTGTCCAGCACATGTACACACAAAGATGGAGGCACAAAGGTTAGTGTCTCCATCCACAGACGCAAAAGCTAATTCAGACAGGAACACGTGCTCCGGTGACAGCGGTTTTGCTGAAGAACTTGGTTTAGATAAATACAAATTGATTGAAGTATGCAGATACACACAGACACAGACACAGACACAGACACACACCTGTTCCTTCCTCACCTGGCAGGCCGAGGCAAAGCAGGACGCTGTAGTAGATGACAGGCAGGGGCCCCAGAGGACAGCTTTGGGGCCCCGCGGGAGGCTGTCCGGAGCCCCAGGCGCTGGCGTTAGGGGGAAGCGAGGCGATGATATGGCTGTGCTCCATCGCTCCGACTGCACTCCCTCCTTCCTCTCCTCCTCCTCCTCCTCCCTCTCACCGATGGTTCAGGCTGGCAGGGCAGGGGGGCCGAATGCAGGTATACTGTCCTTGGATGCCCATTGGCATGGTGTGCGTGTCTGTTTGCGTGTTTGCCCGCATGTGCGTGTGCATGTGTGTGTGACGGAGAGACAGACACAGAGACAGAGACAGAGACCGTTGCCTGACACTGAAGCCTGGGAGCTGGATGCAGCCGTGCTAAGAGGAGCCGAAAACCGCCCTGGATATGTGTTGCTGAGCAAGAAGAGAAGTGAGCAACAGAGAGAGAGAGAGAGAGAGAGAGAGAGAGAGAGAGAAAGCAGGAGGATGGGAGAGAGGTGGCGAGAAGGGGACGTCTGGATGTGTGACTGAGGGGAAATGAGAGGGAGGGCAGGAGTGCCGGCGAGGGAGGAGAGACGAGAGAGCGGCTGACAGAGGATGGGGATGGAAGAACGGATGCAGGCGAGGAGACAAGGAGAGATGGAGGAGCGGTGGAGGATAGAGAAATAGACGAGTGATTGCAGTGCATAAACACATGCAAGATAAAGAGAGATACAGCAGATGGTGTGAGGAAGAGGAGGAGGGAGAGGAAGGGGTGGCAGTGAGGGCATCTGAGCCCGGGCCCAGCTGGAGAGCAGGGGCACCAAATCGCCGCAGTCTTCTTCGGAGTGAGGTAGCCGGTGTCGCTGGTCCCCTCACCTCACTGACTCGACTCACTCGGCCGCTATTCCCTCCTATGGCCACCAGAGGGAACCAGGCTCCCACACAATATGTCCATGCCGGCTGCACTGCCCGCAAAAGCTGTGATAGGTGTCTGAGAGCCTCTGGCAGTCAGTCGTCCTCCATTCCTTATATCTTCATCCTCTGACTCCTCGTCCATCACCATCAGGGGGCTGTCAGTCCTCTGCCCGGCCATCTCCCCACGACAGTCGGCGATCCTGAGCTGCAATCTGAATTTATTACATTTTAGCCAATCAGGGAAATAGATGTGAATGTTTTCCCCGCTCATGTGTCCCCCTCTTCACCTCATCCATCATTTTATTTATCGTCAGACTGAAAGCCACCCGGATTGCCTGACTGCTAACTTATTAAAATGCTGCCAATTTTTCTACATATATTTCTCTGAATTACATCCTTTTGCATGTGTTTCTTTATGATGATTTTTCCTGTTATCTCTCTGTATCTCATCATCCAAAAAGAGTGGCTGGCAAGAATTTTCAGCAAACACAACCACAGGCTGCATCAAATAAAATGGCACATAGATGATGGGCAGCAGCCCCCAGGGGGAGCCCTAGGGTCCTGCAAGTGCGCAGGGGCAGAGGGGGTGATTAAGCGGTCGCTGCCATTCCTCCCACGGCCAGCAGAGGTCTCTCTTCCAGCTACAGTAAAAAAGCAGGGTGGCGATATTTGCAGCTTTACACGGCACTTGTCCAGCCCAGGGTTCTTCCTATGAAGAGGTCTTCTTGAAGCCTAGCATTTGGCTCTGATGGGTCGCCTTGAGTGGGCCAGGTCCACCGCTTCAGACCACTGCTGAATGTGAATGCATGCATCTCGCTTGGGCCATATGCTGATGTGCCATGGTCCTCAGTATAAAACTGTGAAAGACAACCAGAGCAAAAAGGTAAAACGATATAACATATTGTAGCGCCGGGCAGATCAAGGCATCGCAGCAGCGAGAAGCGAGGAGGGATGGATTGGCATGAAGTTGCTCTTTATATTAGTCCTTGAAAGGCCTGCACAATAAGCAACAAGAACTCAGAGAGACAACGTAGCAGGTAAACATGGCGAGGTTACATACTAGACAGGAAGGCTCAGACATGGAAGGTTATTTACAGTTATTTATGACAAGATATACAGAGAGGCTATTTACACGCACTGGCGAGGCATGCTGGGACCTGCTTTAATATACACGCACTGGCGAGGCATGCTGGGACCTGCTTTAATATACACGCACTGGCGAGGCATGCTGGGACCTGCTTTAATATACACGCACTGGCGAGGCATGCTGGGACCTGCTTTAATATACACGCACTGGCGAGGCATGCTGGGACCTGCTTTAATATACACGCACTGGCGAGGCATGCTGGGACCTGCTTTAATATACACGCACTGGCGAGGCATGCTGGGACCTGCTTTAATATACACGCACTGGCGAGGCATGCTGGGACCTGCTTTAATATACACGCACTGGCGAGGCATGCTGGGACCTGCTTTAATATACACGCACTGGCGAGGCATGCCAGGACCTGCTATATACACGCACTGGCGAGGCATGCCGGGACATGCTTTAATATACACGCACTGGTGAGGCATGCCAGGACCTGCTATATACACGCACTGGTGAGGCATGCCGGGACCTGCTATATACACGCACTGGTGAGGCATGCCGGGACCTGCTATATACACGCACTGGTGAGGCATGCCGGGACCTGCTACTGTATATACACGCACTGGCGAGGCATGCCGGGACATGCTTTAATATACACGCACTGGCGAGGCATGCCGGGACATGCTTTAATATACACGCACTGGCGAGGCATACTAGGACCTGCTATATACACGCACTGGCGAGGCATGCTAGGACCTGCTATATACACGCACTGGCGAGGCATACTGGGACCTGCTATATACACGCACTGGCGGGGCATGCCGGGACATGCTTTAATATACACGCACTGGTGAGGCATGCCAGGACCTGCTATATACACGCACTGGCGAGGCATACTGGGACCTGCTATATACACGCACTGGCGAGGCATGCTAGGACCTGCTATATACACGCACTGGCGAGGCATGCCAGGACCTGCTATATACACGCACTGGTGAGGCATGCCAGGACCTGCTATATACACGCACTGGTGAGGCATGCCGGGACCTGCTATATACACGCACTGGTGAGGCATGCCGGGACCTGCTATATACACGCACTGGTGAGGCATGCCGGGACCTGCTATATACACGCACTGGTGAGGCATGCCGGGACCTGCTACTGTATATACACGCACTGGCGAGGCATGCCAGGACCTGCTATATACACGCACTGGTGAGGCATGCCAGGACCTGCTATATACACGCACTGGTGAGGCATGCTAGGACCTGCTATATACACGCACTGGTGAGGCATGCCAGGACCTGCTATATACACGCACTGGTGAGGCATGCTAGGACCTGCTATATACACGCACTGGCGAGGCATACTGGGACCTGCTATATACACGCACTGGCGAGGCATGCTAGGACCTGCTATATACACGCACTGGCGAGGCATACTGGGACCTGCTATATACACGCACTGGCGAGGCATGCTAGGACCTGCTATATACACGCACTGGCGAGGCATGCCAGGACCTGCTATATACACGCACTGGTGAGGCATGCCAGGACCTGCTATATACACGCACTGGTGAGGCATGCCGGGACCTGCTATATACACGCACTGGTGAGGCATGCCGGGACCTGCTACTGTATATACACGCACTGGCGAGGCATGCTGGGACCTGCTATATATACACACTGGTCAGGCATGCTGGGACCTGCGGTTGCTGCTGGCGCTATAGTACTTTGAAAATACTTTTATCCAAAGTAACATATACATTTTTTTTTGAGAAAGCAGGATCAGACAATCCCAGGAGAACTTCGGGTTAAGGACCTGGTTCAAGGGCCATCAGTAAAACCCCTTGGCCAACACTGGCATTTGAACCGGTGACCTTCCAATCACAGGCCTGAACCGCTGGACCACACAACACACCTGTAACTGCCCCCTTGTACTATTCATTCATTTATCGCTATTCACTGTAGATAACACACACACACTCCCACCCCAGATCAGTACAGAGATGGATCTCCAGATTTCACGGCCAGATTCAGGCCATTGTACTGCAGTCCACGTTCTCACCACCCGTGTGTGTGTCTTTGTGTGTTGTGGGTGGTTTGTGGATCATTGGCTTAGGACACTCTGCTTGTGATTGGAAGGTTGCTGGTTCAGACCCCAGAATTGGAAAAGTGATCTCACCGTCTGGCCCCTGAACCAGACCCTTAACCCCAATTGCTGCAGGGACACAGATTAAAATGAAGTTGTTCATTTCTCACGTTTTTTTAAATGCTGGATGTTAGAGCTACTCTTCTTCAGCAGATCCTCCTCTTATCAATCAATCCCCAGCCCGCAGTCATTGCCACTTCCCAGACTAAATAAATGACTGTATACAATCATAGACAGAAATTAATCTTCAAAGACAAGAAAAGCAGTGTAAGTATATGTTTTACCTCCTGCTTAATGTGTAAACTCTGAGGCTCTTAAAGAGCACAGAGACCAACTGCGACTATCATTCGCCACGTGAGGAGCTGGAACACACTGACTTTCAGTGACGTCTCACACACAAATCGGTCTTTAATAACTATTTTGCGCTATTAATTACTTAAACATATAACATATAAGGCAGTTGACACCTGTTAGTCACATCAAACTGTAAGACATAATAACTCTATTAGATGAGTTTAATGGTCCAGATGGAAACTTCATCTATTGTAGTGGCCAAAAAGTGAAATTTTCTGTGCGTGTGTGGTGTGACTTTCCCTGTCAAAAAAAGTGAGAAAAGCAAAACATACTAATTTAGGTGGATGTATATCAAACAATCATGCAACACAACCAATGTTACAAATATACATTTCTTTAGTGCAATTTCTGTTTTTTTGTCCAAAGTTTAACTCCAATTAATTTTAAGTTTAATGATATTGGGTGTAACATTTGAGTTGGCAGAGCACAGACTGCGCTGAGCCGGAGGACAGTCAATGAGCACTTTCAGATGTAATACAGCTCAACATACATTTTTATTGGTGACGGACTAAATGACGCCTCATAAACCATTTGCTGTAGAGAGGTGCAGTAAAAGTACACTGTACACTGTAATTTTATTCAGCCTGCATGAACCAAAGTATGCAGCAGTTCAAAAACATAAAATACATGTGTTTATTTGTCAATGTAGAAAATGTGGATGGAATCACAGAATCTAGACAGATAAAAAGGAATTTACAGTAAAGTGTGAAATATCATGGTTCTAATTAAATCATTTGTCATGTACACTACTCACAATAAGTTAGGGATATTGTGAGAGACTTAGTGGATGTCATACATACGGTGTTTGTTTCACTTCAGACATTTTTGGGATAGGGAGGCAATTGTATTGGGGTGATAGACACACCTCATTTTGTGTTTTCCATGTAATGGTCTCATTGTGTACAGGTGTGCCTTAAATTGGGGCCAATACCAAAAGACAACCCTTTTCAATGTGGCATCAATTTCAACATTCTGTGGGTATAAAAAGCTGGAATTGTCAGTAAGTCATTCCAAGTTCATCATTCAAACAGCCATGAACACACGACGTCACTTAACGGACGAGCAGCGCCACCTGGCCATGGCGCGCCTTCGGGTCGGTGGCAGGCAGTCAGATGTTGCTCGTGAACTTGGTGTGTCTCAAAGTGTCATCAGCAGACTTGCATCAAGACACAGAACTACTGGCAGAGTTCATGACAGACAAAGGAGTGGAGCCCCACGAGTGACAGACCGCGGCGATGACCAGTACCTAAGGACCTATGCACTCAGGCATCGTTATGCAACCTCAGAGACTTCATAGAACCCATCATCATCCCCCAATTCCGCCAGCACACCCCCAACTTTCTGTTCATGGATGATAATGCTCCACCACATCGTGGCAGAATTGTCACAGCTCGACTTCAGGAGGTTGGAGTGCCTCATATGGTATGGCCATCAATGTCCCCTGACCTGAACCCCACAGAGCACGTCTGGGACCAGTTGAAGCACAGACTGAATGATCGTACCCCACCCCACGTGATGTTGCCTCAGAACAACATCATGAGGCTAGTGAGGAGCATGAGACGTCGCTGTCAAGCTGTCATTGCGGCAAATGGTGGAAACACCCGCTACTGACATTGTCAATTGTTGTTATTTGGGGCTGTCCCTGTTATTGTCTAAATTTTTGGGGTAATAAATATTAAACTAATGAAAATGGTGTTTCTTCTCATACATTAATAGTAATATCAAAGGGAACTTTTACTTATTTCATTAAAATTCAGAGCAAATAGGAAAAGCACTCATGTAAATAACAATATCCCTAACTTATTGTGAGTAGTGTGTATGTGGACTCAGGTGGCATTCAGCAGTGATACTCCACCAGACCAGCAGAGGGCAGATGTACTGCATGAAACACCAACACAAACAGTGTAGTGAAATGGATAAACATTATAAACGGTTTTAAAGTTGTTAGTATAGACTTGGGCAGTATTAAGGCAATATGGTTTATCGCGGCATTTTCAAATTTGAAATACTTAGGACGAAATTAGCCGGGACCCCCCCCCCACACCAATGAATTTTATTGGCAGGATTTCAAAATGCCTGAATTGTGCATTTGAAAATACCATATGGGGAGGCATGGTGGTGCAGTGGTTAGCGCTGTTGCCTCACACCCCTGGGACCTGGGTTCGAGTCTCCGCCTGGGTCACATATGTGTGGGATTTGCATGTTCTCCTCATGTCGTCGTGGGGTTTCCTCCAGGTACTCCAGTTTCCCTCCAAAGACATGCTGAGGCTAGTTGGCGTTGCTAAATTGCCCTTAGGTGTCCATGTGTGAGTGAATGGTGTGCGAGTGTGCCCTGCAATGGGCTGGCCCCCCATCCTGGGTTATTCCCTGCCTCGTGCCCGTTGCTTCTGGGATAGGTCTTGGTCTCAAGACCAATTTTTTGTGGTCTCAGTCCTGTCTTGGTCTCGACTCAAATTGGTTTTGGTCTTGTCTTGGTCTCGACTCTATTTGGTCTCGGTCTTGGTCTCGGACATAGCGGTCTCGATGGGATGGGGAAAAAAAGAGAAAACAGCACATCCTCACAGAACAGTATCATTATTTATTACGCGCCTCAATTCAAATGCAACCAGTCAGATGCATCTATTTTAAAAACGTTACATTTTATACCTTTTCTCAAGGGACACTGCCAGTGCTTCACAGTCCACACACATCATACACATCGCATCATAGCGAATTCGGCAAAGAAATGTCCGAAAATGTCCGCAAAGTCTATAGCATAGTTATAATTCAAATAAATTACGTATTTTACATTGATTAGAAAGCACAGAGTCTTGGAGGTGCAAGTCAATCTGGAGGCTCATTCTCTTCAATTCAAAGCAAAGGATCATTACATAGCTGTATTCATAGCTTACCCGAGGCCTCTCTCCCTGGTATAAGAGACTTAATATGAACATCTTTCTGGTACATCCCATCTCTTTCCCTTGACGAGGTCTGATAAAATGGTTATAGGAGAGGATTGCTGAGAATATTATTTTCCATCAGGCCTCGTAACTATGACAAATCTGGGAGATTTAAAATGAGAGACATATGGACATATGGACAATATAATTGAAAAGATAACATGAATTTGATTTAACGAGTAATGACACTTTACAGCAATGCCTTTTTTCTCTACAGTTGATCTGAGTAATGTGATGTCAATTCTAGCCCTAGTCTGTTTTCGGTCTTGGTCTTGGTCTCGCATTAGTGTGTCTTGGTCTTTGACTTGGTCTTGGTACCCTCAAGTCTCGGCAGTGTCTTGGTCTTGATACCCTCCGGTCTCGGCAATGTCTTGGTCTCGGTTTAGGTGGTCTTGACTACAACACTACCAAAAACACAGGTGGGAAAATTTTGTATGAATTGGCCTTTATGCTCCCCCCAGGTTTGTCAGAAGTCCACGATAATTTCTTTCTTCTTATTGATGCTGAGCAGCAGATTATGGGCCTTGCACCACTCCAGCAGCTCGCTTGCCCCCTGTGTGTGTGCAGACTGGTCTCCATCGCTTATGAGGCCCATCATGGTGGTGTGGTCTGCATACTTTATGATGTGGTTAGAGGTGGTCCTGGCAGAGCAGTCTGATGTCAGCAGTGTGAAGATTGGGGGTCTGAGGCAGCAGTGTGAAGAGTGGGGGTCTGAGGCAGCAGTGTGAAGAGTGGGGGTCTGAGGCAGCAGCCTGGCAGGTCCTACAGGAAGCAGCACCCCAAAAGCCAGAATACTTAACATAACTGTGTACTTAACATGCTTCACAGGTATTGGGAGTTCAGAAGGACGACCCCCAAGTCAAGTCTGTTTGTTCACAGAGTGTCACATGTAATACAAAATATCTACATGGAGTGTAGGCAAGTATTCTAACCCCATAGTTCTTTATTTCCAGGGCTGGTTACGAATCGTTGCCATCTTCTTGTGCCGGAAGTCCTGACTAGCAGAAGCTGGATTCTGTTATGTAAGCAAATGCATTGTGTTTTTATCACAGAAACAATGGCTATTTGGAAGATTCTAACAATTTTCCATTTGAATGGACTTCAGGGTACAAATCAGCAGGTTAGAGACATGTACTGTACCTATGACTGGCAGAATGATCATATCACTGTCGGCCCTTCAGCAAGACCCTTAACCCCAACTGGTCCACAGATGCTGGCTGACCTGCTCTCTCATGCTCACCTGTACGTCAACTTGGATAAAAGTCTGTTAAATAAATTAATGTAATGCTCTACTCCTTATGTTTTGTAGTGCTTATATATCAACATATTAAGGGTGTCACGTTTTCGATTTTAAATCAAAATCGATCGAAATTCATGCTCAATCTCGATTATCGAATCAAAAAATGGAATCGTCGATGCTGCCACGCCCCCATGTCACGTCAGCTTGCCTTGCCAAGTGAAAAAAAAAAAAAACACGCTTGTTGAAGTGCTGCGAGTCAACCTAACAGCTACAACAAACAGCCAAAAGATAGCATGACAACTGCAGACGAACAGACAAAATGCAACAATTCCTGTAACAACTGATAATGCAAAGAACATTGTCAATGCCTCACATGCAGCTGGATTGTCTCCACACATTGGATGTTTTGCCCACACTGTGAATCTGGCCTCCCAGAAGGGTTTGGGAGTAAAACAGATTTCCCGTCTTTTGGGCAGAGTCAGGAGGGTGGTCACTTTTTTCCACAGAAGCACCACTGCAGCAGCCGTCTTAAAGTCAAAACAAAACATGCTTCAGCTTCCTCCTCACACGCTGGTTCAAGATGTCAATACAAGGTGGAACTCCAGCTATGACATGATCACATGCTATTTAGAGCAACAAGCTGCTATCTATTCTGCACTTGCAGAAAAAGACATAAAAAAAATGCTAAAGACCTTATCACCCTCTCTGATCAAGATGTGACTGTTCTGGAAGATGTATGTCAGGTACTGAAGCCCCTGAAACAACCTTGATGAGTTCCGAATAGCAGCCTACTGTGTCTATGGTCATGCCCCTACAACACACCATCCTGGCATCTTTGAAACACAGTGACACAGATTCAACGATTGTAAAGGATGTTAAATCTGCTATAGAGGCAAATTTTAAAGAGAGGTATTCAGACCCAAGACTTCAACAGTTCCTGAATGAGAGCACTGCCTTGGATCCTAGGTTTAAAACTTTACCCCACCTGGATGACATATCTCGGAATGAGATCTTCAATTGTCTGGAGGAGAAAATCTTGCAAGAGCATTCCACACAGGTATGTGATGCTAATAGGCTAATGTGATTAAGTTAAAGTAGTTTGTTTTTTGTATTTACATAATTTCACATTCATAATATTTCATGAATAGGACTAATCACAATATCCTTTCTGTTTGTTGTTGTCACACTTAAATATAATTTCTGCCTGTTTATTACCTTAAACAACAGTGTTTTGTGTGTGACTATTTCAATCTCATGCCTCAGGAGAAGGATCCAGCCAAAACCCTGCTGAGGATACAGTCACTGTAGCAACCAGTGGAGGCAGCCCCCCAACAAAGAGAACAGCACTCAGTGAACTGTTTGGTGATTTTTTCAGCACAGCCTCCACTGCATCATCATCAAAAACCAAACCATTGCCTGATGTTGTAAAAGACGAGACCAGCTATACAAAATGGTTAAAGTAATTTCTGTGGATTCAAATCCACTGAAATGGTGGAAAGATAATGAGAACCAGTACCCAAATTTGTCCAAGCTTGCCAAACGTTATCTTGCTGTACAAGCAACAAGTGTGGCAAGTGAACGAGTGTTCTCATCAGCTGGGGACATTGTGACATCACAAAGAGCGGCCCTCTCCACAGAGAATGTGGACATTCTCATTTTCTTAAAGAAGAACATGAAACAAAAAAAAAAAAACATCTGCCCATATTCATGTATGTAAATAGTTAATATTTTTGACAGTATTTTTGCAATATTTTTAGCAGTTCTCTTTTCATATTCCTCTTTAACAAGAACTTGAAACTGCAATTTTTTTTTTGTGAACTTGAATGTCATCATCTGTGAAGAAAACTGCAGTTACAAAAGAGAAATTAGATGGCAGGTTATTTTGTATAAGTTTCCAATTGACTGAAGATATAAGTTATTGTTACATTATATTGTTAATAAACATTTTAAATTTGACAATGTAGTGTGTGTGTCACACCAGCGACAGCGAGCGACCACGCCCCCCTTAGCTAAGCCACACCTCCCTTCGTTATATAAACCCCGCACGACCGTCGTTCAGTGCGAGGTATTGTATTATGCAACTTCCGAGCAATTCTCTCCTTTGTCTGTGTTCCAGCTCCGATCCGCCCGACTCTTCTTGCCCCCACTTCCCGCACTGCCTGCTCCGTCCCACTCCGATCTGACTAGCCCTGATTTTCCCTCGTGTTCTCTCCCGGTGTCTCCCATCTACGTCTTCGGACTGACTCCCCGGCTCCACGACCTCCCTGCACTCGACCAAACTACTCCTACGGCTATTCCTCTTGCTTTGGTATTTTGTGTTGGACTGATTTCGGTTTTGACCCTGCTTGTCTTTCGATCTCCCCTGGGGACTGCCCCGAATAAAGACTGTCAAGCTCTACCAGAGAGTCGTGGTGTTACAGTGTGGTAAATTGCGAACAAAGGTCAGATATTATTATATTATTATATAGTGTGTGCCGTAAGGCACAGAAACTACAGAACTTCTAATGAGCAAGATATGCAAATATCCACAATGCAAATATTCTAATCAGCCGAAAGTGCAACATTAGAGACCATGGAGTGGTGGCATCTGCCAACAGTGAATAAAAAATGGGTGTTTGTTTCACTTCACAGTTACTTTTTTTTGCCAACCGATAAAATGACGTATAGCACAAAAACCTCAGTAGATACAACACAGACACAGAGAGCACAGTGAGGAAGCCAGGAGCTGCAGCCATGTTCAAGGAGAACATCTATGCAAACACGAGCAACACTACTGACCAGATCAGGAAGAGGAGCAACACAACTCAATGTCCAGGTAAAGAGATAAAAGCAAATAAAGCAATAAGGGGGATGATTTAATGCACCTTCATACAATCAGATAAACTGAAATAGACACTTTAGAACTAGAAAAGTTACTAAACTCACTTCCATATGGATGATAAAAGTATTAGATTCGACACCAACAAGGTGGAAGCCAAGTGAGTGTGTATGAAGGTAAGCTAGTCATGCCTGCTAGGTTCTTAAGAAAATGTTCAGTCTGAAGTGAAACACACCATCTATCAGGAAACACAGCGGCATCGATCACTGTGGAAGTGTGTCTCTGATGCCTTGTGTTTTCCAGTGAGCCTCAGCAATGTAGCTGTTTGTGTTTCCCAGGATCTGAGTCTGCAGGGAGACGAGACCACAGACCGGCTGTAGTGTGTCTGGGGCTGCTGTGTTTCCTGCTGCTGACGGCCCTCATAGTGCTGGTTGTTTACCGTGAGTCTGTTAATACTGTGATATTACTGCTAGTGTCCATCAGCTGGGTGAGTTAGGTCACTGTCTGTCTGCTGTGAGTCTGGTAATACTGTGATATTACTGCTAGAGTACGTCAGGTAGGTGAGTTAGGTCACAGTCTGTTTACTGTGAGTTTGTCAGTTCTGTGATATTAGTGCTAGTGTCTGTTAGCTGGATGAGTTAGATCACTGTCTGTCTACTGTGAGTCTGTTAATACTGTGATATTACTGCTAGTGTCCGTTAGCTGGATGAGTTAGTTCACTGTCTGTCTACTGTGAGTCTGGTAATACTGTGATATTACTGCTACTGTCCATCAGGTAGGTGAATTAGGTCACTGTCTGTTTACTGTGAGTTTGTCAGTACTGTGATATTAGTGCTAGTGTCCATCAGCTGGATGCGTTAGTTCACTGTCTGTCTACTGTGAGTCTGGTAATACTGTGATATTACTGCTAGTGTCCATCGGCTGGGTGAGTTAGGTCACTGTCTGTCTGTTGTGAATCTTTTTACTGTGTTATATTTACTAGTTTCAGTTAGGAGAGTTAGGCCATTGATCAGTTTGAATGTTTCAGTAAAATGGTCTATTTTTCCTGACAGATAGCAGAGTTATTCACCAGGCAGAGACACAGCACAACAACCTGAGAAAAGAGAGAGACCAGCTACTGCTGAATTACAGCCTGCAGACTGCAGAGAGAGACCAGCTACTGCTCAATTACAGCCTGCAGACTGCAGAAAGAGAGTTTGATGAATACAAAAAGAGTGAGTGCAGTTTCTTTGCCTTAGATAACTAAATTTAAACCGAAGGGGAGACAAATAAAAGTAATGTGTTTAAACATCTTAAAAGAACAACAAATATGTCTAACCTTAACTCAGTGTGTGTGTGTGTGTGTATGTGTGTGTGCGTGTGTGTGTGTGTGCGTGTGTGTTTGTGTGCGTGCGTGCATGTAAACATACATATGCTATGACTTATCTGAGGTTCTCAGCAAACCCATACTGACAGTCACAGCCATCTTTAAGACCAAGCTGTGTCTCTGGACCGCAGATCATGTCTGTCCATCTGGCTGGAGGAGACTCAGCACAAGCTGCTACTACATTTCCACTGAGAAGAAGAACTGGAATGACAGCCGACAGGCCTGTATGCAGTCAGGAGCCGACCTGGCGATCATCAGCTGCAGAGAGGAGCAGGTGAGATATATATATACATTTAAACGGTATATATACTGTTACTACATTGTTGTCTATACAATCTGTGGTATATTATAATAAGGTGTAATGTAAATGTTAGTCACTTCAATGTCGTGCATTGTAATAAAACAGAAAATGCAGTTGCAAGCCAGGAGAAGGTCCATTTGTTATTTGTCCATAACTTCTGCTCTTGAAGTGATTTGCCGCTGGCTGTCCAATTAGCTACCAGGACAAACCAGAGGCAGAGAATCGCAGTCATTTACAGTCCAAGGTCACCTTTACTTTCTCAAAATAAATAACTTTCATAAAGGGAACTTTCACTAATTGTAATATTTCTTAAACTTCAGATCTTTCTTGAAGGTCTGTCTGGATATTTCTGGATTGGTCTCAGTGAGAGAGAGAGAGAAGGAACCTGGAAATGGGTGGATGGAACAACATTTCCTGTAGATGAAGGGTAAGACCAGCCTGAGCACAATTACAGAGAGACGTAGAGAGAAAGGCCAGGATCAGCATAAGTACACAGACAGACAGTGAATGATCTCATTCATCAATCTTACAGCGAGACTGACTGGAGAAGAATTAACTGAATAGTTTGGTACTTTAAATCCTTCTGCACACAGCTGTTACACTGTACAGTGCTAACTGGTATAGCCAGTCCCCGGGTGAAGAATGACTGACTTACAGACAGCTTGTACTTACAACCTGGCTGCCATAAGGCCTATAAAAAATTTGGGTTAAATGGAGTGGTGTGTAATATAGAATACATGCACTGCTTTGTCACACTCATGCAAACATCCGCTCATCCGCTCGCCTGTCCTGCCAGTCCAGCCCGGCTTGCCAGTCCTGGCCGCGGCTCCGGCTGCACCGCCTGCCGCCACGCCCCCTGCTTTGCCTGAGCCTCCACCCTCAGGGACCTCCCTCTTGACTCCCTCGCCCTTGCCCCGACAAGGCCGACACCCCCCAGGACCTCGCCTTTCGGTGTCCTGGAAGGGACGGGGACATAGGCTCGCCCGTTTGGCCCCTGGCTGTGGCTAGGTGGCTGCCTGCGGGTCCTCCGGCTAGGGGGCGGCGGTCTCCGCCGGGTCCCCCCCTGGTTCCTCGGTGCCGGTCCTCAGTCCCGCCTCCGGCTCCGTGTCGGCCGCCTCCGGGCTCCCCTGCTAAGGCTTGGCGTCGGACGGCGCCTTAGCTTGTCTTTTGTATTTAGTCCGAGTCTCAGTCAGTCTTCCCCAGATCCGTCATTGTATTGTTTCAATGTTTGTGCCTGTCAGCCATCCCGTCGTTAATAAACCCCGTCTGTCCGTATTTACGGCTCCATTCGCCTGCTTTCCGGCTCGCCTGATCCCAATCGTGACACTATGTTGTTAAAATAGGCAGATGTGATAAAGTAAATGCTTTTTAACTTGAAAGTAACCAGGGATGAATATACATTTAGTTCTTCCACATGCATTATATTTATGTTAAATTTTGAAAATTAATTAGAGTGAAAATAATTCACTGTACATTACGATGCTAACTTGGAGTAATCTAATGTAATGTCACAAATTACATTTTAGAGCATGTATTCCATAATCTGCAATGGAATACATTTTAAAAGTCAGCTTCCCAGCAATGTACACAGTACAGCAGTATAATATCTACACCACCCCACGCTAAGTAACACTTCTAATGAATAATGTTACCTACTGAAAAATAAGTTTCTTATATGATAAACTCAGGTAACCATTAACACTGCACTGTCTCTAGGTACTGGGCATCAAAGCAGCCTGATAACTTCAAGGGAAAAGAAGACTGTGTGGAGTTCAGTACCGCAAATTCTGTTCCTTTTCAGAGGTGGAACGACCGTCCATGTGATGATGTTATACAATGGATTTGTGAATCCGTAACCAAGTGTTAACCCACAAATTGAGAGTCTCTCCATCACTCACTGTTATTATAGATTGACAGTCAGGGTGAAATGTTTATTTTCATTGCTGTCGAGAAGAAGTAGGTTAATCTCAGCTCTTCTGCAGCAAGAAGAAAAGTTTTTTTTAAATGTTTTCCGTTATATCCTATAATACTCATGCTTTTTATTCAAATTTAATATTGTAGATCATGGTTTGAGTGATTATTCATATTATTCATATGTTGCCATTGTCATTTATATTTTTTTAGAACTTTTTATACTCACTTAACCCTTTACCTGCTGCACCGACCTCTTATTGTGTAGCATCCTCTTCTGCTTCTACATGCAGTTTATCATATGACAGCTCACAGGTTCAGAGACGCCTTTCTGCACGTTACTGCTGTACTGAGCGGTTATTTCTGTGCTGAGCTGTGACCTTCCTCTTAGCATTAATGAGTTGACTCTTAGTCATTTTTTACTTTTTATAACTTTACCCCCAGTTTCTCTTCTTCTTTTTTGTAACAGAAGCTTGGGGCTTACAGCCAATCAACATGTCAACAACCAACACCTTCTGTTTCCCCCCACCCCTACATAAACACCCACCCGCATTTGGTACACAGCTCTCTTTTTTTCTCTGTGCAACATCCGGTCCATATATAAACTACATTTAATCAGTTTTGTTCCTCACATGGTTGTAAATTGCATAATAAATGAAATAAAATAAAATAAAATAACAACCTAAATAACCTCTGTCTCTTTCCTGACAAAACCACAGTCAGAGATATTGTGCCAAAGTCTGGGTCACATTAAGTCCAGCTGTTCTCCTTTGTCCTTCCTCATTAACACAGTGTACCTACTTCCACGCATCTATCTCCCATAATACAGGGTGGGATGTGTCTCAGCAGGTTAGGTCTCTGTTCCTGTCATTGGAAGTTCCCTGGTTCCAGTCCAGTCCTCAGCAGAATAGTTACATCTGCATTGGATCCTTGACTAAGGCCCTTAACCCTGAAAAAAATGCTCAAGGGACCTTCAAACCCAAGTTTGACCCTCAACTATACATACAGGGTCATGCATAAGTCTTCCCCCTGAGGCCATTCCACATGCTGTCATTGTCACGCCCTCCCTACCTGCCCCCCCCTGTTTAATTAACCTCCTTTGGAAGATCAGCGATGACCCCTGATGTCTGGGGTGAAAGTTGCCCTCTTAATCATCCACTCAATCTAACTGCTGAATTCCCCCCTGCCCCTTTACCCCCCTAGCTACTGTATGTTGAGCAGAATGGCTGCTGTCACATCATCACATCACATGGCCCGCTTCAGTCACCTTAGGAAGTGAAGACACTGCTGAGCCTTCTTGGTGATGGAGGTTGTGTTGGTGGTCCAGGTGAGGTCATCTGAGATCTGAACTCCCAGAAACTTGTTGTTCTTAACAGCCACCGTGGAGCCGTTGATGCTGAGTGGTGTGTGGATGTGGGTGGAGCAGGATTCCCTGAAGCCGATGATCATCTCTTTAGTCTTGGCCACGTTCAGTGACTGGTTGTTCTCACTGCACCAGACAGCCTGGTGTAGAACATCTTCTCTGTATACTGACTTGTCGTTGTGGCTGATGAGCCCCACCACAGTCGTGTCGTCTGCAAACTTGATGATGTGCTTAGAGCTGTGTGTGGCAACTGGCAATGAAGTCGTGCGTCAGCAGTGGGAACAATAGTGGACAGAGAATGCAGCCCTGAGGAGCTCTGATGGTGCTGGAAATGTCAGGCCTCTCTGACAGAAAGTCCAGTATTTTTTTATATTTAGTGATTAATTGTCATTGTTCACACACCACAGCACATAGTGCACAACAACAAAACGTGCCCTCTGCATTTAACCCATATGTAACATAGCAGGGGGCAGCTAATTCAGCACCCGGGGAGCAGTGCTTGGGGGCGGTACCTTGCTCAGGGTACCTCAGTGGTGCCTTGCTGGTTGGGGATTTGAACCTATAATCTTTCAACTACAAGCACAAGTCCCTAACCATTAAGCCACCACTGCCCAATTGCTATCCAGTTGCAGAGAGAGGTGCTCAGTACCAGCTCACTCGGTTTCATGTACAGTCTTTGGGGGGATGATGGTGTTGCATGCAAGACTAACGTCTATGAACAGCATTCTAATGTAAGTGTCTCTCTTGACCAGGTGAGATAGGGAGAGGTGAAGGGCAGCAGATATGGTGTCTTCAGTCGACCTGATTGGCCGATTTGCGAATTGTAGTGGGTCCAGTGAGTGGGGGAGGTTGATTTTGACCTGTGTCATGATGAGTCTCTCAAAGCATTTCATGACGATGGGGGTTAGAGTGAAGTGCGGTAGTCATTCAGGCAGCTTACTGAAGACACACACATCCCCCCATCTACGTACCTGCACATCCCCCAACATACATACAAGGTCTTTGTCAAAAGTAAAACGGCCAACACCAATTAAGTGGTGATCAGAAAAAGCACACAGAGCTATACGTGCCGTTAAAACTTTATTCCGTCTAAACTTTGACACATAAATCCTGTCTAGCCTAGCAGCACTAACCCTGCCAGCTGATACTTTTACCCTGGTGAATTGAAGCCACCCCCTCATGCTTCTCCTGCCACACATCTATCAAGCCCCGCTCCTTCACCACCCAACGCAAAGCCACCCTGCAGACGCCATAGAAGGCTCCTCCCCAGTCCTATCTATAGTGAAATCCGTGGTACAGTTCCAGTCACCCCCGACCACAACATAAACATCACAACCATACCGTTGCAGAGCAGCATCCAACTCTCGAAAAAATTGCAATCGATCTGTCCCACAAGTCTAATTTACCAATCCTGTCCTGGTTATAGACAGTCCATCACAGGGCATAAGGCGGGGCTACACCTCCATCACAAAAATAAAAGCAGACCCCCCAATTGTGGCCTCAACCAGCAGCAATCTGCCCTGCATCACCTCCTACATTTTCACACTTCTCAACCTCACCCTCTCAGAAAATAAAATGGAAACTCCAGCACTCACACAAGTGCCATGGCTCACAAAACTCTCACCCGTCCACCATAACCAAAAATCCACCTCAATATCCCTATCGCTATGAGTTTCCTGCAAACACAGAACATCTATCTTATGTAGCTTCACAAATTCAGCCATCGCCGCTTGCTTGTCCTTATCCCTCCCATCATGTATGTTTAAAGTCTCTATGACTAGCTTCTAACCCTGAAGGTCCCTGTTCCATTTGAGCCAGCTAAACTCCCTCTCCACCACTCCCCACCGCCTCAACTGGGACAAAACAGCCTCTTCTGGCGAATGTCTTCACACTCAAAACATCTTAGACTACCCGTACTGGCATATAACATATACGACCCACCCTCCTGGAGCACCCAAAAGGAAACGTCTAATGCAGGATCGTTCAAAATCATAATCACTTGCCTCCTAAAAGACACCACATGTTTCAGCGCCGGAGACTTACAGTTTAAAGGAAGTTTCCTAAAATCCCCGATGATTCTGCCAAAACGAGAAAGCTCCCGTGCAATACAAAAGGCGATACATTCAAAACCGTAATTTTCACAGATGGCGATACCAGCGGTACGATCGCAACATAACCACCCCGCACCATGACTCCATTCTCAATCAACCGATCGACCAAAATCATATCCCTCAAAAACACCACAACTGCCTTATTCATATGCAACGCTGAAACAATATTGTCACAACCCACTTGCTCACCTACACCCAACAACACGTCCTCCACAGACACCTCGGGATCAGTCTCACACCTGATCCCGTGCCGCAGGGGAGATCCCTGTCTCGCACCCATCTGAGCGGGACGCCATCATAAGAAATTAATAAACAGACAATCGCGCATAACATAGAAACTCACCAATCTCCGGAATATACAAAAGAAACCGAAACCAAAAGTTAGACGGATCACACAGAACTTTCGCACTAGCTACATGTGGCTACCGCACACTCTCACACGCCCCGCCCACTCCCAGCAGTCACTCCAACAGAGAGAGAGAGAGAGGAGGAACCTGCAAATGGCTGGATGGAAGAACAATTCCTGTAGAGAAAGAGTAAGACCAGCCTGAGCACAATTACAGAGAGATGTAGAGAGAAAGGCCAGGATCAGCATAAGTACACAGACAGTGATATGGTGGGTTAGGACACTATGGCTGTGCCTGGAAGGTTGTGGTTCAAATCACAAAGTTGGGACCTGAGCAAGACCCTAACCCCAGTTGCTCCAGTTGATTGAACCTGCTGTCTCAAAAGAAAATGCGCTTCAGAAGCCTTAGGAAGTGAAGACTGCTGAGCCTTCTTGGTGATGGAGGTTGTGTTGGTGGTCCAGGTGAGGTCATGTGAGATGTGAACTCCCAGAAACTTGTTGTTCTTAACAGCCACCGTGAAGCCGTTGATGCTGAGTGGTGTGTGGATGTGGATGTGGATGTGGGTGTGGATGTGGATGTGGGTGGAGCAGAATTTCCTGAAGCTGACGATAATCTCTTTAGTTTTGTCCACCTTCAGTGACTGGTTGTTCTCACAGCACCAGACATCCCGCTGCTGAACCACATCTCTGTATGCTGACTCATCGTTGTGGCTGATTGACTGACCCTGCCGTCTCAAAAGAAAATGCACTTTGTTTTTGATAAAATCATCTGAAAGTGTCTCATCTGAGGGTGAACACTAAATGTGTTGAGTAGAAGATTAAGCAAAAGTGGGGATGGGAGGATAGAAGGAGGGGTAGGGAGAGAGTGATGGTGAGGAGGTGTGTGTCTATGTTTTATGTGTAATAAAGGGTCTTGGAGTGAGAGAGAGAGACAGAGAGAGAATATAAAAGTGATAAAGAGGGGAGGGGTGGGCTAAATGAAAGATGATGGAGAGAGGTCAAGGAAGAGAGAGATGAAAAAGAGATGCAGAGGAGGAGGGACCTAGGGGGCCTTTTCCAGCTTCACCAAGGGGTTTGTTTTGAGGATGTGGGCTGTAAAGGCTGCACTGTGTGTCCTGCTTCCCATCGTAACTAGAGTGTAACGCATCGATCAGTGGAAGACATACGGTGCATCTGTTTGACCCCTGGAAGATGGAGAGAGTGTGTGGGTGGAGCAGGACAGTGCTGAAAGGCGGGAATGCAGCTCGCAGGCTGGTTTATGAACACTGGTCCGGGGTCTTAGTTTATCATGGCTGAATTACCACCAGCAGGGTCTCGCATTGGCTCACAGAGCTGTCTGTCAAGAGCCTGAAGGAAAGCTCCGCCCCTCCTCATAGCGCATATTCATAGATCCCTCCTTGGCTGCAGCAGCCAATCCTAAACACTGACTTAATATTATACTTCTTATAGCACCGCACCTTCAGGGCGGAGAGTTTGATTACTGCTGAGGGACACTGTGCCTAGAAGCTTGTATTCATGCTGCATTTGGTCATGGTTGGTGCTGCATACAGCAGTGATACTTCACCAGACCAGCAGAGGGCAGATCCATCCATCCATTGTCCAACCCGCTTATCCTACTGGGTCGCGGGGGGTCCAGAGCCTATCCCGGAAGCAACGGGCACGAGGCAGGGAACAACCCTGGATGGGGGGCCAGCCCATCGTAGGGCACACTCACACACCATTCACTCACACATGCACACCAAAGGGAAACCCCACGACAACACGGGGAGAACATGCAAACTCCACACACATGTGACCCAGGTGGAGACTCGAACCCAGGTCCCAGAGGTGCGAGGCAACAGTGCTAACCACTGCATCGCCATGCCGCCCCCAGAGGGCAAATGTACTGCAAAAAACACTAATACAAGAAGGGTAGTGAAACAGGTAAAATTTCATAAGGTAATATGGCATAACGTGACATTTTCAAATCTGTAATCAGCATAATACGGCATACAGTGGTATTTTGAAATCCTTACAACAATATTAGCCAGACCCCCCAGACGGGTTTTATCTAAAAAGATTTCAAAATGCGGGAATAGTTTCGCTTTTCAAAATACTGTAAACAGCACAATACAGTCTGGACAGTATAAATAATCAGGATAATAAAAATGTAAACATTAGATATGGGGATAACTCCGCACCTCGTGCAGCTATTCCTCCTCTACTATTTCTTGCTTGACCTTTGCTCTGTGAAAGTCGGTGCTGCCACCTACAGTAACACCTAGTTAATTATCTTGCAAATGCGCAGTCGACGTGCACAGATGCACATGATCCCTGCTGGACAAAAAAATGGGGACTACACATATGCCATCTGCAGCTGCCTGGTGCAAATCGCGGATGATGAAATTAGCATTACATCACCCTGAGTGTGACCAATAGCGACATGACAAAGTGTAGTATTAATTGGCCTTTATGCTCTCCCTGGGTTTGTCAGACGTCCACAATCATTTCCTTCATCTTGTTGATGCTGAGCAGCAGATTGTGGGCCTTGCACCACTCCAGCAGCTCGCTCACCCCCTGTGTGTGTGCAGACTGGTCTCCATCGCTTATGAGGCCCATCATGGCGGTGTGGTCTGCATACTTTATGATGTGGTTAGAGGTGGTGCTGGCAGAGCAGTCTGCTGTCAGCAGTGTGAAGAGTGGGGGTCTGAGGCAACTTATCTGCACTAAACGAGACACTGAAGGGGCAAAGCAAGGCTAACCTACGGCTAACCCAAAATACAGGGTGGGCACGCTCCTCCTAACCTGGGGTGTTTAGACAAACAAGAATGCTACGGGCAATGTAGGTGTTTAGTTTTTAAATCGGCATAAGGTTATTAGAATAAGATGTAGAGTGGTCAAAGCTAGCGGGCAATTTAACCAGGCAATCAGGAAGTGTTAGTAAATGAAACAATTTTAAATTAACACTTATTACTGAATCAAACAATCACGAAACATAGAATGCTAACAGCAGCTAGCAGGACGATGGCACAGTGCCAGTCACAGCCAGAATGCTCATCCGGCTCCTCTGATAACCAGTAACTCCCATTTCGTTGGTTAAAGCACGCTGGGACGGGTTCAAGCAACATACCTTGGTGCCGCGATCAGGAAATCCTGTAAATGGCGGATGAATAAAGAAGAAAAAAGGAAACAAAGACCGGAACCCAACATGCCGTATGACACCCCCAGACCCCTGAGCAAGAACCTTAACTGCAATTGGTCAAAAGATGCTGGCTGACCTGCTCTCTCATACTCACCTGTACATCTACTTGGGTAAAAGTGTCTGTTACATAAACTCATGTAATGCTCCTCTGCTCCTTATATTTCACAGTGTTAATATATCAACATATGATGTAAAACAAGATATTAAAATTTAAGGCAATATAGGGTGGCCTCTTACATTTGCATTTACTTCATTTAACAGATGCTATTGTCCAAAACGGCGTACAAGTCAGACAATTAGCTCATTACAGACATACAGCTGTCTAGGAGCCACGAGGCATAAGTGCGGCTGGGCTGAGCTTCTGATGGATGCCCAGGTACAGTGTGTGCTGTACGGCACAGGAACTACAGAACTTATAATGAGCAAGAACCCACAATGCAGCTATTCTAATCAGCAGAAAGTGCAACATAAACTTGAAGTTGGGGCTTCTTAAAAGTATGAAAAAAAATGTGAATACCTGTTACACTTCACAGTTTCTTTTTTATCCAACCATCCATCCATCCATCCATCCATTCATCCTTCATCTACCACTTTTCTGGGTCGGGTCGCGGGGGCAGCAGTCTCAGTAGGGAAACCCAGACTTCCCTCTCCCCAGCCACTTCATCCAGCTCCTCTGGGGGAATCCCGAGGCTTTCCCAGGCCAGCCGGGAGACATAGTCTCTCCAGCGTGTCCTGGGTCTTCCCTAGGGCCTCCTCCCAGTGGGACATGCCCGGAACACCTCACCAGGGAGGCAGTGTGTATCGTGTGTGTGTGTGTGTGTGTGTGACTTATCTGGGTTTTTGAACAAACATAATGGCAGTCACGGCCATCTTCACAGGAAGGCTGTATCTTTGGACCTCAGGTTACACCTGTCCATTGGGTTAGAGGAGATTCAAATGCAGCTGTTACTACATTTCCACTTAGGAGAAGACCTGGAGTGACAGCCGACAGGCCTGTATGCAGTCAGGAGTCGACCTGGCGATCATCAGCAGCAGAGAGGAGCAGCTGAGACAAATACAGAGTTTAACAGCATTTATGTTTGTGTGAGTGTATGTGTGCTGTGGTAAAAATTCATGACACTTAGTCAGTGCTTTATAGTATGACGTCATTTTATTGCTGAGCTCAGGGAACAACCACTTCGATGACATCTCCGTGGTAATGCTCAAAGAACTTTCTGGTCAACATAACTTTTATTGGTGTACACAGACAGTTCGCACCCCCTCCTCAGAACCAGGTGATACGGGTTCGGGTAGGGCACTCATCTTGCAAGCATGTACACTTCACATGATCAGCATGCTGCAGGCCTGGGACATGTGGGGGGGTCTTCACTTTGCATGGCCTCTGTCTTTGTGGTGTTCCTGCCATTTCTGCTAAGTGTGTCGACGATCACACCTTTGTCCCCCAGTCTGCATTTACTGTGTTCTAAAACACGAGTGCAACACTTAGCTCAAACCTCAATTCAAGTGTCAGCTATCTGTCACCCAGGCGTTCTTGCAAGAATATGAAAAAAATGCATTCCAAAAGCAGTTTATCTAAAAGCTAGTTATAAAAAAAATACCTTATGGTCAATTTTCCTCTCACAGTGCCCTGTGATGGACTTGCATTCCACCTAAGGTGTAGCCCTGCCTTATGCCCTGTGATGGACTGGCATCCCATCCAAGGTGTAGCCCCACTTTATGCCCCGTGATGGACTGGCATCCTACCCAAAGTGTAGCCTCTACACAGCCCTGCACATCCCTCTAACATACACACACATCCCCCCACCTATGTGCCTGCACATCCCCCAACATACATACCCATACATTCCCCCACATACGCGCCTGCACTTCCCCCAACTTACATACACACATCCCTCTCTACATGCGTCATGCACATCCCCCAATATAGATATGCACATACACTTGTGCCATGCACATCGCCCTACAGATGCACTCCCTTAGTGCATATCTGTCTTTTTTCTCAATGGAAAATCAGGTCAACATATAAATTCCATTCTAACATTTTTGGTCCTTACATGATTGTTAGCCATCTGAAATTACCAAAGGAAATACATGAAAGTAAACAAGTAGAAAAAATAAAGTAGACAAGTAATTGGAAATGTTTACATTAATAAATATGTTTTACAGACGAAGGTCACTAAATTTCATAAATGGAACTTTCATTTTAATATTTCAAACTTTGTTCAAGGTCTATCTTGAGATTTCTGGATGAGAGAGAGAGAAAGAGAGAGAGAGAGATAAGGAAGCTGCAAAACACTGAGAAAGAGGAAGAGTAAGACCAGCCTGAGCACAACTGCAGAGAGATGTAGAGAGAAAGGCTAAGATCAGCATAAGTACACACAGTCATATGGTGGGTTAGGACATTATGGCTGTGCTTGGAAGGTTGTGGTTCAAATCACAAAGTTGGGACCTAAGCAAGACTCTTAACCTCAGGAATTGACCGACCCTCCATCCATCCATCCATCCATTAACTTCCGCTTATCCGAGGTTGGGTCGCGGGGGCAGCAATCTCAGCAGGGAAACCCAGACTGCCCGCTCCCCGGCCACTTCCTCCAGCTTCTCTGGGGGAATCCCGAGGCGTTCCCAGGCCAGCCGAGAGACATAGTCCCTCCAGCGTGTCCTGGGTCTTCCCTGGGGCCTCCTCCCGGTGGGACATGCCCGGAACACCTCACCAGGGAGGTGTCCAGGAGGCATCCTAAGCAGATGCCCGAGCCACCTCATCTGGCTCCTCTCAATGCGGAGGAGCAGCGGCTCTACTCTGAGTCCCTCCCGAATGACCGAGCTCCTCACCCTATCTCTAAGGGAGAGCCCAGCCACCCTGCGGAGAAAATTCATTTCGGCCGCTTGCACTCGCGACCTCGTTCTTTCGGTCACTACCCACAGCTCGTGACCATAGGTGAGGGTAGGAACGTAGATCGTCTTGTAAATCGAGAGCTTTGCCTTTTGGCTCAGCTCCTTCTTCACCACGACAGACCGATGCAGTGCCCGCATCACTGCTGACGCCGCACCGATCCGCCTGTCGATCTCCCGCTCCATCCTTCCCTCACTCGTGAATAAGACCCTGAGATGCTTAAACTCCTCCACTTGAGGAAGGACCTCCTCCCCGACTTGGAGAGAGCACTCCACCCTTTTCCGGCTGAGGACCATGGTCTCGGATTTGGAGGTGCTGATTTTCATTCCAGCCGCTTCACACTCGGCTGCGAACTGTTCCAGTGAGAGCCGAAGGTCACGGTCTGATGAGGCCAACAGAACCACATCATCTGCAAAAAGCAGAGACCTAATCCTGAGGTCACCAAACCGGACACCCTCAACGCCCTGGCTGAGCCTAGAAATTCTGTGGGCGTTGGCGCCGCGCATCCGGGCGCGTCGTGCTGGATGCCCGCTGCCCTGTTGCATTACCACCTATTCCCCCACAGCCCCCTACAGCCCACACCCACCTACACCACACTCCATATAGGTACTGGGGGGTGATCAGCTAGTCACCCCCCATCTCTATTAATTCCACTTTAGACACCTGTTACGTCCCGGTCTAGGGACGGGGCGTAAACAGCGATATGGTTCGGGAAAAGGGGAACAGGGAGTCGGGAGGTAGAGGAGAAGGAGGTGAGGGAATAATCAACACCCAAGGCGATGAAGATGATAACACTGTGTATTTCAGGGGGAAAAGGTGAACTTCAGGAGTGACACCGGCCAAAACAATAAACAAAATCCAGTGAATTAACTAACCGCGTACCGACGAACTTCCCTAACCAAAAACAAAAAGTGAAACAAAAGACAAACGCTATCCTAACCCTCGCTAATCACAAAACAGGGACAAAAACGCCGTACACGCAGAAAACAAATGGCAGTCACTCCCTACAACCTTTATCCCCATACACACACACATACAAAAAAAAGAACATATATATATATAACACAAGCAACCAAAACCAATCCGAAATCCTAAGAATAGTCGATAATCAGGCAATAGTCAAAACACGGGTAAATCAATCCAAGCCGAGCAACCAAAATCAAATCGAAAACCAAAAGCGCGAAAGTCGAAAGCCAAAACGGGTCGTAACAGTAAATCCAAAAATACAATAGCAAAAGGCAAAGCAAATACAAATTATGAGCAAGAGCTGGGAGATGGGGTGTGCAGGCGTCTTTTATAATCCGGGGCTGTAGAGGCGGGAAACGGGAATGAAGCGATGATAACCAGTAGATCCAGTTTTGGCACGGCTTGTGTAGAGAGATGGAAAATGCGGAACCGGAATCAGCAACTTGATGGAATGGGATCTGATGGAGAGATGGACTGGACACACACACACACAGACGTAACACACCACACCCACAACACCACACTGCATCACACAGAGGGAAGGGGGGGCGGGGGGGTGACTAGCCACACACCCCCCTCTGTATTATTTTAATTGCACTTCAGACATACATCCATGTCACACCACTCTTTCACATAGGGCATTGGAGGGTGGGGGGAGCTGTGCAGGTCCTGGGTCGGCTGCTGTGGCAGCCCACAGCTGGACAGCGCGACTCCCTTCCCCTCTATTTTAACTCCACTTTAGACATTGAGGGCCTGTGGGGGCTGGGGGGGGGAGGACCGCAGCTCTGGGCGTACATGTCTGTGTGTGTATCTGGTGAGTGTGTGCGTGTGGGCGTGCGTGTCTGTGCGTGTATCTGGTGAGTGTGTGCGTGTGGGCGTGCGTGTCTGTGCGTGTATCTGGTGAGTGTGTGCGTGTGGACGTGCGTGTCTGTGTGTGTATCTGGTGAGTGTGTGCGTGTGGACGTGCGTGTCTGTGCGTGTATCTGGTGAGTGTGTGGGCGTGCGTGTCTGTGTGTGTATCTGGTGAGTGTGTGCGTGTGGACGTGCGTGTCTGTGTGTGTATCTGGTGAGTGTGTGCGTGTGGACGTGCGTGTCTGTGTGTGTATCTGGTGAGTGTGTGCGTGTGGACGTGCGTGTCTGTGCGTGTATCTGGTGAGTGTGTGCGTGTGGGCGTGCGTGTCTGTGTGTGTATCTGGTGAGTGTGTGCGTGTGGACGTGCGTGTCTGTGTGTGTATCTGGTGAGTGTCTGCGTGTGGGCGTGCGTGTCTGTGCGTGTATCTGGTGAGTGTGGGCGTGCGTGTCTGTGTGTGTATCTGGTGAGGGGGTGCTTGTGGGCATGCGTGTCTGTGTGTGTATCTGGTGTGTGTGGGCGTGCGTGTCTATGTGTGTATCTGGTGAGTGTGTGCGTGTGGGCGTGCGTGTCTGTGTGTGTATCTGGTGAGGGGGTGCTTGTGGGCGTGCGTGTCTGTGCGTGTATCTGGTGAGTGTGTGCGTGTGGACGTGCGTGTCTGTGTGTGTATCTGGTGAGTGTGTGCGTGTGGACGTGCGTGTCTGTGTGTGTATCTGGTGAGTGTGTGCGTGTGGACGTGCGTGTCTGTGTGTGTATCTGGTGAGTGTGTGCGTGTGGGCGTGCGTGTCTGTGTGTGTATCTGGTGAGTGTGTGCGTGTGGGCGTGCGTGTCTGTGTGTGTATCTGGTGTGTGTGGGCGTGCGTGTCTATGTCTGTATCTGGTGAGTGTGTGCGTGTGGCTGTGCTTGTCTGTGTGTGTATCTGGTGAGTGTGTGCGTGTGGACGTGCGTCTCTGTGTGTGTATCTGGTGAGTGTCTGCGTGTGGGCGTGCGTGTCTGTGCGTGTATCTGGTGAGTGTGTGCGTGCGTGTCTGTGTGTGTATCTGGTGAGGGGGTGCTTGTGGGCGTGCGTGTCTGTGTGTGTATCTGGTGTGTGTGGGCGTGCGTGTCTATGTGTGTATCTGGTGAGTGTGTGCGTGTGGGCGTGCGTGTCTGTGTGTGTATCTGGTGAGGGGGTGCTTGTGGGCGTGCGTGTCTGTGCGTGTATCTGGTGAGTGTGTGCGTGTCGACGTGCGTGTCTGTATGTGTATCTGGTGAGTGTGTGCGTGCGTGTCTGTGTGTGTATCTGGTGGGGGGGTGCTTGTGGGCATGTGTGTCTGTGCGTGTATCTGGTGAGTGTGTGCGTGTGGGCGTGCGTGTCTGTGCGTGTATCTGGTGAGTGTGTGCGTGTGGGCGTGCGTGTCTGTGCGTGTATCTGGTGAGGGTGTGCGTGTGGGCGTGCGTGTCTGTGTGTGTATCTGGTGAGTGTGTGCGTGTGGGCGTGCGTGTCTGTGCGTGTATCTGGTGAGTGTGTGTGCGTGCGTGTCTGTGTGTGTATCTGGTGAGTGTGTGCGTGTGGGCGTGCGTGTCTGTGTGTGTATCTGGTGAGTGTGTGCGTGTGGACGTGCGTGTCTGTGTGTGTATCTGGTGAGTGTGTGCGTGTGGACGTGCGTGTCTGTGTGTGTATCTGGTGAGTGTGTGCGTGTGGGCGTGCGTGTCTGTGTGTGTATCTGGTGAGTGTCTGCGTGTGGACGTGCGTGTCTGTGTGTGTATCTGGTGAGTGTGTGCGTGTGGGCGTGCGTGTCTGTGTGTGTATCTGGTGAGTGTGTGCGTGCGTGTCTGTGTGTGTATCTGGTGAGTGTGTGCGTGTGGACGTGCGTCTCTGTGTGTGTATATGGTGAGTGTGTGCGTGTGGGCGTGCGTGTCTGTGTGTGTTTCTGGTGAGTGTGTGCGTGTGGACGTGCGTGTCTGTGTGTGTATCTGGTGAGTGTGTGCGTGTGTGTCTGTGTGTGTATCTGGTGAGTGTGTGCGTGTGGACGTGCGTGTCTGTGTGTGTATCTGGTGAGTGTGTGCGTGTGTGTCTGTGTGTGTATCTGGTGAGTGTGTGCGTGTGGACGTGCGTGTCTGTGTGTGTATCTGGTGTGTGTGGGCGTGCGTGTCTGTGCGTGTATTTGGTGAGTGTGTGCGTGTGGGCGTGCGTGTCTGTGTGTGTATCTGGTGAGTGTCTGCGTGTGGGCGTGCGTGTCTGTGCGTGTATCTGGTGAGTGTGGGCGTGCGTGTCTGTGTGTGTATCTGGTGAGGGGGTGCTTGTGGGCGTGCGTGTCTGTGTGTGTATCTGGTGTGTGTGGGCGTGCGTGTCTATGTGTGTATCTGGTGAGTGTGTGCGTGTGGGCGTGCGTGTCTGTGTGTGTATCTGGTGAGGGGGTGCTTGTGGGCGTGCGTGTCTGTGCGTGTATCTGGTGAGTGTGTGCGTGTCGACGTGCGTGTCTGTGTGTGTATCTGGTGAGTGTGTGCGTGCGTGTCTGTGTGTGTATCTGGTGAGTGTGTGCGTGTGGGCGTGCGTCTCTGTGTGTGTATCTGGTGAGTGTGTGCATGTGGGCGTGCGTGTCTGTGGGTGTATCTGGTGAGTGTGTGCGTGTGGACGTGCGTGTCTGTGTGTGTATCTGGTGGGGGGGTGCTTGTGGGCGTGTGTGTCTGTGCGTGTATCTGGTGAGTGTGTGCGTGTGGGCGTGCGTGTCTGTGTGTGTATCTGGTGAGTGTGTGCGTGTGGGCGTGCGTGTCTGTGCGTGTATCTGGTGAGGGTGTGCGTGTGGGCGTGCGTGTCTGTGTGTGTATCTGGTGAGTGTGTGCGTGTGGGCGTGCGTGTCTGTGCGTGTATCTGGTGAGTGTGTGCGTGCGTGTCTGTGTGTGTATCTGGTGAGTGTGTGTGTGTGGGCGTGCGTGTCTGTGTGTGTATCTGGTGAGTGTGTGGGTGTGCGTGTCTGTGTGTGTATCTGGTGAGTGTGTGTATGTGGGCGTGCGTGTCTGTGTGTGTATCTGGTGAGTGTGTGGGTGTGCGTGTCTGTGTGTGTATCTGGTGAGTGTGTGGGTGTGCGTGTCTGTGTGTGTATCTGGTGAGTGTGTGCTTGTGGGCGTGCGTGTCTGTGCGTGTATCTGGTGAGTGTGTGCGTGTCGACGTGCATGTCTGTGTGTGTATCTGGTGAGTGTGTGGCGGGGGCGGCGGGCGCCGGCGGGTGGGCTCGGGGGGGGTCGGCTGCATCTGGGGGGGTGCTGTCGGTCTCCGGCGGGGTGCCCGCTCGCCTGCGATCTGGGGGGGTGGGGAACATACTCTGGGCCGTCCACTGGGCAAGTCCAGGGCATCTGCGGCCGGACCTCAAAGACGAGCAGGTGTGACTGGGAGTGTGTGTCTGAGTGTGTGTATGCATGCATGGATCTGTGTGTCTGCAGGTTTGTCCTGGTACGGGGAGCACATGGATGATGGGGCGGTGTGGGGGCGGCAGTGAGGGGACTTGGGGGAGGGAGGGTGCGGGGGCTGGGGAGGGAGGGTTGGGATCTGGGCTTGGGGGAGGGCGGGTCAGGGGCGGGTGTGCTTGGTGGCTCTCGGGGCGTCCCCCTGGTCCCCCGGGTGGGGGTCTTGGGGGGGGGCGGGTCTCCCCGGGGCTGGCGGGGCCCCCGCGGGGTGTGCGGGTGGTCCGGGGTCCGGGCTCTGTCCGTGCCAGCGTGGCCGGCCTCCCGGGGGGGGGCCGTGGGGTTCCTGGCTCATGCTCGCCGGTGGGGGGCGCCCGGTGCCTCCTTCCCTGCCTTCCTTGGGTGGGCGCGCAGCAGTCCGGTGGCGGGGGCCCGGGTACCTGGCCGCTGTGGGGCGGCTGGGTCCATGACCCGTCGGGGCTCTCCCGGCCGTCTGGGAGCCCCAGGGCGGTGTTGTTGTGGCCTCGCACACACACTGGGAATCATTCCATGTTAACCTGCACACTCATACATACACTCACAACACACAAACATACACACATACACATATGCGTACACACAGATATACACGTATGCATACACACACACATACACGTATGCGTACACACACACACATACACGTACATATGCACACACACACACATACACACACTTTCATATCAACACACATACACTTAGAATGCACACACACACAGACATGCGCGCACACACACACACACACACACACACACACAAGAGAGCCTAGGGCTCTCTTCCCCTATTTTATCCATAAAGTTTATGAACAGAATTGGTGATAAAGGGCAGCCCTGGCGGAGTCCAACCCTCATCGGGAACGAGTCCGACTTACTGCCGAAAATGCGGACCAAGCTCTGACACCGGTTGTACAGGGACCGAACAGCCCTTATAAGGCAGCCCGGCACCACATACTCCCGGAGCACTCCCCACAGGACTCCCCGAGGGACAAAGCACATGTAGACTGGTTGGGCAAACTCCCACGCACCCTCCAGGACCCTGCCGAGAATATAGAGCTGGTCCACTGTTCCACGGCCAGGGCGAAAACCACACTGCTCCTCCTGAATCCAAGGTTCGACTATCCGACGGACCCTCCTCTCCAGCACCCCCGAATAGACCTTACCAGGGAAGCTGAGGAGTGTGATCCCCCTATAGTTGGAACACACCCTCCAGTCCCCCTTCTTAAAGATGGGAAGCATCACCCCGGTCTGCCAATCCAGAGGCACCGCCCCCCGATGTCCACGCGATGCCGCAGATGCGTGTCAACCAGGACAGCCCTGCAACATCCAGAGCCTTAAGGAACTCCAGGTGGATCTCATCCACACCCGGGGCCCAGCCACCGACGAGCTTTTTAACCACCTCAGCGACTTCTGCCCCAGAGATAGTCGAGTCCACCCCCAAGTCCCCAGACTCTGCTTCCTCATTGGAAGGCGTGTCGTTGGGATTGAGGAGGTCTTCGAAGTACACCTTCCACCGACCCACAACATCCCGAGCTGAGGTCAGCAGGGCACCATCCCCACCATAAACCGTGTTGATGCTGCACCGCTTTCCTGCCCTGAGACGCCGGATGGTGGACCAGAATCTCCTTGAAGCCGTCCGGAAGTCGTTCTCCATGGCCTCGCCAAACTCCTCCCATACCCGAGTTTTTGCCTCAGCGACCGCCGAAGCCGCATTCCGCTTGGCCCGCCGGTACTCATAAGCTGCTTCCAGAGTCCCACAGGCCAAAAAGGCCCGATAGGACTCCTTCTTCAGCTTGACGGCATCCCTCACCGCCGGTGTCCACCAACGGGTTCGGGGATTGCCGCCGTGACAAGCACCGACCACCTTATGGCCACAGCTCCGGTTAGCCGTCTCCACAATGGAGGCACGGAACATGGCCCATTTGGACTACATGTCCTCCCCCGGGACATGGGCGAAGTTCTGCCGGAGGTAGGAGTTGAAACTCCCTCTGACAGGGGATTCCGCCAGACGTTCCCAGCAGACCCGCACTATACGCTTGGATCTGCCAGGTCTGACCGACTTCCTCCCCCACCAGCGAAGCCAACCCACCACCAGGTAGTGATCGGTTGACAGCTCCGCCCCTCTCCTCACCCGAGTGTCCAATACATGCGGCCGCAAGTCCGATGACACGACCACAAAGTTGATCATCGAACTGCGGCCTAGGGTGACCTGGTGCTAAGTGCACATATGGACACCCTTATGCTTGAACATGGTGTTCATTATGGACAATCTGTGACGAGCACCGAAGTTCAACAACAAAACACCACTCGGGTTCAGATCGGTGGGGGTGTTCCTCCCAATCACGCCCCTCCAGGTCTCACTGTCATTGCCCACGTGAGCATTGAAGTCCCCCAGCAGAACAAGAGAGTCAGTCCCCGTGGAGGAGTGCTCTCCAATACCCCTTCCAAGGACTCCAAAAAGGGTGGGTATTCTGAACTGCCGTTTGTACATAAGCGCAAACAACAGTCAGGACTCGTCCCCCCACTCGAAGGCGAAGGGAGGCTACCCTCTCGTCCACCACGGTAAATCCCAATGTACAAGCGCCCAACCAGGGGGCAATAAGTATGCCCACCCCAGCTCGGCGCCTCTCCCCGTGAGCAACTCCAGAGTGGAAGAGGGTCCAACCCCCTTTGAGGAGACTGGTTCCAGAGCCCCAGCCATGCGTCGAGGTGAGCCCGACTACATCTAGTCGGAACCTCACAGCCTTGCGCACCAGCTCAGGCTCCTTCCCCACCAGAGAGGTGACATTCCATGTCCCTAGAGCTAACTTCTGCAGCCGAGGATCAGACTGCCAAGGTCCCCGCCTTCAGCCACTGCCTAACTCACACTGCACCCGACCCCTATGGCCCCTCCTACAGGTGGTGAGCCCATTGGAAGGGGGACCCACGTGCCTTGTTTGGGCTGTGCCCGACCAGGCCCCATGGGTGCAGGCCTAGCCACCAGGCGCTCGCCATCGAGCCCCACCCCCAGGCCTGGCTCCAGGGGGGGGGCCCAGTGACCCGTGTCCGGGCAAGGGAAAACGTGGATCCAATATTTTGTTCATCATTAAGGGTCTTGTGACCCGCACTTCGTCTGGTTCCTCGCCCATGACTTGTTTGCCTTGGGTGACCCTACCAGGAGCATAAAGCCCCAGGCAACTTAGCACCTGGGATCATTGGAACACGCATCACGATAAGGTTTCGGCTCCAGGAAAGGTTGACCGACCCTGCCGTCTCAAAAGAAAATGCACTTTGTTTTTGATAAAATCATCTGAAATTGTCTCATCTGAGTGTGAACACTAAATGTGTTGAGTAGAAGATTAATCAATAGTGGGAATGGGAGGATAGAAGGAGGGGTAGGGAGAGAGTGATGGTGAGGAGGCGTGTGTCTATGTGTTTATGTGTAATATTGGGTCTTGGACCAAGAGACAGAGAGAGCGAGAAGATAAAAGCAATAAAGAGAGGAGGGACTGGCTAAATGAAAGATGGGGTTGAGGTCAAGGAAGAGAGAGATGAAAAAGAGATGGAGAGGAGGAGGGACCTAGGGGGCCTTTTCCAGCTTCACCAAGGGGTTTGTTTTGAGGATGTGGGCTGTAAAGGCTGCACTGTGTGTCCTGCTTCCCATCGTAACTAGAGTGTAACGCATCGATCAGTGGAAGACATACGGTGCATCCGTTTGACCCCTGGAAGATGGAGAGAGTGTGTGGGTGGAACAGGACAGTGCTGAAAGGCGAGAATGGCGGTGTGGTCTGTATACTTTATGATGTGGTTAGAGGTGGTGCTGGCAGAGCAGTCTGATGTCAGCAGTGTGAAGAGTGGGGGTCTGAGGCAGCAGTGTGAAGAGTGGGGGTCTGAGGCAGCAGTGTGAAGAGTGGGGGTCTGAGGCAGCAGTGTGAAGAGTGGGGGTCTGAGGCAGCAGCCTGGCAGGTCCTACAGGAAGCAGCACCCCAAAGGCCAGAATACTTAACATAACTGTGTACTTAACATGCTTCACAGGCACTGGGGGTTTATACTGTGTTCGGAAGGACGACCCCCAAGTCAGGCGTTAAGTCTGTTTGTTCACAAAGTGTCACATGTAATGTAAAATATCTACAAAGAGTGCAGGCTAGTATTCTAGCCCTATTGTTGGGGCTGATTACGAATTGTCGCCATTTTCTTGACATGCAGAAGCTGGATTCTGCTATGTAAGCAAATGCATTGTGTTTTGTCTTTTTTGAAGATTCTAACAATTCTCCATTTGAATTAACTTCGGGGTACAAGTCAGCAGGCTACAGACATGTACCTTTGACTGGCAGAGTGATCATATCACTGTCGGACCTTCAGCAAGACCCTTAACCCCAACTGGTCCACAGATGCTGGCTGATCTGCTCTCTCGTACTCACCTGTACATCAATTTGGATAAAATTGTCTGTTAAATAAATTAATGTAATACTCTACTCCTTATGTTTGCAATGCTTATATATCAACATATGATGTAAAACAAGATATTAAAATTTAAGGCAATATAGGGTGGCCTCTTACATTTGCATTTACTTCATTTAACAGACGCTATTGTCCAAAGCGGCGTACAAGTCAGACAATTAGCTCATTACAGACATACGGCCAGGAGCCACGAGGCATAAGTGCGGCTGGGCTGAGCTTCTGATGGATGCCCAGGTACAGTGTGTGCTGTACGGCACAGGAACTACAGAACTTATAATGAGCAAGAACCCACAATGCAGCTATTCTAATCAGCAGAAAGTGCAACATTAGTAGCATTCAGATACTATGGAGTAGTGACTTCTTACAGCAATGAAAAAAATTAGCAAGCTTGTTTCAGTTCACAGTTACTTTTTTAGCCAACCGCTAAAGTTACATATAGCATGAAAAACCCAGTAGACACAACACAGACACAGAGAACACAGTGAGGAAGCTGGGAGCTGCAACCATGTCCAAGGAGAATATCTATGCAAACATCAGCAACACTTCTGACCAGATCAGGAAGAGGAGCAACGCAACTCAATGTCCAGGTAAAGAGATAAAAGCAAATTAAGCAATAAGGGCAATGATTTACATTCCCCATTCCTGATTCAGAAAGCCAGATTAACTGATAGAGACACTTTAGAGCTAGAAAAGTTACTAAACTTACTTCCATATGACTCATAAACCATATGGATCTGCACAGACAAGGTGGAAGCCAAGGAGCATGTATGAAGGTAAGCTAGTCATGCCAGAAAAAGTTTCTTCTGAAAATGTTCAGTCTGAAGTGAAACGCACCATCTATCAGGAAACACAGCGGCATCGATCACTGTGGAAGTGTGTCTCTGATGCCTTGTGTTTTCCAGTGAGCCTCAGCAATGTAGGTGTTTGTGTTTCCCAGGATCTGAGTCTGCAGGGAGACGAGACCACAGACCGGCTGTAGTGTGTCTGGGGCTGCTGTGTTTCCTGCTGCTGACGGCCCTCATAGTGCTGGCTGTTTACTGTGAGTCTGTTAATACTGTTAATATGAAACAATTATTGTTTTCTCCAGAAAATCAAGACCACTTAGTTTAAGTTAATTTAAAATTTTATTTTGATAACAACAAACTGTATATTATTATAGGGCTTTAGATAATGGACGCCGGCTTTTCAGCATTATTTTCGCCCACAATTCGATAAGCAAATTAGCAGTATGCCTAAAATGTTAATGGGATGCGTATTGTGACGCCCAAAACTTAGTAATCTATATAAATTTGCCGTATCCTTGTTCTTATTAAATTTGGTTAGCGGAGAACGCCACCTGTAACTGGTTTGGTAAATCATGGAAGTGATAAGCAATGAAGTCAAGAAAACGACAACAGAGCAACCATGTCTGTCAAAAGAGGAGATATTGTGGATAAACAAAGTGAAAAGATGTTGGTGGTGTGGCGCTAATTTGCTGATTAAAGTCTGACACGTTTTTTCTTTTTTTTTTTGTAAATATAGTTTTCATTTTAATTTTAGCCTAAACATTTTGCCAAAGAATTATTAGATGGAGATTATAAGGTAGCAGACAGACAACTTTATGGCTTTAATGATGAGTGTATTTAGCAACTATAAGGACAAAAATATTAAAATTACAGCAGCGTAGTAGAAGAGTCTGCTTTGTTGATTGGCCTGTCTGCAGTCAAGACCTGTCACCCATTCAAAATATGTGCAATTTACAGTGTTTGGGTCGCTAGTGACCCAGCACTTTTTTGCAAAGTAAATGGCAATAAATTTATTTATATGCTAACATGGCATGCACTGGGAACGGCATCCGCACTGACCCTAACATGGCATGCACTGGGAACGGCATCCGCACTGACCCTAACATGGCATGCACTGGGAACAGCATCCACACTGACCCTAACATGGCATGCACTGGGAACAGCATCCGCACTGACCCTAACATGGCATGCACTGGGAACAGCATCCACACTGACCCTAACATGGCATGCACTGGGAACAGCATCCACACTGACCCTAACATGGCATGCACTGGGAACGGCATCCGCACTGACCCTAACATGGCATGCACTGGGAACGGCATCCGCACTGACCCTAACATGGCATGCACTGGGAACGGCATCCGCACTGACCCTAACATGGCATGCACTGGGAACGGCATCCGCACTGACCCTAACATGGCATGCACTGGGAACGGCATCCACACTGACCCTAACATGGCATGCACTGGGAACGGCATCCGCACTGACCCTAACATGGCATGCACTGGGAACGGCATCCGCACTGACCCTAACATGGCATGCACTGGGAACGGCATCCGCACTGACCCTAACATGGCATGCACTGGGAACGGCATCCGCACTGACCCTAACATGGCATGCACTGGGATCATCATCCGCACTGACCCTAACATGGCATGCACTGGGAACAGCATCCGCACTGACCCTAACATGGCATGCACTGGGAACAGCATCCACACTGACCCTAACATGGCATGCACTGGGATCATCATCCGCACTGACCCTAACATGGCATGCACTGGGAACGGCATCCGCACTGACCCTAACATGGCATGCACTGGGATCATCATCCGCACTGACCCTAACATGGCATGCACTGGGAACAGCATCCACACTGACCCACTATATTGCCAGAAGTATTGGGACACCTGCCTTTACACACACGAACCTTAATGACATCCATCCCATTCTTAATACACAGGCTTTAATATGGAGCTGGCCCACCCTTTGCAGCTATAACAGCTTCAGCTCTTCTGGGAAGGCTGTTCATAAGGTTTAGGAGTCTGTTCATGGGAATTTTTTACCATTCTTCCAGGAGAGCATTCGTGAGGTCAGGCACTGATGTTGAACATGAAAGCCTGGCTTACATTCTCTGCTTGAATTCATCCCTAAGGTGTTCTATGTAGTTCTAGAGTCCAGCTCTACAGTCCAGTGGCAGCGTGCTTTACACCACTGCATCTGACGCTGTTCACTGCACTCGGTGATGTAAGGCCTGGATGCAGCTGCTCGGCCATGGAAACCCATTCCATGAAGTTCTCTATGTTGTGTCTTGCACTTGCCTACAGTAAATGAGAATTAATTCCCAGAGCCAAGGTTCGAACAAACAGGTTCCTTTTATTAGTTTTGCAATAAAACAGAGGTAACAATTAACTAGTTCTCGCTTCTCGGCACCCCATTAATCTCGTATTTTCTGTTGGCGGGCAACCCTATATATCACGCCATTTCAACCAATTACCAAACAGGTCAGAGGTCAACAAATTAACAGTTTTTTGTATTTAAAAATATCCCCCTCCTTTTATTTTAATCTTGTGTGTGTGTATATACATACACCACACTCTACACACTGTTCTTGAGCTAATCTGAAGGCCACATGAAGTTTAGAGGTCTGTAGCTGTTGACTCTGCAGACAGTTGGCGACTTCTGCACACTGTGCACCTCAGCATGCGTTGTCCCCACTCTGTGATATTGCATGGCCTACCACGTCATGGCTGAGTTGCTGTTAGACCCGATTGCTTCCACTTTGTTGTAATACCACTAACAGTTGACCGTGGAATATTTAGTAGCGAGGAAATTTCACGAATGGACTTATTGCACAGGTGGCATCCTATCATGGTACCACGCTTGAATTCACTGAGCTCCTGAGAGTGACCCATTCTTTCACAAATGTTTGTAGAAGCAGTCTGCGTGTCAAGGTGCTTGATTTTATACACCTGTGGCTATGGAAGTGATTGGAACACCTGAATTCAATGATTTGGAGGGGTGTCCCAATACTTTTGGCAATATACTGTAGTGTATGTACATAAGGGTGAAACATATGAATATAAATAAATACAAAATTCTTAAAAATTACAGGGTTAGAATCCTTTGGAGTGAGACACAGCCACACTTTTAGGCATTTTCAGGATTGCCAACTTTCATGCATCTGGTATGACATTTCATCTAGTATGACGATTTCAGACTCACAAGCTTACGCAAGAAATCTGATGGCAAATCTATATTATTCCATTATAAACCTAAAAAATTAGCTACATCAAAAGTGTTTGTGTAGTTTGCAAACCCTACAGACTATTTACAAGATAGTAAAACTTACATGTAAGTGTGTGTGCATGTGTGTGCAGATTTCTTGAAAACCTCATGCCAGGCAGCTAACCAAACGCTGCTGACCTTATGCACAAAAAAAAGTTCATTCCGTGATTGTGACTCCAGTTTTTCTCTACTTGACTGATGCAATATTTGCACATTAATGAACACTGTTTGCATATATCTTTGTTGTTTTCTGTTACATAATTGCACATATTATTGAACTACTCACAACGAAATTACACATCTTTCACTCCTTCTAACTTGCACTTTTTTGAAGATACTGTTATTATTTAAATATCTGTCTGGTTCAAAATGTCATATTGAACGGTAATACTTGCACATACCATCGAAACACCACATGTAACTAATTTGCACATTTTCCATGTCTACTTAGGTTTAGAGTTTATAGTTTTATCTTCTCTACTTAGGTTTATAGTTAATATTTCTATGCTGTATTTATTGTATTTATATATGCAAAATCTATGTGCCTTTTGTTCTGTGTACTATGTAAAACTGGAGCCACGTCGTCCCATTTCTCTGTATACTTGTATATAGCAGAGATGACAATAAACTACACTTTGACTTAACCAAAGTTGGCAACCCTGCTTCGTAAGCGTGTTTAAAGTAGCTACTAGCTAACATTAGCCATCTGCTTTCATCTGGACAAGGGAGGTGCAGTGATACTTCTGTTGACTGAGCAAATATTTCATTCGCTCAGACATTTAAGTGGCACCGGAATCTGCATTGAAATAGGGTCCACTACAACTATGATCCACTGCAGCGCAGAATGACTCAAAAACCCTGAAATGTCTCTGTTAACCCATTTCAGGCAGTTTTGGTGCATTCCATTTGCCCTCGGAACTCGTATTCTCAGTCGGATTCCGAGTTTTGAAGATGGAAGTAACGACATGCGTGCTCCCGTTTCTCGGAGATTTGAGAAATATCTCGGAGCAGCACAGCTCATTTAATGAGCACATTTGTGGCTCATTAAATCGGTTGCACACACTATACCATCCAACTTATCTGTGGACGTATTGCTACAGAGTTTTATACGTAAAGCACCGCGTGTAATGTGTTAACAACTGATATTGCTAACAATGGAAATTAACCGGGCTAGAATTGGATTTCATGATTAGTCTGATTATTTGTCGGATTTATGGTAGTTCGGGCTAATTGCAAGTGAACGAAGATAAAGACCATTTAAACTGAGGTACCTTAAATCCTAAAAGTTGTCCCGCTAAGCAAAAAATCTTGCTTTTTGATATGGGTCCATGGTATTCTGTGGCAGATGGAATGCATCCGACTTGCGTTCAAGATGTTCAATAAACATGTTAAGTGCATATATATTCCCTTTTTTCTTGAGTCTGTTTGCTCATGCAAAATGAAATGCGATTAATATAGATTAAAAATGAAGGCTATTTAATCGTGATTAATCGAAATTAATCCACAGCAACCCTGTGATTAATCTGATTAAAAATTTTAATCGTAGCACTAATATATACACTCACCTAAAGGATTATTAGGAACACCTGTTCAATTTCTCATTAATGCAATTATCTAATCAACACATCACATGGCAGTTGCTTCAATGCATTTAAGGGTGTGGTCCTGGTCAAGACAATCTCCTGAACTCCAAACTGAATGTCAGAATGGGAAAGAAAGGTGATTTAAGCAATTTTGAGCGTGGCATGGTTGTTGGTGCCAGACGGGCCGGTCTGAGTATTTCACAATCTGCTCAGTTACTGTGATTTTCACGCACAACCATTTCTAGGGTTTACAAAAAATGGTGTGCAAAGGGAAAAACATCCAGTATGCGTCAGTCCTGTGGGCGAAAATGCCTTGTTGATGCTAGAGGTCAGAGGAGAATGGGCCGACTGATTCAAGCTGATAGAAGAGCAACTTTGACTGAAATAACCACTCGTTACAACCAAGGTATGCAGCAAAGCATTTGTGAAGCCACAACACGCACAACCTTGAGGCGGATGGGCTACAACAGCAGAAGACCCCACCGGGTACCACTCATCTCCACTACAAATTGAAAAAAGAGGCTACAATTTGCACAAGCTCACCAAAATTGGACAGTTGAAGACTGGAAAAATGTTGCCTGGTCTGATGAGTCTCGATTTCTGTTGAGACATTCAAATGGTCAGAATGGTCAGAGTCAGAATTTGGCATAAACAGAATGAGAACATGGATCCATCATGCCTTGTTACCACTGTGCAGGCTGGTGGTGGTGGTGTAATGGTGTGGGGGATGTTTTCTTGGCACACTTTAGGCCCCTTAGTGCCAATTGGGCATCATTTAAATGCCACGGCCTACCTGAGCATTGATTCTGACCATGTCCATCCCTTTATGACCACCATGTACCCATCCTCTGATGGCTACTTCCAGCAGGATAATGCACCATGTCACAAAGCTCGAATCATTTCAAATTGGTTTCTTGAACATGACAATGAGTTCACTGTACTAAAATGGCCCCCAGAGTCACCAGATCTCAACCCAATAGAGCATCTTTGGGATGTGGTGGAACGGGAGCTTCGTGCCCTGGATGTGCATCCCACAAATCTCCATCAACTGCAAGATGCTATCCTATCAATATGGGCCAACATTTCTAAAGAATGCTTTCAGCACCTTGTTGAATCAATGCCAAGTAGAATTAAGGCAGTTCTGAAGGGGTCAAACACTGTATTAGTATGGTGTTCCTAATAATCCTTTAGGTGAGTTTATATATATACATATTTGTACACCTCTACTATTCATACAGCTGGGTGAGTTCACCATCTGTTTACTCTGTCTACTCCCCATAATGATTTATTTTTCCTGACAGACAGAAGAGTAATTCATCATGCAGAGACAGAGCACAGCACCCTGCAAAAAGAGAGAGACCAGCTGCTGCTGAATTACAGCCTGCAGACAACAGAGAGAGACCAGCTTCTGCTTAATTACAGCCTGCAGACTGCAGAGAGAGACCAGCTACTGCTCAGATACAGCCTGCAGACTGCAGAGAGAGACCAGTTACTGCTCAATTATAGCCTGCTGACTGCAGCGAGAGACCAGTTACTGTTCAATTTCAGCCTGCAGACTACAGAGAGAGACCAGCTACTGCTGAAGTATAAATACTGCAACAAGAGTGAGTACAGTTTAATTAAATAAAATATGTAAATGTAAATCGCCCTGCGATGGGCTGGCCCCCCGTCCAGGGTTGTTCCCTGCCTCGTGCCCATTGCTTCCGGGATAGGCTCCGGACCCCCCGCAACCCAGTAGGATAAGTGGGTTGGACAATGGATGGATGGATGGATGTAAATGTAAATCCAGGGGAGACAATACACAATGATGCACTTAGATATCCTAAAAGAACAAAAGTATATTTAATCTTTACTTTGTGTGTGTGTTTGCACATACATAAGCTGTGACATATCAGGGTTTTTGAACAAACATAATGACATCACATCCATCTTCAAGGCCAGGATGTGTCTTTGGACCACAGGTTACACCTGTCCATTGGGTTGGAGGAGATTCAAATGCAGCTGTTACTACATTTCCACTGAGAAGAAGACCTGGAGCGACAGCCGACAGGCCTGTATGCAGTTAGGAACCGACCTGGCGATCATCAGCAGCAGAGAGGAGCAGGTGAAATAAATATAGTGTTTAAGGGCATTTATGTTTGTGTGTGTGTGCACTGTAATCCCGGATTAAAGAGTTTACTAGAAATTTGCGTGTATACCCGTTCCCCTTAAACCACTTTAGTTTTAACACATTCTGAAACTAAACATATTAAGTTGTATTGACATGGACAATCATTAGTTTTTACTAAAAATGATTAGTTCACTTAACTAATTTTCTTTGCATCCCCAAGTTATTTGAAATAACCATAAGAACATAAGAAATTTACAAACGAGAGGAGGCCATTCGGCCCATCAAGCTTAACTAATAGCTCAGAGTTGTTAAAATCTTATCTAGCTCTGATTTAAAGGAACCCATGGTTTTAGCTTCCGCTACACTAGCAGGAAGACTATTCCATACTCTAACTACACGCTGTGTAAAGAAGTGCTTCCTCAAATTTCTTTTAAAATGTTCTCCCGCTAATTTCCACTTATGGCCACGAGTTCTAGTATTTATACTAATATTGAAATAGTCATTTGGCTGAACAGCATCCAGACCCTTTAGAATCTTATAGACCTGAATCATATCCCCCCTTAGTCTCCTTTGCTCAAGGCTAAACAGATTCAGATTTAGTTCCGCTAACCTCTCCTCATAAGACTCCTCTTAAGCTAAACTTACATACACATTGTATTTATCACTACTTATATTCATTTGTTAATATAAATAATGTGGTTTCTTCAAATGTAATACCATTTTTTGTAACAAATGCTTTAAACAAAATTGTATGGAAGAAAAGCAATGAAACATTTAAATATTCAGAAAAACATTTATTTTTTCACAAAATATTGCAAGATAATATTCTGCAGTATTGCACAACCCAAAAAAAAAAAACAACAAACTTGTTTCTAAACAATTGCATATTTGCAAGAGGCACAGCAAAAATTATTTGTATGGCAAAGGCCTCCTTTAAGAACACCAAACTGTATAACAACCTACATTCAACACCTTGACTTTGGCCACATCTGAAAGTGACTGAAAATGATAAAATTATGGCTGTTCACAGCATACTTGACACACTTCTTTATATTTTAAGCTGGTTTTTCAGTGTTTGTAGCCTTGGTTTCAGTTCACTCTGACCCAACATGAGAACAACCTGTTGGATGAACTGAAAATTGAGCTTCATAAACTTGGGGTAGTTTAGATACAGTATTTACACTTACACTGCATCTTCACAAGAAACCTGCAAAACAGAAAATGAGCCAACTATTAGCTCAAGCTGCAATTACAAATCACTGTGTTAACACCCGACTAATATTACCATGATAGCCCTGCTAACGGTCGTGTCCTTTGCAAAGTTACATTAACAGTATTGATATAAATGCAAGAATCACCTCTGATACCAAACACGGGTTAACCGTGATAGCCCGCCAGCCTGCGGTTAGCATTAGCTACAAGCTCATACAATCATGCACGTTATTGTAAACACTGACTGAACCGACAGATAACCGTCTTCTTAAGACATAGCTGAGGTTAGCGTTTAGCTAAGTCCTTATCTGCACTGATCTTATGCGTCTATTAAGTCTCTATTAAGATATCAAATTTAACACTCACCAGCTTTCTTCTGATTCCCGCCCAGACAAACTCCAGTGCTCACTCCTCAGCTCCTCAGCGCGGTTCGTGAACACATGACTCGAGACACGTTTTTTTTTTTAAAAACGTAATATGTTGAGTTATCTTTGCTAATCATGATTATTGCACTGCACAAAGTTGAAAAGTATTACATACAGCTTATTCTGGTTTAGTAATTAGACACTCTTTTAACAAAACATGAAAGAATAATTAATCATTACTAAATAGTTTATGTTGAAACAAAATCCGAGTTTAAAGTGTGTGTGTGTGTGTGTGTGCCCTTTGATGGACTGGCATCCCATCCAAGGTGGTACAGTATAATAAGAGGGTGTAATGTAAATGTTAGTCACTTCATTCTAGTACATTTGGGAGCTCTGGGGAGGTCGCTGGCGTGCTGTGTCGCCACTTTCCTGCCGTTTTTCCCTGCTGTTCTTATACAGTTTTGCCTAAATACTGAATCATTCCTATAATCTGTAATCCGTTACCTGCTGCACTGTTCGTCTTACCTGCCGTTGCCATAAGTATTCACTTACCCTCCGGAAACTCTGGGCATGTCGATTGACTACTCCGCTGCACATCTCGTGAGTCTGAATACATACAGCCGACCAGCGTGTATGTCTATTATCAAGGAGCTTGGACTTCTATGCCGACCTCGTTACATCCATAGAAGCTCCCGGAGAAAGTTTTTCTACTACCATCACTCCAACCACGTTGCCTCAGGAATCCCGGCTCTCTGGTCGCCAACCAGCACGCGCTGCACACGTCATCAGAACACTGTTGCATGTGATCTATGTAACATGGATACTGCTGTGAGACGGCTACCCTCTGGGCTTGGCCAAAAACCTGGAGCACATCGGATCCACAGAGTGGATCTGACTGTGCTACAGACGCTACAACAATTTGCTGCCTCTTCTTTGGTCAGAGTTGAGCTTTTTAATACACAGTCCTTGTCAAACAAAGCATCCTTCATACAGGATCACATTATTGAAAAGTAATTAGATCTCCTGTGCCTTACTGAAACATGGAGCCTGGAGTATTCTTATCTCTAAATGAAGCCTGCCCCCCTGGTTACTTTTACATCAAGAGGGCACGCAGCACTGGACGTGGTGGTGGTCTTGCTGTCATACATCGTCAGGACCTGGAATTCTTCTCCTTTCCGTTACCTGTGTTGTAATCATTTGAATGCGTTGCGTTCAAATGTAAGAATCCTCTGTCATTAACCATCTTTCTCATCTATTGTCCACCTAAAATTAACTCAGCTTTCTTTCCAGAATTTCAGGACTTTCTCAGTACACCCTGCACAATCTCTGCCAACATTCTGATACTTAGAGATCTAAACATTCATGTTGTACTCGACAGTCTAAATCTGCAGCAACATGTTGATGCTCCCACTCATTCTAGGAGGCACATGCTTGATCTGATGATAACCAACTCTGTTCCGACCACAAACCTGCAAGTATGTGACCTTGGGCTGTCAGACCACAAAGCCATTTTCATGGAGTTGCCTCTTTCCTGCTCATCCCACTGCAAAGCGAAGCGGCAAATCCACTTTAGATCTATGAAGAACATTGATCCTGATGCCCTGGCTCTGGACCTACAACGTGTATTGTCTGGCTCTGCTGCTCTTTACACAGTGACAGAAACAGTTTACAAGTCTCTGTCAAGCCTTCTTGACTGCCACGCTCCCACCAGGACCCGTACAGTCACCTTCTCACGCTCAGCACCCTGGTACACTACTGAGCTTCGGAGGATGAAGTCAGTCAGACGTGTCCTCGAATGACGTTGCAAGGCCTCAGAGTTGACTGTACACAAGCAGGCCTTTAGGGAACATCAGAAGGCCTATGCTGAATCGCTTAAAGACGCACGGTCCCAGTTCTATTCCAACACCATCAACAGCAATCCTGGCAATTCCAAACAGCAAATTTACCATGCCGACCGACTCACTGCAAGAGCCTATCAGTCCTCTCAGCTACCTCTCCACTGCCATACAGCAGGAGGTTGAGGCTATCATCACAAAGATGAAACCATCTTCAGTCTGGTTTTCGTCAAGGCCACAGCACAGACACAGCACTGGTAAGGGTGACAAATGACTTGTTGATGACAGCTGATGCTGGCTCTCCTTCCCTTCTTATTCTTCTGGATTTGTCCGCCGCTTTTGACACTGTCGACCACAACATCCTATTGCACCGGTTACATGCCACCATTGGCCTCTCTGACTGCGCTTATAATTGGTTCTTCTCCTATCTCTCAGGGAGAACCAAGTATGTTGCCCTGGGAAAAGCTACATCTGATTCCCACAATGTTATTTTTGGTGTCCCCCAAGGCTCGGTGCTAGGACCGACTCTCTTCACCTTATACCTGCTTCCCCTCGGTCACATTATCACCAGACATGGTTTATCTTTCCACGGTTATGCTGATGACATGCTGATAAAGGCATGTGGAGATAAAGTTGTGGATGAAGCTTAACTTTCTTCAGCTTAACACCTCCAAGACGGAGGCCATTATAGTCAGCACTCTGCACCAGGTTCACACTTCCACCATCACTAGTATCACTTTCTCTAATCAAGATATTCCACTATCCTCGGTTATCACCAATCTTGGTGTAAAAATGGACCCCCACCTCACTTATGAACCCCACATCCAACAGATATGTAAGACCTCATTCTTTCATCTCAAAAACATTTCCAAACAGTCATCAAGAAGTGGACAAAATATGGGACAGCAGTGACGTTTCAGAGACTGGGACGTCCCTCCAAAATTGATATAACGACAAGAGGAAAACTGGTCAGGGAGGCTGCCAAGAGGCCTACAGCAACACTGAGGGAGCTGCAGGAATTTCTACATGTGACAACAATCTCCCATGTTCTCCATATGTCTGGACTGAGGGGTAGAGTTGCAAGATGGAAGCCTTTTCTTACAAAGAGAAACATCCAGGCCCAGCTAAATTTAGCAAAAAATTATATCAAGTCTCCCTAAAGCATGTGGGAAAATGTGTTATGGTCTGATGAAACCAAGGTTGATCTTTTTGGCCACAATTCCAAAAGGTACGTTTGCCGCAAAAACAACACTGTACATCACCAAAGAACATCATACCCACGGTGAGGCACGGTGGGGGCAGCATCATGCTCTGGGGTTGTTTTCCTTCAGCTGGAACTGAGGCCTTAGTCAAGGTGACAAGGGAATTATGAACAGTTTCAAATACCAGTCATTTTTGGCCCAAAACCTTCAGGTATCTGCTAGAAAGCTGAAGATGAAGAGGAATTTCACATTTCAGCACAACAATGACCCCAAGCATACAACCAAATCAGCAGAAGAATGGCTTCACCAGAAGAAAACTAAAGCTTTGGAACGGCCCAGTCAGAGCCCAGAGCTGAATCCAGCTGAGAACCTGAGGGGTGACCTGAAGAGGGCTGTGTACAGGAGATGCCCTCACAATCTGACAGTCTGAGAACCTGAGGGGTGACCTGAAGAGGGCTGTGTACAGGAGATGCCCTCACAATCTGACAGTCTGAGAACCTGAGGGGTGACCTGAAGAGGGCTGTGTACAGGAGATGCCCTCACAATCTGACAGTCTGAGAACCTGAGGGGTGGCCTGAAGAGGGCTGTGTACAGGAGATGCCCTCGCAATCTGGCAGTGTGAGAACCTGAGGGGTGACCTGAAGAGGGCTGTGTACAGGAGATGCCCTCGCAATCTGACAGTCCGAGAACCTGAGGGGTGACCTGAAGAGGGCTGTGTACAGGAGATGCCCTCGCAATCTGACAGTCCGAGAACCTGAGGGGTGGCCTGAAGAGGGCTGTGTACAGGAGATGCCCTCGCAATCTGACAGTCCGAGAACCTGAGGGGTGGCCTGAAGAGGGCTGTGTACAGGAGATGCCCTCGCAATCTGACAGTCCGAGAACCTGAGGGGTGGCCTGAAGAGGGCTGTGTACAGGAGATGCCCTCGCAATCTGACAGTCCGAGAACCTGAGGGGTGGCCTGAAGAGGACTGTGTACAGGAGATGCCCTCGCAATCTGACAGTCCGAGAACCTGAGGGGTGGCCTGAAGAGGGCTGTGTACAGGAGATGCCCTCGCAATCTGACAGTCCGAGAACCTGAGGGGTGGCCTGAAGAGGGCTGTGTACAGGAGATGCCCTCGCAATCTGACAGTCCGAGAACCTGAGGGGTGACCTGAAGAGGGCTGTGTACAGGAGATGCCCTCGCAATCTGACAGTCCGAGAACCTGAGGGGTGACCTGAAGAGGGCTGTGTACAGGAGATGCCCTCGCAATCTGACAGTCCGAGAACCTGAGGGGTGACCTGAAGAGGGCTGTGTACAGTAGATGCCCTCGCAATCTGACAGTCCGAGAACCTGAGGGGTGACCTGAAGAGGGCTGTGTACAGGAGATGCCCTCGCAATCTGACAGTCCGAGAACCTGAGGGGTGGCCTGAAGAGGGCTGTGTACAGGAGATGCCCTCGCAATCTGACAGTCTGAGAACCTGAGGGGTGACCTGAAGAGGGCTGTGTACGGGAGATGCCCTCACAATCTGACAGTGTGAGAACCTGAGGGGTGACCTGAAGAGGGCTGTGTACGGGAGATGCCCTCGCAATCTGACAGTGTGAGAGATCGGTTATATCCTGGGCGCCGATGTGTCAATCATAGAACGCAAGGGCCTCTATGCTTTATATTTATTTTAGTTGTAACCTTCAAAAAAAGTTGACAGAAGTCATTTGTAGGCTTCTTCTACAAAAGATTTTTTTCGCTCTCTAATTTTGATTGCATGCCTTCTTCAAATTTCTTGTTCAAACTATTTATTTAGTGAGGTGGCATAGCTTTCACTGATGATATACTGTATGATTAAAATACATTTCTTCTATTCATGTTAGAATAACTATTTGGATAAGTTGTGACTTTGTATATTACAAAAACGTCTCTTGTTGTAATGTCATTTTGATTGCCACTGCAAATGTTTGTCACTTCATTCTAGCACATTATGAATAGTTAACAAACAGAAAATTTAGCTATTAATGCAGACTATAAGATGCTAGAAACTCACCTGTACGATATTGTTCAAAACATCTTCTTGCCTTGAACTACCTTGCCTCTGGCTGTCCAATAAGCTACCATGACAAACCAGAGGGAAAAAATCACAGTTATTTACAGTCCAATATCATCCCCACTTGCTCCAAATGAATAACTTTCATAATGTGAGTCTTCACTCATTGTGATATTTCTTAAACTGTAGGAGTTTATGAACAGCATTCCTGGAGGATTCTGGATTGGTCTCAGTGACAGAGAGAGAGAAGGAACCTGGAAATGGGTGGATGGAACAACAATTCCTGTAGAGAAAGGGTAAGACCAGCCTGAGCACAATTACAGAGAGACGTAGAGAGAAAGGCCAGGATCAGCATAAGTACACAGACAGACAGTGAATGATCTCATTCATCAATGTTACAGCGAGACTGATAGGAGAAGAGTTAACAGAGCCCTTCTCCATACAGCTGTTGCACAATATATATATATGCTACTGTAACAGTCTGTATATTACAGAAACCAGTAGCCTGACTGCTGCTCCACCTTGATCACCACACTACTCTCCACACCATTATTGTTACTTTACCATTAAACAGTACAGTACTCTGACCTGGAGATCAGATAATCTGAACCACTGACCTGTCTGCAGATACTGGTGGTCTAATCCAAAGCAGCCCGACTCCAATGGAAATGAAGATTGTGTGGAGCTCAGGACCAGAGACTCTGATTCTGGATGGAACGACCGTCCATGTGGTGGTGTTTGGAAATGGATGTGTGAATCCTTACCCATGGTGTTAACCCACATATTAATGATCACTCACTGTTCACTATAGACAGAGTCAGGGTGAAATTAATTTTATCTTTTCTTTTGCTTCAGACAAAGTCTTTTTCATCTAAAATAGGAAAACAGCCCTTTTCTTTGTTTCTATGCGGTTAAGAGATTGTTGCTCTTTTTTCTTTGTATTTCCCATAATACTTAAAATGCTTTTTAAATACCATGTGCAGCTACCAGTCATATTAGCATATCTGGAAGCCAAAACTTGTCTTGATCAAAATTTAGGTTATTGTGAAATTTCAAGACCTACACCATTAATAGAGATCTTAAAAATGTCTGATACATACTCTGCTTCCTGAAATCTGTTTGTCAAAATACACAGACACACACATAAACACACACATGCACGCACATTCATATGCACACTCACACATACATTTGTATTCATATCTTTGTGGGGACTCTCCATTCATTTCTATGGGGAAAACTCTAATTAGTCCCAACAATGACAACCTTATGCCCAACCCAGCCATAACATTAACTATAAGTAACCAAACAAAATACAATTTTAGTATTTTGATTGCAGTCACAGATTTTAATTAAATTGCCCGCACAACATAAAAAGTTACAGGTTTTTAAAACATTGTGGTGAAATCAGGTCCTCACAAAGTAATAACTACACACACACACCATACACACACACATACATACACACACATACACCATACACACACACATACCACGCACACACACACACATACATACACACACACACACACTGTCACCCTCACCAGGACTAGCTCAAGAAGGAGGCAGGATTATGAAAAGAACCACATAAGGCGGAAGGAAGATGGATTGTATTCAGGACAGGGGTGTAAACAATCATAACAAAATCAGTGTGAGGGTTCAGAACATGAAGATCTATCTGCACCAATGCATCATGGGTAGACGTGAAGAGTCCAGCCGAGCCGGTCTGTGAGAATACAGACATAATACATGTCAATGGAACAGCACTGGGGGAGTTAATCTCACCTTAAAGTTTAAAGGCTTTGGTCAGAAAAATGAAAGAGGTGTCAGCTGCCAAGTGAGTACAGGGATGAGGCCTTAGTGTCCAGGATCAGTGAGGGCCAGGAGAAGCAAAAGCCGGCCTCTGAGAGGGAACAGGAGTAAGGAAGAGGCAAAAGGAACAGGTTTTGACATGTAAAATCGAAGCTCATCAAGAAATTGTTGAATGTTTAAAAAAGGTAATATTTAAATGGAAGAAAGTATATAAAATTACAAGATACTGTAGCATGCAGTTCCACTCCTAGAAGCTAGATGGTGTTTAGTCATTTTGTTGTAATCGCTTTATGCTGAGCTTCTCACAGGAACTCTCAGTCTTCATGTATTGGGTACAAGTTAAGGAGTGGTTTGCTTCATCTAGTACATATGTAGTACAGTTTTAAGCCATCCACTTAAGATATGCTCCCAAGATGTTTCAGAATGCAGTAGTAATGTGTTTCAAAACATGTTTTGCCATTTTATATGTTTTATTTGTGGTAATTCATTGTTGTTGATATGGAAGGGTTGTAAGAAAACCACTGAAATATTTTGCTTATTAAAATTTAGTACAGTTTTCATTTAAAAGTGTTTTATGTATCTGATTTTAATGTTTTAAGAAAGTAACAGTCTTTATGTGCACAAGAAATAAATCAAAGAGTGAGCGGATTTTCAAGAGCACGGAACCCCCATGTGTCTGGTTGTCCCTTTGTCCACAACAAATGACACAATGCAGAGCGGCCAGAAACACCAAGGAGAGGTGATGCAGTGCGTTTGCCGGCTACGTGCATGGAGAGGTGATGCAGTGCATTTGGCGGCTACGTGCATGGAGAGGTGATGCAGTGCATTTGGCGGCTACGCGCATGGAGAGGCGATGCAGTGCGTTTGGCGGCTACGCGCATGGAGAGGTGATGCAGTGCGTTTGGCGGCTACGTGCATGGAGAGGTGATGCAGTGCATTTGGCGGCTACGCGCATGGAGAGGCGATGCAGTGCGTTTGGCGGCTACGCACATGGAGAGGTGATGCAGTGCGTTTGCCGGCTACGTGCATGGAGAGGTGATGCAGTGCATTTGGCGGCTACGCGCATGGAGAGGTGATGCAGTGCGTTTGGCGGCTACGCACATGGAGAGGTGATGCAGTGCGTTTGGCGGCTACACGCATGGCACAGTTTGGGTAACAGGACCTTGATTATTGTCTTCTGCGCAAACCACATACAGATGTAGTCAATTGAAGAGCAAATTTCCAAAGTTCACTCCATCCAATGGATATGTTTTCAAGAACATTCCTGAACATTCATTCTACTTGATGAGGTTTGAACATTTAACATACGTTCTTCACTGGATTACATTAGTCAATACTGTAACTTGCGATGGAGAAGCACGACTTTATTCACAGTAAAAAAAAAATGGACTAAGTGAGTTTTGGAACTATGCTCTAAAATTTGAAATCTCTGTAACAGGTACTTTCCTTTTGAATGAAACAGCCTTAAAAAGGTTGTGGTTCAAACCACAAAGTTGGGACCTGAGGAAGAACCTTAACCCCAGGTGCTCCAGTAATTGACTGAACCTGCCTTCTCAAAAGAAAATGCACTTTCCTTTTGATGAAAGAATCTGAAAGTGTCACATCTGAGTGTGAATACTAACTGTGTTGAGTAGAAGATTAAGCAACAGTGGGAAGGAGGGGTAGGGAGAGAGTGATGTGAGGAGGTGTGTGTCTATGTGTTTATGTGTAATAATGAGTCTTGGAGCGAGAGACAGAGAGAGAGAGAATATAAAAGCGATAAAGAGGGGAGGGGTTGGCTAAATGAAAGATGCGGTTGAGGTCAAGGAAGAGAGAGATGAAAAAAGAGATGCAGAGGAGGGACCTAGGGGGGCTTTTCCAGCTTCACCAAGGGGTTTGTTTTGAGGATGTGGGCTGTAAAGGCTGCACTGTGTGTCCTGCTTCCCATCGTAACTAGAGTGTAATGCATCGATCAGTGGAAGACATACGGTGCATCCGTTTGACCCCTGGAAGATGGAGAGAGTGTGTGGGTGGAGTGGGACAGTCCTGAAAGGTGGGAATGCAGCTCGCAGGCTGGTTTATGAGCACTGGTCCTGGGTCTCAGTTTATCATGGCCGAAATACCACCAGCAGGGTCTCGCATTGGCTCACAGAGCTGTCTGTCAAGAGCCTGAAGGAAAGCTCCGCAGCTCCTCATAACACATATTCATAGATCCCTCCTTGGATGCAGCAGCCAATCCTAAACACTGACTTAATATTATACTTCTTATAGCACCTTATAGCACCCTTCAGGGCGGAGAGTTTGATTACTGCTGAGGGACACTGTGCCTAGAAGCTTGTATTCATGCTGCATTTGGCTGCTGATGGTCGTGGTCGGTGCTGCATACAGCAGTGATACTCCACCAGACCAGCAGAGGGCAGATGTACCGCAACAAACACTAATACAAGAAGGGTAGTGAAACGGGTAGACTTTCATAAGGTAATATGGCATAACGTGACATTTTGAAATCCTTACAACAATATTAGCCAGACCCCCCAGACGGGTTTTATCTAAAAAGATTTCAAAATGCGGGAATAGTTTCGCTTTTCAAAATACTGTAAACCGCGCAATACAGTCTGGACAGTATAAATAATCAGGATAATAAAAATGTAAACATTAGATATGGGGATAACTCCGCACCTCGTGCAGCTATTCCTCCTCTACTATTTCTTGCTTGACCTTTGCTCTGTGAAAGTCGGTGCTGCCACCTACAGTAACACCTAGTTAATTATCTTGCAAATGCGCAGTCGACGTGCACAGATGCACATGATCCCTGCTGGACAAAAAAATGGGGACTACACATATGCCATCTGCAGCTGCCTGGTGCAAATCGCGGATGATGAAATTAGCATTACATCACCCTGAGTGTGACCAATAGCGACATGACAAAGTGTAGTATTAATTGGCCTTTATGCTCTCCCTGGGTTTGTCAGACGTCCACAATCATTTCCTTCATCTTGTAGATGCTGAGCAGCAGATTGTGGGCCTTGCACCACTCCAGCAGCTCGCTCACCCCCTGTGTGTGTGCAGACTGGTCTCCATCGCTTATGAGGCCCATCATGGCGTTGTGGTCTGCATCCTTTATGATGTGGTTAGTGGTGGTGCTGGCAGAGCAGTCTGATGTCAGCAGTGTGAAGAGTGGGGGTCTGGGGCAGCAGCCTGGCAGGTCCTACAGGAAGCAGCACCCAAAGGCCAGAATACTTAACATAACTGTGTACTTAACATGCTTCACGGGCACTGGGAGTTCAGAAGGACGACCCCCAAGTCAGGCGTTAAGTCTGTTTGTTCACAGAGTGTCTCATGTAATGCAAAATATCTACACGGAGTGTAGGCTAGTATTCTAGCCCTATAGTTCTTTATTTCCAGGGCTGGTTACGAATCGTTGCCATCTTCTGGTGCCGGAAGTCCTGACTAGCAGAAGCTGGATTCTATTATGTAAGCAAATGCATTGTGTTTTTATCACAGAAACAGTGGCTATTTGGAAGATTCTAACAATTTTCCATTTGAATGGACTTCAGGGTACAGATGCTATTGTCCAAAGCGGCGTACAAGTCAGACAATTAGCTCATTACAGACATACGGCTGTCTAGGAGCCACGAGGCATAAGTGCGGCTGGGCTGAGCTTCTGATGGATGCCCAGGTACAGTGTGTGCTGTACGGCACAGGAACTACAGAACTTATAATGAGCAAGAACCCACAATGCAGCTGTTCTAATCAGCAGAAAGTGCAACATTGGTAGCATTCAGATACTATGGAGTGTTGGCTTCTTACAGCAATGAAAAAAATTAGTAACCTTGTTTCACTTCACAGTTACTTTTTTAGTCAACCACTAAAGTTACATATAGCATGAAATCCCCAGTAGACACAACACAGACACAGAGAACACAGTGAGGAAGCTGGGAGCTGCAACCATGTCCAAGGAGAATATCTATGCAAACATCAGCAACACTACTGACCAGATCAGGCAGAGGAGCAACGCAACTCAATGTCCAGGTAAAGAGATAAAAGCAAATAAAGCAATAAGGGGGATGATTTAATGCACCTTCATACAAGCAGATAAACTCAGATAGACACTATAGAACTAGAAAAGTTACTAAACTCACTTCCATATGGATGATAAAAGTATTAGATTCGACCCCAACAAGGTGGAAGCCAAATGAGTGTGTATGAAGGTAAGCTAGTCATGCCTGCTAGATTCTTGAGAAAAAGTTTCTTCTGAAAATATTCACTCTGAAGTGAAACGCACCATCTATCAGGAAACACAGCGGCATCGTTCACTGTGGAAGTGTGTCTCTGATGCCTTGTGTTTCCCAGTGAGCCTCAGCAATGTAGCTGTTTGTGTTTCCCAGGATCTGAGTCTGCAGGGAGAAGAGACCACAGACCGGCTGTAGTGTGTCTGGGGCTGCTGTGTTTCCTGCTGCTGACGGCCCTCATAGTGCTGGCTGTTTACTGTGAGTCTGTTAATACTGTGATATTACTGCTAGTGTCCATCAGCTGGGTGAGTTAGGTCACTGTCTGTCTACTGTTAGTCTGTTAATACTGTGATATTACTGCTAGTGTCCATCAGCTGGGTGAGTTAGGTCACTGTCTGTCTACTGTGAGTCTGGTAATACTGTGATATTGCAGCTACTGTCCATTGACTGGATGAATTAGGTCACTGTCTGTCCACTGTGAGTCTGCTAATTAGGGCAACCACTAATGACTATTTTTCTATGAAGTAATCTATCAACTATTTTACCGTTTGGTTGATTAATCTAAACAATAATTTTTTTTCTCCAGAAAATCTAGACCGTTTAAGTTTAAGTTCATATAACCTCCTTATCGTGTTAGGGTTGGCCCGACCCGTTTGTAAGTTTAAAATGCATAAAAGCACCACATAAAAATCTACCCCTAGGTCCACTACAACTATATTTAACCACTGTGGAAATGAACTTAGAAAACCAAAAAAATGTATATTAAACTAAAAGATACTGTAGATCAATAAATATCCTAGCTTGATATTGAATAGGCCAAATTTTAAAAAACATTTAATCAAGAAAACATATATATCTGTTCACCTCTGCTATTAATACTGTGAAGTTACTCCTGGGGTCCATCAGCTAGGTGAGTTAGTTCACTGACTGTTTACTCTCTGTCTAATGTCCATATGTATTTATTTTTCCTGACAGATAGCAAAGTTATTCACCATGCAGAGATAGAGCACAGCACCCTGAAAAAATAGAGACCAGTTACTGCTGAATTACAGCCTGCAGACTGCAGAGAGAGACCAGCTACTGTTCAATTTCAGCCTGCATACTGCAGAGAAAGACCAGCTACTGCTCAACTACAGCCTGCAGACTGCAGAGAGAGACCAGCTATTGATGAAGTATAATACATACTGCAACAATAGTGAGTAAACATTTTAATTAGATTAAAAATGTAATTGTAAATCCAGGGGAGACAATACAAAATGATGCATTTTGATATCCTAAAAGAAGAAAAGTACATGTAATCTTTACTTCTTGAGCTTGTCCTGGTGAGGGTGACAGTGTGTATCGTGTGTGTGTGTGTGTGTGTGTGTGTGTGCCCACATGCATAAGCTATGACTTATCTGGGTTTTTGAACAAACATAATGACAGTCACGGCCATCTTCACAGGAAGGATGTATCTTTGGACCTCAGGTAACACCTGTCCATTGGGTTAGAGGAGATTCAAATGCAGCTGTTACTACATTTCCACTGAGGAGAAGACCTGGAGTGACAGCCGACAGGCCTGTATGCAGTCAGGAGCCGACCTGGCGATCATCAGCAGCAGAGAGGAGCAGCTGAGACAAATACAGAGTTTAACAGCATTTATGTTTGTGTGAGTGTATGTGTGCTGTGGTAAAAATTCATGACACTTAGTCAGTGCTTTATAGTATGACGTCATTTTATTGCTGAGCTCAGGGAACAACCACTTCGATGACATCTCCGTGGTAATGCTCAAAGAACTTTCTGGTCAACATAACTTTTATTGGTGTACACAGACAGTTCGCACCCCCTCCTCAGAACCAGGTGATACGGGTTCGGGTAGGGCACTCATCTTGCAAGCATGTACACTTCACATGATCAGCATGCTGCAGGCCTGGGACATGTGGGGGGGTCTTCACTTTGCATGGCCTCTGTCTTTGTGGTGTTCCTGCCATTTCTGCTAAGTGTGTCGACGATCACACCTTTGTCCCCCAGTCTGCATTTACTGTGTTCTAAAACACGAGTGCAACACTTAGCTCAAACCTCAATTCAAGTGTCAGCTATCTGTCACCCAGGCGTTCTTGCAAGAATATGAAAAAAATGCATTCCAAAAGCAGTTTATCTAAAAGCTAGTTATAAAAAAAATACCCTATGGTCAATTTTCCTCTCACAGTGCCCTGTGATGGACTTGCATTCCACCTAAGGTGTAGCCCCGCCTTATGCCCTGTGATGGACTGGCATCCCATCCAAGGTGTAGCCCCACCTTATGCCCTGTGATGGACTGGCATCACATCCAGGGTGTAGCCCTGCCTGATGCCCTGTGATGGACTGGCATCCCATCCAAGGTGTAGCCCCGCCTTATGCCCTGTGATGGACTGGCATCCCATCCAAGGTGTAGCCCCGCTTTATGCCCTGTGATGGACTGGCATCCCATCCAAGGTGTAGCCCTGCTTTTGAATAGTGTATACTGACTCGTTGTTGTGGCTGATGGATTCTGTCTAGAAACATGATGATGTGGTTAGAGCTGTGTGTGGCAATGCAGTCGTGGGTCAGCAGTGTGAACAATAGTGGACTGAGAACGCAGCCCTGAGGAGCTCCTGTGCTCAGTCTAATGGTGCTGGAAATGTTTTTCCCGATACGGACGGACTGAGGCCTCTCTGACAGAAAGTCCAGTATCCAGTTGCAGAGAGAGGTGCTCAGTACCAGCTCACTCAGTTTCATGTACAGTCTTTGGAGGATGATGGTGTTGCATGCAAGACTAAAGTCTATGAACAGCATTCTAATGTAAGTGTCTCTCTTGTCCAGGTGAGATAGGGAGAGGTGAAGGGCAGCAGATATGGTGTCCGCAAGTCCGATGACACGACCACAAAGTCGATCATCGAACTGCGGCCTAGGGTGTCCTGGTGCTAAGTGCACATATGGACACCCTTATGCTTGAACATGGTGTTCATTATGGACAATCTGTGACGAGCACCGAAGTTCAACAACAAAACACCACTCGGGTTCAGATCGTTGGGGGCGTTCCTCCCAATCACGCCCCTCCAGGTCTCACTGTCATTGCCCACGTGAGCATTGAAGTCCCCCAGCAGAACAAGAGAGAGAGTCCCCAGAAGGAATGCTCTCCAACACCCCTTCCAAGGACTCCAAAAAGGGTGTGTATTCTGAACTGCCGTTTGGCGCATAAGTGCAAACAACAGTCAGGACCCGTCCCCCCACCCGAAGGCGAAGGGAGGCTACCCTCTCGTCCACCGCGGTAAACCCCAATGTACAAGCGCCCAGCCAGGGGGCAATAAGTATGCCCACCCCAGCTCGGCGCCTCTACCCGTGAGCAACTCCAGAGTGGAAGAGGGTCCAACCCCCTTGAGGAGACTGGTTTCAGAGCCCAAGCCGTGCGTCGAGGTGAGCCCGACTACATCTAGTCGGAACCTCACAGCCTTGCGCACCAGCTCAGGCTCCTTCCCCACCAGAGAGGTGACATTCCATGTCCCTAGAGCTAACTTCTGCAGCCGAGGATCAGACCACGAAGGTCCCCGCCTTCAGCCACTGCCCAACTCACACTGCACCCGACCCCTATGGCCCCTCCTACAGGTGGTGAGCCCATTGGAAGGGGGACCCACATGCCTTGTTTGGGCTGTGCCCGACCAGGCCCCATGGGTGCAGGCCTAGCCACCAGGCGCTCGCCATCGAGCCCCACCCCCAGGCCTGGCTCCAGGGGGGGGGCCCCAGTGACCCGCGTCCGGGCAAGGGAAAACGTGGATCCAATATTTTGTTCATCATTAAGGGTCTTGTGAGCCGCACTTCGTCTGGTTCCTCACCCAGTACTTGTTTTCCTTGGGTGACCCTACCAGGGGCATAAAGCCCCAGGCAACTTAGCTCCTGGGATCATTGGAACACGCAAACCCCTCCACCACAATAAGGTTTCGGCTCCAGGAAAGGTTGACCGACCCTGCCGTCTCAAAAGAAAATGCACTTTGTTTTTGATAAAATCATCTGAAATTGTCTCATCTGAGTGTGAACACTAAATGTGTTGAGTAGAACATTAATCAACAGTGGGAATGGGAGGATAGAAGGAGGGGTAGGGAGAGAGTGATGGTGAGGAGGTGTGTGTCTATGTGTTTATGTGTAATATTGGGTCTTGGACCAAGAGACAGAGAGAGCGAGAAGATAAAAGCAATAAAGAGAGGAGGGACTGGCTAAATGAAAGATGGGGTTGAGGTCAAGGAAGAGAGAGATGAAAAAAGAGATGCAGAGGAGGAGGGACCTAGGGGGCCTTTTCCAGCTTCACCAAGGGGTTTGTTTTGAGGATGTGGGCTGTAAAGGCTGCACTGTGTGTCCTGCTTCCCATCGTAACTAGAGTGTAATGCATCGATCAGTGGAAGACATACGGTGCATCCGTTTGACCCCTGGAAGATGGAGAGAGCATGTGGGTGGAGCAGGACAGTGCTGAAAGGCGGGAATGGCGGTGTGGTCTGTATACTTTATGATGTGGTTAGAGGTGGTGCTGGCAGAGCAGTCTGATGGCAGCAGTGTGAAGAGTGGGGGTCTGAGGCAGCAGTGTGAAGAGTGGGGGTCTGAGGCAGCAGCCTGGCAGGTCCTACAGGAAGCAGCACCCAAAGGCCAGAATACTTAACATAACTGTGTACTTAACATGCTTCACAGGCACTGGGAGTTCAGAAGGACGACCCCCAAGTCAGGCGTTAAGTCTGTTTGTTCACAGAGTGTCACATGTAATGTAAAATATCTACACGGAGTGTAGGCTAGTATTCTAGCCCTATAGTTCTATATTTCCAGGGCAGGTTACGAATTGTCGCCATTTTCTTGACATGCAGAAGCTGGATTCTGCTATGTAAGCAAATGCATTGTGTTTTTAATCACAGAAACTGTTTTGAAGATTCTAACAATTCTCCATTTGAATGGACTTCAGGGTACAAGTCAGCAGACTAGAGACATGTACCCATGACTGGCATAGTGATCATATCACTGTCAGCCCTTCAGCAAGACCCTTAACCCCAACTGGTCCACAGATGCTGGCTGACCTGCTCTCTCATACTCACCTGTACATCAATTTGGATAAAATTGTCTGTTAAATAAATACTCTACTCCTTATGTTTGCAATGCTTATATATCAACATATGATGTAAAACAAAATAAATATTAAAATTTAAGGCAATATAGGGTGGCCTCTTACATTTGCATTTACTTCATTTAACAGATGCTATTGTCCAAAGCGGCGTACAAGTCAGACAATTAGCTCATTACAGACATACGGCTGTCTAGGAGCCACGAGGCATAAGTGCGGCTGGGCTGAGCTTCTGATGGATGCCCAGGTACAGTGTGTGCTGTACGGCACAGGAACTACAGAACTCATAATGAGCAAGAACCCACAATGCAGCTGTTCTAATCAGCAGAAAGTGCAACATTGGTAGCTTTCAGAGACTATGGAGTATTGGCTTCTTACAGCAATGAAAAAAATTAGTAAGCTTGTTTCAGTTCTCAGTTACTTTTTTAGCCAACCACTAAAGTTACATATCGCATGAAAAACCCAGTAGACACAACACAGACACAGAGAACACAGTGAGGAAGCTGGGAGCTGCAGCCATGTCCTCGGAGAACATTTATGCAAACATCAGCAACACTACTGACCAGATCAGGAAGAGGAGCAACGCAGCTCAATGTCCAGGTAAATAGATAAATGCAAATTAAGCAATAAGGGCAATGATTTACATTCCCCATTCCTGATTCAGAAAGCCAGATTAACTGATAGAGACACTTTAGAGCTAGAAAAGTTACTAAACTTACTTCCATATGACTCATAAACCATATGGATCTGCACAGACAAGGTGGAAGCCAAGGAGCATGTATGAAGGTAAGCTAGTCATGCCAGAAAAAGTTTCTTCTGAAAATGTTCAGTCTGAAGTGAAACGCACCATCTATCAGGAAACACAGCGGCATCGTTCACTGTGGAAGTGTGTCTCTGATGCCTTGTGTTTTCCAGTGAGCCTCAGCAATGTAGCTGTTTGTGTTTCCCAGGATCTGAGTCTGCAGGGAGACGAGACCACAGACCGGCTGTAGTGTGTCTGGGGCTGCTGTGTTTCCTGCTGCTGACGGCCCTCATAGTGCTGGCTGTTTACTGTGAGTCTGTTAATACTGTGATATTACTGCTAGTATCCATCAGCTGGGTGAGTTAGGTCACTGTCTGTCTACTGTTAGTCTGTTAATACTGTGATATTACTGCTAGTGTCCATCAGCTGGGTGAGTTAGGTCACTGTCTGTCTACTGTGAGTCTGGTAATACTGTGATATTACTGCTAGTGTCCAGTGTTATTTTTTTTCTCCAGAAAATCAAGACACTTTAATTTAAGTAAATTTAAAATTTTATTTTGACAATAACAAACTGAATGTTATTATAGGGCTTTAGATAATGGACGCCGGCTTTTCTGCATTATTTTCACCCACAATTCGATAAGCAAATTAGTAGTATGCCTAAAATGTTAATGGGATGCGTATCGTGACGCCCAAAGAGCAAGTTGAGGGAGGCGTAAAAAAGAATTTCCCCACGGGGATTAATAAAGTGTAAATTATAATTAGTATATAAAAACTTAGTAATCTATATAAATTCGGCATATGCTTGTTCTTATTAAATTTGGTTAGCGGAGCGCGCTGCATGTGACTGTTTTGGTAAATCAAGGAAGCAATAAGCAGTGAAGTCAAGAAAAGGACAACAGAGCAACCACGTCTGTCAAAAGAGGAGATATTGTGGATAAAAAAAGTGAAACGATGTCGGTGGTGTGGCGCTAATTTGCTGATTAAAGTCTGACACGTTTTTTTCTTTTTTTTTTTGTAAATATAGTTTTCATTTTTATTTTAGCCTAAACATTTTGCCAAAGAATTATTAGATGGAGATTATAAGGTAGCAGGCAGACAACTTTATGGCTTTAATTATGAGTGTATTTAGCAACTATAAGGACAAAAATATTAAAATTACAGCAGCGTAGTAGAAGAGTCTGCATTGTTGATTGGCCTGCCTGCAGTCGAGACCTGTCACCCATTCAAAATATGTGCACTTTACAGTGTTTGGGTCGCTAGTGACCCAGCACTTTTTTGCAAAGTAAATGGCAATAAATTTATTTATATGCTAACATGGCATGCACTGGGAACAGCATCCGCACTGACCCTAACATGGCATGCACTGGGAACAGCATCCGCACTGACCCTAACATGGCATGCACTGGGAACAGCGTCCGCACTGACCCTAACATGGCATGCACTGGGAACAGCGTCCGCACTGGCCCTAACATGGCATGCACTGGGAACAGCGTCCGCACTGACCCTAACATGGCATGCACTGGGAACAGCGTCCGCACTGACCCTAACATGGCATGCACTGGGAACAGCGTCCGCACTGGCCCTAACATGGCATGCACTGGGAACAGCGTCCGCACTGACCCTAACATGGCATGCACTGGGAACAGCGTCCGCACTGACCCTAACATGGCATGCACTGGGAACAGCGTCCGCACTGACCCTAACATGGCATGCACTGGGAACAGCGTCCACACTGACCCTAACATGGCATGCACTGGGAACAGCGTCCGCACTGACCCTAACATGGCATGCACTGGGAACAGTATCCGCACTGTCCCTAACATGGCATGCACTGGGAACAGCATCCGCACTGACCCCAGGAGAGCTGTAAACATGACATCTGGGTCACTAGCCAGTTAAGCTACACTATATTGCCAAAAGTATCAGGACACCTGCTTTTAAACACACATGAACTTTAATGACATTATTCTTAATACATTAGCTTTAATATGGAGTTGGCCCACCATTTGCAGCTATAACAGCTTCAACTCTTCTGGGAAGGCTGTTCATAAGGTTTAGGAGTCTGTTCATGGGAATTTTTTACCATTCTTCCAGGAGAGCATTTGTGAGGTCAGGCACTGATGTTGAACATGAAAGCCTGGCTTACATTCTCTGCTCGAATTCATCCCAATGGTATTCTCGAATCCTCGAACGCACAGTCTACAACCAGCTCTCTCTTTACCTCTCTCAGAACAACCTCCAGGATCCTAATCAGTCTGGCTTCAAAGCAGCTCACTCTACAGAGACTGCCCTCTTAGCAGTCACTGAGAAGCTGCATGCTGCTAGGTCAGCCAAACTGTCATCTGTCCTCATCCTCCTTGACCTATCAGCAGCATTTGACACGGTTAACCAAAAGACTCTCCTGTCCATCCTTAGGAGTCTTGGCATTGGTGGTTTGCTTGGCAATGGCTTGCATCCTACCTCGAAGGCCGATCATACAGAGTGACATGGAAAGGACTCACATCTACCCCACGTAGTCTCTTCCCTCAGGGCTCGGTTCTTGGCCCACTCCTGTTCTCCCTCTATACCAAATCTCGGTGAGGTCATATCCTCTCATGGCTTCTCTTACCACTGCTATGCAGATGACACTCAACTCATCCTCTCCTTCCCTCCTTCAGACACTCGTGTCTCCACTAAGATATCTGCATGTCTAGCAGATATCTCATCTTGGATGACCGCTCACCAACTGAAACTTAACCCTAGTAAAACAGAACTGCTCTACATCCCCGCTGACTCATCCCCCGTCCTGGACCTTGCGATCTCCCTCGACAACTCCCTGATCCGTCCTTCGGTTACTGCTCGTAACCTTGGGGTTACCATGGACAATCGTCTGTCCTTTTCCTCTCATATCGCCAACGTTTCCCGCTCTTGTCGGTTTCTCCTGTTCAATATCAGCAGGATACGTCCATTTCTTTCTACACAGGCTACCCAGATACTCGTTCAGTCCCTCGTCATCTCCCGCCTTGACTACTGCAACTCGCTTCTAGCGGGTTTACCACTGAGCATCATTCGTCCCCTCCAACTGATTCAGAATGCAGCTGCTCGGCTTGTTTTCAACCTTCCCAAGTTCTCCCACACCACTCCTTTGCTGCGCTCCCTACACTGGCTTCCTGTGGCTCAGATTCAAAACACTGATGCTCGCATACAAAGCCAAAAATGATCTGGCTCCATCCTACCTAAAAGACCTCATCACACCCCGCACTGCACCACGATCTCTCCGATCTTCCAGCACTGCTCGACTGGTCCCACCACCCCTCAAGGCACAAGGAAGACACACCTCTCGGCTCTTCTCTGTTCTGGCACCAAGTTGGTGGAATGAACTCCCCCTAGATGTCCGAACAGCTGAGCCACTTAATGTCTTCAAAAGACGACTTAAAACACACCTTTTCCAGAAATACCTGAATTAGCACTTCTGGCATTATACTTTCTGGCATTCCTTTAAAAAAAAAAAAAAAAAAAAAAAGCACTTTTCCAACAGAGTATTAGATCGATGGTGTTCATAGCCTTGGTTTTTACTGAGCTAGTATCGGGAAAAATTAATTGTAGAGTCTTAAAGCACTTATGTAAGTCGCTCTGGCTAAGGGCATCTGCAAATGCTGTAAATGTAAATGTGGGAGGAGCTTTGAGCTCCCCAGTACTAACAGTATCCAATCCAAAGCTCCAGTTAGCGTAATGTTTTCCATGTTGAACATCAACTTGTGAATTTAGATTTCACACGTCAAGAAATTCATTAATTTGTTTCATTACAGCATGCTGGAATCGAAAGGCATATGATGAATACGTGTATCGCTACAGCCCTTGTCTTTACTTTAAATGTTGATCTGAAAAGCTCTTCATCAAAATCTGTTTAAAAATTGCAATAAATTCTCAATCGGCAGACATATATTGATATGATATCGATTATGGGGGTCACTGCCGATTCCCAACCCTACTGTTAATAATACTGTGATATTACTGATCGTATCCATCAGCTGGGTGAATTAGGTCACTGTCTGTTTATCATGAGTCTTATTTCTGTGTTATTGCTAGTATCAATTAGGGCAGTTAGATCATTGATCTGTTTGCATGTTTCAGTAAATTTCAAAATGGTCTGTTTTTCCTGACAGATAGCACAGTTACTCACCATGCAGGGATAGAGCAAAACAACCTGAGAAAAGAGAGAGACAAGCTACTGCTGAATTACAGCCTGTGGATTGCAGAGAGAGACCAGCTACTGCTCAATTACAGCTTCCAGACAGCAGAGAGAGACCAGCTACTGCTGAATTACAGCCTGCAGACTGCAGAGAGAGACCAGCTACTTATGAAGTTTGATAAATGCTGCAACAAGAGTGAGTAAATGGTTTGTTTAAATCTAGAAGAACCCAAAGATAAAGTTATACATTTGGATATGCTAAAAGTACAACATGTTACATTGTGGGGACCAAATGTCCCCTACAGTGTGATAAAAAAAAAACTGTGATTTTGACGTTGTGGGGACCATTTTAAAGGTCCCCACAAAGATCTGTGAATGCAATCAAATAACTAAAAATGCCAAAAGTATCATATTATGTTTGGTTACTTATGGTTAAGGTTAGGGCTGGGTAGGGGTTAAGGTCGTCATGTTGGGATTAGAGTTTCCCCCATAGAAATGAATGGAGAGTCACCACAAATATATAATTACAAAGCTGTGTGTGTGTGTGTGTGTGTGTGTGTGTGTGTGTGTCTGTGCAGACACATACATACGCTATGACTTATCCGGGGTTCTCAGCAAACCCATACTGACAGTCACAGCCATCTTCAAGGTCAAGCTGTGTCTCTGGACCGTAGGTGGTGTCTGTCCATCTGGCTGGAGGAGACTCAGTACAAGCTGTTACTACATTTCCACTGAGACAAAGAACTGGAGTGACAGCCGACAGGCCTGTATGCAGTTAGAAGCCAACCTGGTGATCATCAGCAGCAGAGAGGAGCAGGTAAGATAAATATGAAGTTTGATGATATCTATATTTGTGTGCCCTGTGATAGACTGGCATCCCATCCAAGGTGTAGCCCCGCCTTATGCCCTGTGATGGACTGGCATCCCATCCAAGGTGTAGCCCCGCCTTATGCCCTGTGATGGACTGGCATCCCATCCAAGGTGTAGCCCCGCCTTATGCCCTTTGATGGACTGGCATCCCATCCAAGGTGTAGCCCCGCCTTATGCCCTTTGATGGACTGGCATCCCATCCAAGGTGTAGCCCCGCCTTATGCCCTGTGATGGACTGGCATCCCATCCAAGGTGTAGCTCTGCCTTATGCCCTGTGATGGACTGGCATCCCATCCAAGGTGTAGCCCTGCCTTATGCCCTGTGATAGACTGGCATCACATCCAAGGTGTAGCCCCGCCTTATGCCCTGTGCTGTGTGGGAGGGGCTCCAAACCCCCCTGAGTCCCTGGATGGGATTGATACTTAAAGCTATAAAATATACCCTAAAGTATATAAGCTCTGTGGTATAGTATAACAAGGTATAATGTAAATATTAGTAATTTCATTTTAGTACATTGTGAATAGTGAATAAACAGAAAATTCACCTTTGAATGGAGACTGTAATATGGTAGAACGTCGCCTCTAGTGTTTTGTTCAAAACATCGTCTCTTGAAGTGATTTGCCCTTACTGTCCGATTAGCTGCCATGACAAACCAGAGGCCAAGAATCAGTCATTTACAATCCAATGTCATTTCCACTTTCCCCAAACAAATTACTTTCATAAAAGGAACTTTCACTCATTGTAATATTTCTTAAACATCAGGTCTTTGTTGAGGGTCTGTCTGGAGATTTCTGGATTGGTCTCAGTGACATTGAGAGTGAAGGAACCTGGAAATGGGTGGATGGAACAACAATTCCTGTAGAGAAAGGGTAAGACCAGCCTGCACACAATTACAGAGACGTAGAGGCAAAGACTAGGTTCCCCCACATCACTGTAGCATCCTTTAAACTACATAGTACAGTAATGTAATATGTACTCCATACGCTATTGTGCTCTTAAGAGTAAACTGCACAGTACTCTAAGCACTGCTTCCTACTGCTAACTTCAGTACCGTTGCATTCTTTCCCTTATAGTACAGAACTATAATATCTCTGCCACTCTGCTGTAGCTGCTACTTCTAACTAACAATGTTAGCTACTGTTAAATAACAAATGATTGTATTGCAAACTGTGGATGTCAGAAAACCATTAACACTGCACTGTCTCCAGGTACTGGCGAGCAAATCCACAGCAGCCTGATAACTACGGAAATGAAGACTGTGTGCATACATATAATACCATACATTCTGTTCCTTTTCAGACATGGAACGACCGTCCATGTAATGATGTTATACAATGGATTTGTGAATCCGTACTCAAGTGTTAACCCACAAATGGAGGGTCTCTCCATCACTCACTGTTGACTATAGATGGACAATCAGGGTGAAATGTTTATTTTCATTGCTGTCGAGAAGACGTAGGATAATCTCAGCTCTTCTGCAGCAAGAATTATTTTTTTTTAAATGTTTATGTGCTAAATTATATCCTATAATACTCATGCTTTTTATTAAAATTTAATATTGTAGATCATGGTTTGAGTGATAATCCTTATTCATATGTTGCCATGGTCATTTATGTATTTTAGAACTTTTTATACTCACTTAACCCTTTACCTGCTGCACCGACCTCTTATTGTGTAGGATCCTCTTCTGCTTCTACATGCAGTTTATCATATGACAGCTCACAGGTTCAGAGATGCCTTTCTGCACGTTACTGCTGTACTGAGAGGTTATTTCTGTGCTGACCTGTGACCTTCCTCTGAGCGTTGAGTTGACTCTTAGTCATTTTTTACTTTTTATAACTTTACCCCCAGTTTCTCCTCTTCTTTTTTGTAACAGAAGCTTGGGGCTTACAGCCAATCAACATCTCAACAACCAACACCTTCTTTCTCCCCCCACCCCTACATAAACACCCACCTGCCTTTGGTACACAGCTCTCTTTTTTCTCTGTGCAACGTCCGGTCCATATATAAACTACATTTAATCAGTTTTGTTCCTCACATGGTTGTAAATTGCAAAATAAATGAAACAAAGTAAAATAAAATAACAACCTAAATAACCTCTGTCTCTTTCCTGACAAAACCACAGTCAGAGATATTGTGCCAAAGTCTGGGTCACATTAAGTCCAGCTGTTCTCCTTTGTCCTTCCTCATTAACACAGTGTACCTACTTCCATGCATCTATCTCCCATAATACAGGGTGGTACGTGTCTCAGCAGGTTAGGTCTCTGTTCCTGTCATTGGAAGTTCCCTGGTTCCAGTCCAGTCCTCAGCAGAATAGTTACATCTGCATTGGGTCCTTGACTAAGTCCCTTAACCCTGAAAAAAATGCTCAAGGGACCTTCAAACCCAAGTTTGACTCTCAATTATACATACAGGGTCATGCATAAGTCTTCCCCCTGAGGCCATTCCACATGCTGTCATTGTCACGCCCTCCCTACCTGCCCCTCCTGGTTAATTAACCTCCTTTGGAAGATCAGCGATGACCCCTGATGTCTGGGGTGAAAGTTGCCCCCTTAATCATCCCGTCTATCTAACTGCTGAATTCCCCCCTGCCCCTTTACCCCCTTAGCTACTGAGTGGTGAGCAGAATGACTGCTGTCACATCATCACATCACATGGCCCGCTTCAGTCACCTTAGGAAGTGAAGACACTGCTGAGCCTTCTTGGTGATGGAGGTTGTGTTGGTGGTCCAGGTGAGGTCATCTGAGATGTGAACTCCCAGAAACTTGTTGTTCTTAACAGCCACCGTGGAGCCGTTGATGCTGAGTGGTGTGTGGGTGTGGATGTGGGTGGAGCAGGATTTCCTGAAGCCGATGATCATCTCTTTAGTCTTGGCCACGTTCAGTGACTGGTTGTTCTCACTGCACCAGACAGCCTGGTGTAGAACATCTTCTCTGTATACTGACTCGTTGTTGTTGCTGAGGAGCCCCACCACAGTTGTGTCGTCTGCACACTTGATGATGTGGTTAGAGCTGTGTGTGGTAATGCAGTCGTGGGTCAGCAGTGGGAACAATAGTGGACAGAGAATGCAGCCCTGAGGAGCTCTGATGGTGCTGGAAATGTCAGGCCTCTCTGACAGAAAGTCCAGTATTTTTTTATATCTAGTGATTAATTGTCATTGTTCACACGCCACAGCACATAGTGCACAACAACAAAACGTGCCCTCTGCATTTAACCCATATGTAACATAGCAGGGGGCAGCTAATTCAGCACCCGGGGAGCAGTGCTTGGGGGCGGTACCTTGCTCAGGGTACTTCAGCGGTGCCTTGCTGTTTGGGGATTTGAACCTACAATCTTTCAACTACAAGCACAAGTCCCTAACCATTAAGCCACCACTGCCCAATTGCTATCCAGTTGCAGAGAGAGGTGCTCAGTACCAGCTCACTCAGTTTCATGTACAGTCTTTGGGGGGATGATGGTGTTGCATGCAAGACTAACGTCTATGAACAGCATTCTAATGTAAGTGTCTCTCTTGTCCAGGTGAGATAGGGAGAGGTGAAGGGCAGCAGATATGGCGTCTTCAGTCGACCTGATAGGCCGATACGCGAATTGTAGTGGGTCCAGTGAGTGGGGGAGGTTGATTTTGACCTGTGTCATGATGGGTCTCTCAAAGCATTTCATGACGATGGGAGTTAGAGTGAAGTGCGGTAGTCATGCAGGCAGCTTACTGAACCCCAAAAGCTTTTTCCTGGTCAATGGAAACAACCCTCAAGTCAAGTGAATCTAGGCTACACAGAGCCATCACATCAGGCATCATAAAAAGATTACAATAGGAACACAATAGGCCTGACCAGGTTGCACCAAGTCCCCCATGCAGCTTGCCGACCTATTAGAAAGGCAGTAAGACAGGATTTTACAGTCAGTGCACATCAAGGACAAGGGCCTCCAGTTCGACAACAATCCCAAATCCCCCTTCTTTGGGAGGAGAGTCAGCACAGTTCTCATGCAGCTATTCCGCAGCCTTCCGGCCCTCAGAGTCCAGTTAGAAACCTCATAAAGATCCAGACCCAATAAATCCCAGAAGTGTTTGTAAAATTCTGCTGGTACCTGTAGGCCATTGATGCCCGGCGCCTTCCCAAGCGACAAACGCTGAACCGCCAACGTCAGTTCATGGAGCCGAAGGTCCCCATCTAAGGTCTCCCTCTGCGTTGTCCCCAGGCTGGTCAATGTGTCTGGACAGTATAAATCATCAGGACAGTAAAAATGTTAAAGTTATATATCTGGATTCCTCCTCGTACAGCTATTCTGCCTCTTTTCTTTCTTGGTTGACCTCTGCTCTGTGAAAGTTTTGGTCAGGGCTACATTCACGCCATATCTGGGTGTTCAGCACAAATCCCTGATGAGGAAATTTACGTCACATCATCCAGTGTGCGACCAAAAGCACAGGCGGGAAGATTTTGTATTAATTGGCCTTTATGCTCCCCTGGGTTTGTTAGACGTCCACAAACATTTCCTTCATCTTGTAGATGCTGAGCAGCAGACTGTGGGCCTTGCACCACTCCAGCAGCTTGCTCACCCCCTGTGTGTGTGCAGACTGGTCTCCATCGCTTATGAGGCCCATCATGGTGGTGTGGTCTGCATACTTTATGATGTGGTTAGAGGTGGTGCTGGCAGAGCAGTCTGATGGCAGCAGTGTGAATAGACATGTACCCATGACTGGCAGAGTGATCATATCACTGTCGGACCTTCAGCAAGACCCTTAACCCCAACTGGTCCACAGATGCTGGCTGACCTGCTCTCTCATACTCACCTGTACATCAACTTGGACAAAAGTCAGTTAAATAAATTAATGTATTGCTGTACTCCTTATGTTTTGTAATGCTTATGTATCAACATATGATGTAAAACAAGATATTAAAATTTAAGGCAATATAGGGTGGCCTCTTACATTTGCATTTACTTCATTTAACAGATGCTATTGTCCAAAGCGGCGTACAAGTCAGACAATTAGCTCATTACAGACATACGGCTGTCTAGGAGCCACGAGGCATAAGTGCGGCTGGGCTGAGCTTCTGATGGATGCCCAGGTACAGTGTGTGCTGTAAGGCACAGGAACTACAGAACTCATAAAAAAGCAAGAACCCATAATGCAACTATTCTAATCAGCAGAAAGTGCAACATTAGAAACCATGGAGTGGTGGCATCTGACAAAAATGAACAAAAAATGGGTGTTTGTCGGTTTCACGTCACAGTTACTTTTTTAGCCAACCACTAAAATGACATATAGCACGAAAACCCCAGTAGATACAACACAGATGCATAGAGCACAGTGAGGAAGCTGGTAGCTGCAACCATGTCCAAGGAGAACATCTATGCAAACATGAGCAAGACTACTGACCAGATCAGACAGAGGAGCAACACAACTCAATGTCCAGGTAAAGAGATAAAAGCAAATAAAGCAATAAGGGGGATGATTTAATGCACCTTCATACAATCAGATAAACTCAGATAGACACTATAGAACTAGAAAAGTTACTAAACTCACTTCCATATGGATGATAAAAGTATTAGAGTCGACACCAACAAGGTGGAAGCCAAGTGAGTGTGTATGAAGGTAAGCTAGTCATGCCTCCTAGGTTCTTGAGAAAAAGTTAGTTCTGAAAATATTCACTTTGAAGAGAGACGCAGCATCTATCAGGAAACACAGCGGTATCGTTCACTGTGGAAGTGTGTCTCTGATGCCTTGTGTTTTCCAGTGAGCCTCAGCAATGTAGCTGTTTGTGTTTCCCAGGATCTGAGTCTGCAGGGAGACGAGACCACAGACCGGCTGTAGTGTGTCTGGGGCTGCTGTGTTTCCTGCTGCTGATGGCCCTCATAGTGCTGGCTGTTTACTGTGAGTCTGTTAATACTGTGATATTACTGCTAGTGTCCATCAGCTGGGTGAGTTAGGTCACTGTCTGTCTACTGTGAGTCTGTTAATACTGTGATATTACTGCTAGTGTCCATCAGCTGGGTGAGTTAGGTCACTGTCTGTCTACTGTGAGTCTGTTAATGCTAAGGGTGTCACGATCCTCCAAATCCTCCATTCGATTACATTTTCGATTCTAAAGTCACGGTTCGATTCGATTCTCGATTTAAAAAAGAAAAATTTGAAAGCACAAGCTATGCCATTTTAAGACTTTTAAGCAATATAATAATATCTGACCTTTGTTCGCGATGTACCAGACACTACATTGTCAAATTTAAAATGTTTATTAACAATATAATGTAACAATAACTTATATCTTCAGTCAATTGGAAACTTATACAAAATAACCTGCCATCTAATTTCTCTTTTGTAACTGCAGTTTTCTTCACAGATGATGACATTCAAGTTCACAAAAAAAAAATAGCAGTTTCAAGTTCTTGTTAAAGAGGAATATGAAAAGAGAACTGCTAAAAATATTGCAAAAATACTGTCAAAAATATTAACTATTTACATTTATATGGGCAGATTTTTTTTTTATAGTTTCATGTTCTTCTTTAAGAAAATGAGAATGTCCACATTCTCTGTGGAGAGGGCCGCTCTTTGAGATGTCACAATGTCCCCAGCTGTTGAGAACACTCTTTCACTTGCCACACTTGTTGCTTGTACAGCAAGATAACGTTTGGCAAGCTTGGACAAATTTGGGTACTGGTTCTCATTATCTTTCCACCATTTCAGTGGATTTGAATCCACAGAAATTACTTTAACCATTTTGTATAGCTGAATCTCGTCTTTTACAACATCAGGCCATGGTTTGGTTTCTGATGATGATGCAGTGGAGGCTGTGCTGAAAAAACCACCAAACAGTTCACTGAGTGCTGTTCTCTTTGCTGGGGGGCTGCCTCCACTGGTTGCTACAGTGACTGTATCCTCTGCAGGGTTTTGGCTGGATCCTTCTCCTGAGGCATGAGACTGAAATAGTCACACACAAAACACTGTTGTTTAAGGTAATAAACAGGCAGAAATTATATTTAAGTGTGACAATAACAAACAGAAAGGATATTGTGATTAGTCCTATTCATGAAATATTATGAATGTGAAATTATGTAAATACAAAAAACAAACTACTTTAACTTAATCACATTAGCCTATTAGCATCACATACCTGTGTGGAATGCTCTTGCAAGATTTTCTCCTCCAGACAATTGAAGATCTCATTCCGAGATATGTCATCCAGGTGGGGGAAAATTTTAAACCTAGGATCCAAGGCAGTGCTCTCATTCAGGAACTGTTGAAGTCTTGGGTCTGAATACCTCTCTTCAAAATTTGCCTCTATAGCAGATTTAACATCCTTTACAATTGTTGAATCTGTGTCACTGTGTTTCAAAGATGTCAGGATGGTGTGTTGTAGGGGCATGACCATAGACACAGTAGGCTGCTGTTCGGAACTCATCAAGGTTGTAACTGTTTTCAGGGGCTTCAGTACCTGACATACATCTTCCAGAACAGTCACATCTTGATCAGAGAGAGTGATAAGGTCTTTAGCATTTTTTTTTATGTCTTTTTCAAAAAGCAAAATAGATAGCAGCTTGTTGCTCTAAATAGCATGTGATCATGTCATAGCTGGAGTTCCACCTTATAATGACATCTTGAACCAGCGTGTGAGGAGGAAGCTGAAGCATATCTTGTTTTGACTTTAAGACGGCTGCTGCAGTGGTGCTTCTGTGGAAAAAAGTGACCACCCTCCTGACTCTGCCCAAAAGACGGGAAATCTGGTTTACTCCCAAACCCTTCTGGGAGGCCAAATTCACAGTGTGGGCAAAACATCCAATGTGTGGAGACAATCCAGCTGCATGTGAGGCATTGACAATGTTCTTTGCATTATCAGTTGTCACAGGAATTGTTGCATTTTGTCTGTTCAACTTCCATTCCAGTGCCACTTCCCTCAGCACTTCTGCTAAATGTTCACTTGTGTGAGCTTCATATACTGTACGGGGCGAGTTTGAAGTACTGGATTTTGAATTTCCCAGTCATCATTAATGTAATGCGCTGTGACAGTCATGAAGCTCTGTGTTGCTCTGGAGGTTCAGCAATCTGTAGTCAAGGCTACTAAATGTGCACTGCTAAGACCTTCAATAACTTTCTCCTTCACATTATTGTACATGGAGGGTATCACCGTAGCTGTGAGATGCGTTCTACTTGGGATTTCGTAGCACGGTTCTAGCACGCTAATTAAATGCCTAAAACCAGAGTTTTCTACCACTGAATAAGGTCGCATGTCCGCGGCTATAAATACTCCTACCGCGCTTGTACTTGCCTTTGCACGTGTTGAGTTACTTGGAAGTTTTATTCCAAATGAAGACGGGAGAGTAGTTTGTGTTACACTTGTCGGTTTAACAGATACATCTATGTTTTTGTGGTGCCTGGGGAGATGCCCTGCCATGTTAGTCGTGCTGCCGGTGGAATAATGTGGTATACGTACATAGCAGAGCTTGCAAACTATGTTTTTTTGTCGACAACACGAACGTTGTCAACATAACTCACTGGAAATCCAAAATACTTCCACACCGGCGACTTCAGTGAAAGAGGAGGGGGTTCAAGTTCTGTCGACGGGTCTCCTGCGTCTGCAGTTGCCATGCTATCTTTTGGCTGTTTGTTGTAGCTGTTAGGTTGACTCGCAGCACTTCAACAAGCATGTTTTTTTTTTTTTCGCTTGGCAAGCCAAGCTGACATGACATGGGGGCGTGGCAGCATCGACAATTCCATTTTTTGATTTGATAATCGAGATTGAGCATGAATTTCGATCGATTTCGATTTCAAATCGAAAACGTGACACCCTTAGTTAATACTGTGATATTACTGCTAGTATCCATCAGCTGGGTGAGTTAGGTCACTGTCTGTCTGCTGTGAGTCTGTTAATACAGTGATATTGCTGGTTGACCAGTTTGAATGTTTCAGTAAATTTCAGAATGGTCTGTTTTTCCTGACAGATAGCAGAGTTATTCAGCATGCAGAGACAGAGCACAGCACCCTGCAAAAAGAGAGAGACCAGCTACTGCTCAATTACAGTCTGCAGACTGCAGAGAGAGACCAGCTACTGCTCAATTACAGTCTGCAGACTGCAGAGAGAGACCAGCTACTGCTCAATTACAGTCTGCAAACTGCAGAGAGAGACCAGCTACTTATGAAGTATAATAAATACTGCAACAAGAGTGAGTAAATGATTTATCTAAATTGGGGGACCCAAGGTGTAACATTTGTGTGTAACCTTTACTTACTGTAATGCCCAGGTTAATGTAAGTACCCGATTCATAAGTAATCGATTCAGTTTTGATTTGATTCAGTTTTGATTCGATTCAATTCACCTTTAAAACACATTCATAAGAACATAAGAACTATACAAACGAGAGGAGGCCATTCGGCCCATCGAGCTCGCTTGGGGAGAACTTAACTAATAGCTCAGAGTTGTTAAAATCTTATCTAGCTCTGACTTAAAGGAACCCAAGGATTCAGCTTGCACTACATTATCAGGAAGACTATTCCATACTCTGACTACACGCTGTGTAAAGAAGTGCTTCCTTAAATCCAGTTTGAAATGTTCTCCCGCTAATTTCCACCTATGGCCACGAGTTCTTGTATTTGAACTAATGCTGAAGTAACTATTCGGTTGAACAGCATCCAAACCTGTTAGAATCTTATAGACCTGGATCATGTCCCCCCTCAGTCTCCTTTGCTTGAGGCTGAACAGATTTAGCTCAAATAACCTTTCCTCGTATGACATTCCTCTAAGACCAGGAATCATTCTTGTGGCCCTACGCTGCACCTTTTCTAAGGCCGCTATGTCCTTTTTAAGATATGGTGATGTTACGGCCAAAGCAATGACCGCAACATAAACAAAACCAAAACCGACTGGTTTTAGGGTTTTTATTTTACAACAAATAAATATAAACACCAACGCAAATGTCCAGGAACCACGAGAGAACAACAAAACAAAAGATCAACTCAACAAAAATCTCAGCAGCAGGAACACTCAGCGTGGCATCGAATATCCTACAAATCTCTCTCCGGTCCAGGTAGACCCAGGGCCCAGGGCTTTAGTAGGGAAAACTCCACCCATCCAACAGGTCTCACCTGTAAACAATTAGAGATTGAAACCACCACCTGCAATCTAAGAAAACCTATAATGCAGTCCTAAACAAAATAAACAAAAACCCAAAGAGGGGCGTAACACCCCCACACTAAAATGGTGACTCCAGTCTCCATAACCAAGGAAAACCCCCAATGCCGATATTCCCCCCTGCAAAAGAAAAACACAAGTTTAATAATTTAACATACCTGTAAAACTACAGAAAAGAACCCATCACAAAGGCACCCTAGATAAAGTATCAGCAATAATATTATCTGTGCCTCGAATATGCCTGATCTCTAAACTAAATGGTTGCAAGATCAAACTCCACCGCATCAACCGATATTAGCATTTCTCATACGATCCAAAAATTTTAAAGGATCGTGATCACTGTACACCACAACCTTATGGGAAGCACCTATATAAACCTCGAAATGCTGAACTGCCAGGACAAGAGCCAAGGTCTCCTTCTCTATGGTGGAATACCACTGTTGATGACAATTAAACTTTAGAAAAGAAGCAAACAGGGTGATGAATGTCTTCCTCAATAGGGCTTTAACATATTGATGTGACAAACGCCTCTTTTGGCGCCGATCTGGTGTTGCTATGACATAATCTCGATCAGAGATCCTCCGTTCTACCACATAAGGACCACTGAAACGAGCCTGTAAAGACGACCCAGGTATAGGCAATAACACAAAAACTTGCTCACCCACTTAGAAACACTTGGCCAAACACACGAGACGTAAAGTTGGAACCCTGGTCAGTTTGAATAACCTTAGGGAGACCAAACAATGTAAAAAATTTTAACAGTTCCTTAGTTACAGCCTTAGCAGTGATCTTCCTCAAAGGAACTGCCTCTGGAAAACGGGTGTTTACACACATCACTGTTAATAAATATTGATAGCCATCCTTAGACCGCTCAAGTGGGCCAACAACATCCACAATCACAAGGCTGTCCAATCACAGGAATAGGGTACAAAGGAGCAGGAGGAATAGTTTGATTAGATTTTCCAGTGATCTGACATACTCTACAAGTCTTACAAAACCGAACCACCTCCTTCTTCACCCCAGGCCAAAAGTAGTGTTGTAATACACGGTTAAGCGTTTTAGTGACACCAAGGTGTCCAGCTAGACCATCATGAGCAACTTTTAATACATCACCCCTGTAACAAGTTGGAATTACAACTTGGTATACAAAGCTCCACTCTTCGGGGGCATTATAAGGCCTCCATTCCCTCATCAGAAGTCCATCACGCAGAAAATAACAGAGAGGCTCTTTATCAACCTCAATCTCAGATACCACAGACTGGAACAGAGTGGCTAAAGAGGGATCTGCCTTTTGGGCAGTAATGAAGTTTACCTTAGAAAGAGGATTCACACCATCAGTTTTACCTACTTTCCCCACAGGACCAGATAGAGAAACAGGGGAAGAAAGCTCAGATTTCAGAACCTCTCCTGGGGAAACAAAGAAAGTATCAGACAGATCAAATACGTCCCTATGTAGAGGAGTCCCCCACAACATTTACATTCCGCTTTGTCATCGAACAAGTTACAGCGCAAGCAGGAAAGACGTCAGGATGTTTTAAAACACACTCATGAACGTCGAAACGATCAGGAACTGTAACGACATGAGGAAAGACAGAACCAGGATTACCCCACACATTACTACCGGCCAGATCATTCCCCAATATAAAAGTTACACCAGAAATAGGTAAACTTTCACGAACCCCAACAAGAACCTTACCTGTAACCATGCTAGATTGCAAATAAATCAAATGAAGTGGGACAATAGTGGAGCCCATTTCAAACCCACGCACTAAAACGCTAATATCGGTTTTGGTTTTGTCCGATAGAGGCAAAACCCCAGCCAAAATAAAAGACGGTGCTGCACCAGTACCACGCAGTATACGGACAAAGGTAAACTGCTTACTACTGGGAAGTGGAACAAACCCATCACTCATAAAAGGCGCATACCCCATCCTTACATGCTTAACTTGTCAACTCAATATCGAAATACTCCGCAAGACTCAGAAGTTGTTCGTTAGTTAGAGACTCAAACACCTCCGGAGATGGATTCTCCACAAACTCCCACACTACCGAAGCCATGTTTTTTTTTTTTTTTTTAAAACCCAAAACATACAAACAAACGGCTGCATTTTAACAACTTAATCTAAAGTGGTCATCAAAATTCCCTACAAACACATGACCACAAGTTGTCCAATCAAAAAACCACGCCACTAAAACTGACAAACTGCCGGGTTAGGTCAACTAATCGGGTAAAACCCAAACAAAGCAGCCAACAAAGACCCAACCCAAAATACAGCTTGTTAATCGCTACACTCAATAGCGCACAACAAAGCGACCACAAAGTAGGCTATGCTGGACGTAAAACAGCCCGTCACTGCCACATCCCAAGCCTGACTTACAAAGCAAAAAATAAAAAAATCTAACTCACCTTCCCCACTAGTCTTCAATGGTTCCCCGACCCGGCGACTTTAAACATTAAACTCGCGAGCAGGGAGCCGACCGAAAACACAGTCTACTCCCATACCCCGAAACGTACCGAGTCAGAAATCCCATCAAAAACAACAAACTAAAAAAATAAAATGACAGACTCAGTCTGCCCGCCGGCTGCCTAATTGGGATGTGCAACGACTCAGCGGTCACCACCTATCAGCAAACTCACCACAGGGTCGCACGCGAACGGCTACTGAGATTAACTCAAAAGATCCCGGATGAGCCCCCAATTTATGTTACGGCCAAAGCAATGACCGCAACATAAACAAAACCAAAACCAACTGGTTTTAGGGTTTTTATTTTACAACAAATAATAAATATAAACACCAACGCAAATGTCCAGGAACCACGAGAGAACAACAAAACAAAAGATCAACTCAACAAAAATCTCAGCAGCAGGAACACTCAGCGTGGCATCGAATATCCTACAAATCTCTCTCCGGTCCAGGTAGACCCAGGGCCCAGGGCTTTAGTAGGGAAAACTCCACCCATCCAACAGGTCTCACCTGTAAACAATTAGAGATTGAAACCACCGCCTGCAATCTAAGAAAACCTATAATGCAGTCCTAAACAAAATAAACAAAAACCCAAAGAGGGGCGTAACAGTGACCAAACCTGTACACAATATTCTAGGTGAGGTCTCACCAAGGAATTGTATAATCTTAGCATTACCTCCCTTGACTTAAACTCCACACACCTGGAGATATACCCCAACATCCTATTGGCCTTTTTTATTGCTTCCCCGCACTGGCGAGAATGAGACATGGAAGCATCAACATACACACCAAGGTCTTTCTCATAATCAGCTACCTTTATTTCAGTAGGTCCCATAAAATACCGGTACTTTATATTTCTGCTCCCTACATGGAGTACCTTACATTTGTCTATGTTAAATTTCATCTGCCAGGTGTCAGCCCAGTCACTAATTAAATTTAGATCCCGCTGTAGCTGCTGAGCCGCTAGATCAGTATCTGCTACACCACCCACCTTGGTGTCATCTGCAAATTTCACCAGTTTACTGTATATATTGGTGTCTATATCATTTATGTAAATTAGGAACAAAAGTTCACTTATTTAGCTGGTCATTCACTTATTTGCAAAAAAAATTACATGTATTGTAACAACAAGAACAGTCACAGCACCATTAACACTGCAGCACAGAGCAATGTAACTCTTGAAGTGATCATTACATGATGCAAACAAGAGAATGATAAAAACTATATAATAAATGAACAATAAGCATTATAGTTATAGTCCTACTTACCCATAAATAGACCAAAAGACACTCAGTGACAAAAAAAGTTAAGGACCCAGATGGAGTGGTGGAAATGAAATGAATCTGCACGCGGTGAAAGGTCATGTGACTGTATCGTAATGATTATAGTGTCAGATCAAACAGAAAACAGAGTTGGCAGTATGGGCACACTGCTGGTGTCATGTCAGTAGGGTGTGGCACCCCCCCAGGCCTGGATATATGCGTCGTTATGGTGCGGGAGGGAGTTGTACAGCCATTGTATTCTCTCCTGAGGCAAGTCGACCCATAGCTGTTGTAACTGGCCCTTGAGATCCTGCAGATTGGCACTGGGTCTGAGTTGACGTCTGAGCTGATCCGACACATGTTCAATCGGGGAAAGACTGGGGGACCTGGCTGGGCACAGGAGGACCTCAACATGACATAGACAGTCCATAGACACATGTGCCATGTGTGGACGGGCGTTGTCTTGTTGAAAGACTGTACTTGCAAATCGAATTCTTTACATACCTATCGCTGGTCCGACCAAATTTCATCCATATCGGACCTTTTCTCCTGAGTGCTTAACGTTTTTTGTCACTTAGTGTATTTTGTCCACACATTTCCCTCTGTAATTCTTGTACCCAGCCAGAAATATAGAATAGAATAGAATAGAATCTTTATTGTCATTGTAGCAATGAGACATTGTACAACGAAATTAAAGTGCAATTCTCCAGTGCAAAATAAAAACAGTCACTCTGAAAGAGCCTGAACGCTACTTTCTTTCGTACCTACAAACAAACAGTTACAAACAAACTACGTATTGCACTTGTTTCCTTAGCCAGTTTTGGCATGAAACATAAGGCTGTAATGTAAACAAAATAACACTGTAGTAATGTAAACATGAACGGTGCCCTGGCTCAAATTGACCACCTAGCAGTGTTCAGCATGGTAATGACTGAGGGGTAAAAACTGTTTCTCAGTCTGTTTGTTTTGGTTTTTATGGATCTGAAACGTCTGCCTGCCTTGCGTTCCTGAGACAACAGGAGCTGTGAAATTCTTCAAGTGAGGAGAGAGGACAGTCAACTATCCTCTGAGCAACCTTAATGACCCTGTGAAGCTCTTTTCTGTGTCCCGCTGTGCAGCTGGTGAACCATGCACAGAGACAGTAGACCATGATGCTCTCTACTGTGCAGCGGTAGAAGGACACCATCAGTTTCTCTGCGATGTTGTTCTTCCTGAGAACCCTCAGGAAGTAGAGTCTTTCTTGGGCCTTCTTCACTACCTCTGCAGTATGTGTCCCCCAGGTCAGCTCCTCGCTGATGGTGACTCCCAGGAAGCGGAAGTTTGAGACTATAGTTTGAGAATATAGAAAGTAAACCAGGCTTTTAGTAGCTTTCAACATATTTTTATCAAGTATTTTTGTTGGATTTTCAAAGAGAGAAAATACAGGCACTGACAAGAAGACCCGCATCATAATTTACACCTGAAGAGAGTTAGGAAAACAATTAACCAGCCATACATCCATACGTACCCCCCAACCCTCCCTACCCAAAAAACCTGAGCAGCCCCACCTCTGTCAAAAAAGGGAGGAAGCAAAGAAAGAAAAAAGGGGTAATTAAATGGACTGTTGGCTCTCTGTGGATTCTAATTAGCTGAACTCTAAACAAGGGACAGAATTTACAAACGAGAGAATCCCAAGTCCTATTGAATTTGTCAGAACAACCCCTCATAGCAAACTCGATTTTCTGTAAGCAGAGAAAAGACTTTAGGTCTGCCAGCTAAGAATTTGAAGGTTGGAGCTTTTTGTTTTTTCACTGTAGCAGTAAACATCTACGGGCAACTAGGGAGGCAAAAACTATCAAATTCTTCTCTCTAACTGTAAAAAGGGCATGGTCTTCAGGAACTCCAAAAATAGATGTTGAAAGGCTTGGAAATACAGGCTTTTTAGGGTCTTTTGAAAGTGTGTCATAAAAGGAGAACCAAAAGAGATTCAGATTTGGAGAAGAATAAAATATAACTGGCCAATGGCAGAGAACATCCGTCTCAGGTGTTGCTTATGTTAAAGAGCCTAAGTGTAATTTTGATTAAGTGAATCTTATCTTAAATTTAAGACAAGACCTTAAATATAATCAATGTCAAACTAGAGCAAAACGAGGTAGAATTCACTGTAACAAGGACATCCCGGCACTGTTCCTCTGAATGGATAATTCCAAGTTCTCTCTGCAGATTCTCCCTAATTGTTAGAGATGATGAAAAAGAAGGGAGTCATAGTAGCAAATCCATCACACCTGAGATGATTCTATGAGTTGCAGGGAGAGTAAGTGTCATGCCATGGTCGTCCGATCCTCTCGTGTTGCATGCCCCCTCATCTACCCCGTGTGGAATCTCCATGTTACCAGCTGTTTCTCATTGTTGCATATAATATATATATAGTCTGGTGTATATAAGTCTGCTTTAGAGTATGTTTCCCCAGTCCAGTCATTGATGTCAGTCTCTCATCTGATCCATGTTCCTGATTTGTCTTCCTCCTAATAAACCCTATGTTCTCCCGACTCCTTGACTCCTGTTCCTCTTTCCCTGCTTCGTGCTGTTCGCTGCACAACAGTAAGAATTTTTATCAATAAGAGAGTAGGCAAAATATTTTTATATTTTAAATATTTTAAAAATATTAAAAAATATTTTTATATCCAGTCAGCACACCCCAGGAGCAGTAGGGGAAATAAAATGTGCAATTAGCCAAAGTAGGGGAGACTAGAGGCAGTGCAAACACTTAGGTGAGGGCAGTATGTAAGGCTATGGCAGCATAAGTATGAGGCAGGTGGGAATGCAGGCATGGGGAGTCCCTGAACGTCAGCACTCCAATTCCATAAGGGGGGGTGGGGGTGAAGCTAGAGTGACAGACTGACAGTTCAGCTCATCCAAAGCCAATGGCACCGATCCCCACCCAGCTCTACACCTCACACTGTTGATATAGTGGTGATGTCACATGTGAAGGGAGAGACACGACCCAACCGCAGCTTTTGATGGAGCTGCTATGGGTATTTATTTGAAACCAGGGGTGTGTGGTTGTGGCTGCAGAGGTGGCAGACTCGAGCTCTGACTTATCTGAGTGAACAAACGCATAATGAAAATCATAGCAATCTTCAAGACGGGACTGTGTGTTTGGTCCTCAGGTTACATCTGTCCATTGGGTTGGAGCAGATTCAAATGCAGCTGTTACTACATTTCCACTGAGGAGAAGACCTGGAGTGACAGCCGACAGGCCTGTATGCAGTTAGGAGCCGACCTGGCGATCATCAGCAGCAGAGAGGAGCAGGTGAGATAAATACAGGGTTTAACGGTATTTATGTTTGTGTGCCCTGTGATAGACTGGCATCCCATCCAAAGTGTAGCCCCGCTTTATGCCCTGTGATGGACTGGCATCCCATCCAAGGTGTAGCCCGCTTTATGCCCTGTGATGGACTGGCATCCCATCCAAGGTGTAGCCCCGCCTTATGCCCTGTGATAGACTGGCATCCCATCAAAGGTTTAGCCCTGCCTTATGCCCAGTGATGGACTGGCATCCCATCCAAAGTGTAGCCCTGCCTGATGCCCCGTGATGGACTGGCAAACCCTTCCAAGGTGTAGCCCTGCCTGATGCCCTGTGATGGACTGGCATCCCATCCAAGGTGTAGCCCTGCCTGATGCCCCGTGATGGACTGGCATCCCATCCAAAATGTAGCCCTGCCTGATGCCCCGTGATGGACTGGCATCCCATCCAATGTGTAGCCCTGCTTGATGCCCCGTGATGGACTGGCATCCCATCCAAGGTGTAGCCCTGCCTGATGCCCTGTGATGGACTGGCATCCCATCCAAGGTGTAGCCCCACCTCATTCCCTGTGATGGACTGGCATCCCATCCAAGGTGTAGCCCCACCTCATTCCCTGTGATGGACTGGCATCCCATCCAAGGTGTAGCGCCGCCTTATGCCCTGTGATGGACTGGCATCCCATCCAAGGTGTAGCCCCGCCTTATGCCCTGTGATAGACTGGCATCCCATCAAAGGTTTAGCCCTGCCTTATGCCCAGTGATGGACTGGCATCCCATCCAAAGTGTAGCCCTGCCTGATGCCCCGTGATGGACTGGCAAACCCTTCCAAGGTGTAGCCCTGCCTGATGCCCTGTGATGGACTGGCATCCCATCCAAGGTGTAGCCCTGCCTGATGCCCCGTGATGGACTGGCATCCCATCCAAAATGTAGCCCTGCCTGATGCCCCGTGATGGACTGGCATCCCATCCAATGTGTAGCCCTGCTTGATGCCCCGTGATGGACTGGCATCCCATCCAAGGTGTAGTCCCGCCTTATGCCCTGTGATGGACTGGCATCCCATCAAAGGTTTAGCCCTGACTGATATAATGACAAGAGGAAAACTGGTCAGGGAGGCTGCCAAGAGGTCTACAGCAACACTGAGGGAGCTGCAGGAATTTCTGGCAAATACTGGTTGTGTTCTACATGTGACAACAATCTCCCATGTTCTCTATATGTCTGGACTGAGGGGTAGAGTTGCAAGATGGAAGCCTTTTCTTACAAAGAGAAACATCCAGGCCCAGCTAAATTCCCACTGAGGAGAAGACCTGGAGTGACCAGAGACACTCGTAATATGTGGAAGGGCATACAAGCTACTACGGACTATAAACCATCACCTTCCCCCTGTGACAGCGAAGCTACTCTCCCAGACACCCTGAACACACGTTTTGATGCACTAAACTGCGAACCCACAAGGAAATCTGCTCCTCTCCCTGATGAGCAGGTAATCTGCCTGACCACAGCCACAGTGAAACACACTCTATCCAGAGTGAACCCACGGAAAGCTGCTGGCCCAGACAACATCCCGGGGCGAGTGCTTAAGGAGTGTGCTGACCAGCTGGCCGTCGTCCTCACCGACGTATTCAAGACCTCCCTGACTCAGGCCATTGTTCCAGTGTGCCTCAAGACCACAACTATCATACCAATCCCAAAGAAATCAGCGGTGACCTGCCTCAATGACTACTGTCCTGTGGTCCTTACTCCGGTCATCATGAAGTGCTTTGAAAGACTGGTCATGAATCATATCAAAGCCACCCTACCCAGCACTCTGGACCCACTCCAGTTTGCCTACTGCCCAAATCGGTCAACCGATGATGCGCTTCACCTGTCGTTAATGTGCCTGGAATAGAGAGATTCTCATCTAAGGATGCTGTTCATCTACTTCAGCTCAGCTTTTAACACCATCATCCCTCAGAGACTGTTTCTCAAACTGAGCGGGCCGGGCCTCAGCACCCCTTTGCTGAACTGGATACTAGATTTCCTGACTGACAGGCTTTCCGCATACATGGAGGAGGTGGCGAGAGTGGCTCAGTGGTGTAAGAGCAACAACCTCTCTCTAAATGTAGACAAAACCAAAGAAATGATCATCGATTTCAGGAGATCCAGCACTGTTCACCCACCTCTCACCATTGACGGCGCTGTGGTTGAGAGGGTGAAGAACACCAAGTTCCTGGGTGTCCACTTCACCAAGGACCTCTCCTGGTCCCTCATCTCCACCTCCATGAGGGCTCGACAGCGTCTGCACTTCTTGCGGAGGCTGAAGAGAGCAAGCTTCCCCTGACCGATCCTCACCACATTCTACACCAGCACCATCGAAAGCCTGCTCTGTACCGATCCTCACCACATCCTACACCGGCACCATCGAAAGCCTGCTCTGTACCTATCCTCACCACATCCTACACCGGCACCATCGAAAGCCTGCTCTGTACCGATCCTCACCACATCCTACACCGGCACCATTGAAAGCCTGCTCTGTACCGATCCTCACCACATCCTACACCGGCACCATTGAAAGCCTGCTCCAAAGCTACATCACTGTTTGGTACGGGAACTGTAACGTCTCGGACCGTAACACACTTCAGCGGGTAGTGAGAGCAGCTGAGAAGATCATCGGTGTGCCCCTACCCCCCCATAAAGACATTTTCCAGAACCGCTGCTACAACAGAGCCGATAACATTGTTAAGGACCCTTCCCACCCGCTACACAGAATCTTTTCCTTCCTACCGTCCAGAAAACGGTATCGAAGCTTCCGCTCCGCCTCTACCAGGCTGTGCAAGAGCTACATACCACAAGCCATCAGAACTCTGAACACACACTGATATCTGGACTGACTCTCTTTAAATTCCTCCTAAACACCATATACAATCTACCTCTAAACAGCATATACAATCTACCTCTAAACAGCATATACAATCTACCTCTAAACAGCATATACAATCTACCTCTAAACACCATATACAATCTACCTCTAAACACCATATACAATCTACCTCCAAATTGCAACTGCACTTTACTTACTTATGAAGGTTACATCTTTGCACTATTTATTCATTATCTCGATTGTCGATTGGGCGCCGACGCGAGTGGCAGCATGTCCTTTAGCTCCGTGTCTTTGTGTGTTCTCTACGTCTTTTTGTTTACTTTTTTTTTACTCTGTAACTTTGTATTACACAATCTGAGGAGTGTCTTTATTCTATCCTGTGGATATGGAACTGGAATTGCAACGCTCTGGCAGCAAGAAACTTGTTTTTACAAGGAATCAGCTGGTCACGCTACGGAGGAATGCTCGCGACGTTCACGTTAACATCCCCGAGGAATTGTGGTGTTTTCGGGGCTGCCGAGCCGGAGTCAAGGTGAGGGCGAGGCGACGGGAGAGAAAGTGGAGATACAAGCCCTCAATTCCATCGATAGTGATGGGGAACGTGAACTCACTTGCTAACAAGACTGATGAACTGGCTGCTTTGGTAAGGAACCAGAAGTTGTTCAGAGAATGTAGTCTGATATGCCTGACGGAGACGTGGATAACTAGCTGCATCCCCACTGCTAACATAGAGCTACCGGGATTCAGCGTGGTTCGCTTGGACAGAGATAACAAACTTTCCGGCAAGAAGAAGGGAGGGGGACTGGCGCTGTACATAAATAATAAATGGTGTAATCCTGGTCATGTTACAGTTAAAGAGACTGTATGCAGTAAGGATGTGGAGTTACTAGCGGTTAGTCTCAGACCGTATTACATGCCGAGGGAGTTCTCGCACGCCATTTCTGTCTGTGTTTACGTTCCGCCACGAGCCCTTCCGGAGACAGCGTGTGACGTCATCCACGCTACAATTGCAAGGCTCCAAACTCAACACGCAGATGCCTTTTTTGCGATCTCTGGGGACTTCAATCATGTAACACTGGATTCTACCCTCACTAATTTTTATCAGTTTGTTGAATGCCCGACTAGGAAAAATAGGACAATAGACCTCATGTATGCAAACGTGAGGGATGCATACAGCTCCACCCCCCTACCCCCACTGGGAAAGTCGGACCACAACCTCATTCATCTTCAGCCAAGGTATAAGCCACAAGTACAGAGGCTACCAGTTGCTACACGCACCTTCAGGAAGTGGACACCAGAAGCAGAGGAGGCCTTGAGAGACTGTTTTGAATCAACTGACTGGAGTGTGCTACAGAATGGAGAGGATCTAGAGGAGGTCACACATTGCACAACGGACTACCTGAACTTCTGCATGGACGTTGTAGTTCCCACAAGGACTGTGCGCTGCTTCCCTAATAATAAACCTTGGGTGACCAGTGATGTCAAAAACCTCCTTAATAAGAAGAAGAGGGCGTTTAAGGATGGTGACTTAACTGAACTGAGGCGTGTGCAGAAGGAGCTCAAAGAGTGTCTGAAAGAGGCAAAGGAGTCTTACAGGAGAAAGGTTGAAAGGAAACTGGAAGAAAACAACATGAAGGAGGTATGGAAGGGGATGAAGCAGATCACAGGATGCGGGAAAAACAGCACCAGGGCGGAGGGGGATGTGGCTAGAGCAAATCAACTAAATAATTTCTATAACCGTTTTGAAGACTCTGCTACTACTGCGAATGGCCTTGCCATTGTAACTGCTGCAGCGACCACCCCAACACACCCCCCACCATTGTCTGCTGGCTGCACAGCTAGCAGCCCAACGCCTCCATCAACAACCTGGGACATTCCACTGGACACTGATTGCTGGGCATTGTCTGCTGACGTCTCAGCCATCAAACTCACACCTCCGTTACCAACCTGTGACATTCCTGTGAACTGCGGGGCAGTGTCTGCTGATGGGTCTGCTGGTGGAACAGCCATCAAACCCACACCTCCTTTGTCAACCGGTGACATTCCACCGCAAACTCCCCCCTCCCCCCCACCACTACTACCAGACTCTGCAAGTGTCCCCTCACCCCCCACTATTACTGTGGACCAGGTGAGGAGAGAGTTGAAGAGGCTGAAACCGAAAGCTGCTGGGCCAGATGGCATCTGTGCAAGATTGCTGAAGGCTTGTGCTGTGGAACTGGGGGAGCCACTCCAACATATCTTCAACTTGAGTCTGCGTCTGGGGAAGGTACCTACACTGTGGAAAACATCATGCGTGGTACCGGTTCCCAAGAAGCCACACCCCAAAGAACTCAACGACTTTAGGCCTGTTGCCCTCACCTCACACATAATGAAGACCCTTGAGCGGCTGCTGCTCCACCTTCTCCTTAAACCCCAGGTTCGCCATGCACTTGACCCCCTACAGTTTGCTTACCAGGAGAACGTGGGAGTGGAGGATGCCATCCTCTATCTGCTACACAGGGTGTACTCTCACTTGGACAATGGAGGCAGTGCTGTGAGAATCATGTTTTTTGATTTCTCCAGCGCTTTCAACACCATCCAGCCCCTTCTGCTGAGAGACAAACTGCTGCAGATGAGAGTGGACCCAAGCCTGGTGACCTGGATTACTGATTACCTCACTGAGCGGCCCCAGTTTGTTAGACTGGGGGACATCACATCTGGGGCTGTGGTCAGCAGCACTGGGGCGCCACAGGGAACTGTTCTCTCTCCTGTACTGTTCGCCGTGTACACCACAGACTTCAGGTACAACTCTGAGTCGTGCCATATGCAGAAGTTCTCTGATGACACGGCAATTGTAGGCTGTATCAAGGATGGGCAGGGGGCTGAGTATAGGAGCCTTGTGGAGGACTTTGTGGGATGGTGTTGTTACGATCCAGTCTAGGGTTGGACCGCAACAAAGTGAAAGGGAAGGAGGGATTGGGGAGGACAGGACAACTAGGGCTAGGAGAAGGGAACACGGGACACAGAGGGAGTCTTTTTTTATAGTTTTTTTTATAGTTTTTCACAAACACAATACAAACACTAGGTGTAACGAACGTCAGGAGTGACAAAGGCCAAAGAAACAAACAAAAGCACATCTACCGAGTAACCCAAGCTGAGCTACCTAAGTGAACACAAAGAAAATGGTGAAATGAAACAACAATGCCTAAATCTATCTCCCTGACCAAACAAACAATAATCCCCACGTTAACGAATAAACAAAAAGGCAGACACTCCCTACACACCTAGTGAAACACGAAACACCAAGCCGAGGCAAAGGTATCAAAAGGGAAAACCGAGAGGCGAAGTCGAAACACAGGCGAAAGTCCAAAACCAATCAAGCAATCAGAAACAAAGGCGAAAGTACAAATAAGGGCGAGGCGAGAATCGGAAGTCAAGGGCAAAACAGTCATACACGATCAATCAAACAAAGCAAAAGCGAACAGAGAGCGAGCTAGCAGGCGAGAAGCAAGTAGCGGGCCTCGAAGGGACGAAGCGGCGAACTCTTCAGCCGGTGAACCGGAAACAGCTCCGAGGGCAAGGGAGGCGGGGGCAGGTCCTGAGGGCGGAGTCGAGGGGGCGGGCGACCAATCGGCGAGTGGGCAGGACGTCCGAAGGACCTGCAGGCATCCTCCTAAACTTACGGCACGTAACACTTACGGCACGTACCCGAAACTTACGGCACAAATTCCTTACGGCACGTAACCCGAACTTACGGCACGTAACACCCCCCCACACAAGAGTGAACCCACACGGGTCACCAAAATACACAGATCCCAAACAAAAAACAACAAAAACCACAAAATAAACATAAGAAAACAAACAGAACGGAACTTCAGGGGAGGTAACAGAGTGATTAGGATCCGGGGTCACAGACTCAATCTTCGAAGGTTTATCCAGCAACGGCACAGACATGAACGTGTCCTCGAGGTCAATGTCGGCAAGCTGGCGCCGCTGTGCACGAGTAAGCACACACGCAGGAAACACCGTCGGGTGTTCCACCGCTACATCATTTTCACACAGCACAGGGTCCAGAACGACTTCGGGTAGAGGAACGATTCTCTTCCCCGCTATGTCATTCCCAAGAATAAACGTAATGCCTGGGACAGGTAACTGGGGCTGGACAGCTACCCGCACGTATCCCGAGAAATCGGGAGTACACAAATAAACGGTGTGCAGGGGAACTCCAGCCACACACAAATCAATTCCCTGCACTAACACATCCGTACCACAGTACGTATTGACAGACAGGGGAATAACCCCTTCCACCAAGAAGGACTGAGCGGCTCCCGTATCCCGCAGGATAGTCACAGGGTGCCGAGCATCAGTCACACTGAGCGAAACCAACCCAGGAAATACAAATGGTTCGAAAGCAGCGTCAATACGAGAGGACGAGGGCGAAGAACTGTCGGGGCAGGCAGCAACATTTACTTTCCTAGCTGCTGATCGAGCTTCCTTGCGCTTTAACACAGGACAAACAGATATAATATGGCCCACTTCGTGGCAATAGAAACACTCGCGTTTCTCCACGGGTGGTGGAGACGATGCTGACGAGGGGGAGGATACGACTGGACGAGTTTTACGTGGCAAAGGAATCGGAGTAAACACAGGTTTGTGGGTCAAAACGAACTCGTCAGCGAGGGTGGCAGCTTCAGTTAGCGAAGTGACCTTTTGCTCATTCAGGTACACTACCACTCGATCAGGAACACAGTTCTTAAATTCTTCTAACAGGACCAGTTCCTTAAGCTGGTCGAAGGTAAACACACCACTAGCGCCGCACCACTTATCAAACAAGACGGCTTTCTCGCGTGCGAACTCCACGTATGTTTGGCTGGCGGATTTGGGAAGATTTCGAAAGTTCTGCCGATAAGCTTCCGGCACTAACTCATAAGCGCGAAGCACAGTAGCCTTCACAATGTCGTAATCCAGGCTCTGCTCTAACGCAAGAGCCGAACAAACTTCCTGTGCCTTACCCACAAGCTTACATTGCAGTAACAGTGACCAAAGGTGTTTGGGCCAGTTCAATGTCATAGCAATGCGCTCAAAAATGGAAAAGTAGGCGTCTACCTCATTTTCCCGAAACACAGGAACAAGACCGATGTGTCGGCTCACATCAAAGCTCGATCTACCAATTTCCGGGGAGACAGGCGAGCTCAAGGGAGACCGGGGACGGGGTCTAGGAGCGTCTTGGGCGTCAGCCTGGTCTCGGGCGGAGCGAGCTGCGGGTGGAGGTGTACCTGGTGTGGGTACCTTACGCGGAAGAGGCATTGGTTTTTGGTCGCCCATGCTCATCCGACGTAACTCCAGCTCCTTCTCAGCCTCCATCTCCATAGCCCGGACACGGAGTAGCTGAGCCTGGTACTCCTGTCTCTTAATCTCAAGCTCGAGCTCCCGTAGCTTAATCGTCAGCAGTAGGTCCTCCCTGGTTGAGCGGGGATCTCCAAGATCCATGCGGTGTCCACTCCCTGGATCGTCGCTGCTGGCCTCCGCTACAGCAGACATCCGAACCGGGGTGGCAGCAACACTAGGGGATCCACCCAACTCAGGCAGTATACCTTGCTGAACCAATTCATCGAGCAGAATTTGCTTAACAACCCGCTTGGAAGCCTCAGCGGGAACCAAAATGTTAAAGAAGTCTGCTATCTGTAGCAGATCATCCTTGCGGCACACATCAAATTGTTCGAGTGTGGGGTAAAGGGTGAACGCAACAAGGTCGAATTGGGCCATCACGATTACTGCAATCACCACAACACCCCCCCACACAAAAAAAATCCGCCAGACAAGCACGAAAGGGAAAGAAGGAAAGGACGAGCCCCCAATTTTGTTACGATCCAGTCTAGGGTTGGACCGCAACAAAGTGAAAGGGAAGGAGGGATTGGGGAGGACAGGACAACTAGGGCTAGGAGAAGGGAACACGGGACACAGAGGGAGTCTTTTTTTATAGTTTTTTTTATAGTTTTTCACAAACACAATACAAACACTAGGTGTAACGAACGTCAGGAGTGACAAAGGCCAAAGAAACAAACAAAAGCACATCTACCGAGTAACCCAAGCTGAGCTACCTAAGTGAACACAAAGAAAATGGTGAAATGAAACAACAATGCCTAAATCTATCTCCCTGACCAAACAAACAATAATCCCCACGTTAACGAATAAACAAAAAGGCAGACACTCCCTACACACCTAGTGAAACACGAAACACCAAGCCGAGGCAAAGGTATCAAAAGGGAAAACCGAGAGGCGAAGTCGAAACACAGGCGAAAGTCCAAAACCAATCAAGCAATCAGAAACAAAGGCGAAAGTACAAATAAGGGCGAGGCGAGAATCGGAAGTCAAGGGCAAAACAGTCATACACGATCAATCAAACAAAGCAAAAGCGAACAGAGAGCGAGCTAGCAGGCGAGAAGCAAGTAGCGGGCCTCGAAGGGACGAAGCGGCGAACTCTTCAGCCGGTGAACCGGAAACAGCTCCGAGGGCAAGGGAGGCGGGGGCAGGTCCTGAGGGCGGAGTCGAGGGGGCGGGCGACCAATCGGCGAGTGGGCAGGACGTCCGAAGGACCTGCAGGCATCCTCCTAAACTTACGGCACGTAACACTTACGGCACGTACCCGAAACTTACGGCACAAATTCCTTACGGCACGTAACCCGAACTTACGGCACGTAACAGTGTAGAACCAACCAGCTGCAGCTGAACATCACCAAAACCAAGGAAATGGTAGTAGACTTCAGGAGGTCTGCCCCTCCACTGCTGTCTGTCACCATTGACGGGGTGAATGTGGAGACTGTCAGTACATACAAGTACCTGGGGGTCCACCTTGACAATAAACTGGACTGGTCTGCCAATACCGAAGCACTTTACAAGAATGGACAGAGCAGGCTCTACTTCCTTAGGAGGCTGAGGTCCTTCAATGTCTGCAGCAAACTCCTGCTCATGTTCTACCAGTCTGTCATGGCCAGTGTCCTTTTCTATGCTGTGGTATGCTGGGGAGGCAGCACTAGGAAGAGGGATGCTGGACGATTGGACAGGCTGGTGAGGAAAGCTAGCTCTGTGGTGGGCATGGAGCTGGAGTCACTCACATCAGCTGCAGATAAGAGGACCCTGAGCAGACTGCTCTCAATATTGGACAATGACCATCACCCCCTGCACACCACTTTCTCCAAACAGAAGAGCATGTTCAGTGATAGGCTCCTGTCTCTGTCATGCAGAACTGACAGGCTCAGAAGGTCCTTTGTCCCTAGGGCCATACAGCTCTTCAACATCACACTGAAGGGAGGAGTGTGATGGCCTGTATAACACACTGCCCCCCTGTTTTTTTCCCTTTGTATTGTTGCAGTATGTATGTGTGTGTGAATGTCATAGGTCTGTGCGCCTATATGTATGTACAATGTGTATAAGCTACTGGACACCTAAATTTCCTTCTGGATAAATAAAGTATCTCTATCTATCTATCTACTTATTTATTGCCTGTTTGCACCTTGCATGCCCTGTTTACTGTGATGTTAAGTGTTACTATATGTTACTCTATGTTACTATATGTTGCACCGGGGCCATAGAGAACCGTTGTTTCATCACTCTTTGTACATGTATGAAGCTGCTGATAACAATAAAGTGACCTCCTTGAAAAACCTCCTCCTTGAAAAACCTCCTCCTTGAAAAACCTCCTCCTTGAAAATGTTTGTCACTAACAAACAGAAAACTTAGCCATTAATGCAGACTGTAAGATGGTAGAACCTCACCTGTACAATATTGTTCAAAACATCTTCTTGCCTTGAACTACCTTGCCTCTGGCTGTCCAATAAGCTACTGTACCATGACAAACCAGAGGAAAAGAATCACAGTTATTTACAGTCCAATATCATCCCCACTTGCTCCAAATGAATAACTTTCATAATGTGAGTCTTCATTCATTGTGATATTTCTTAAACTGTAGGAGTTTATGAACAGCATTCCTGGAGAATTCTGGATTGGTCTCAGTGACACAGAGAGAGAAGGAACCTGGAAATGGGTGGATGGAACAACAATTCCTGTAGATGAAGGGTAAGACCAGCCTGAGCACAATTACAGAGAGACGTAGAGAGAAAGGCCAGGATCAGCATAAGTACACAGACAGACAGTGAATGATCTCATTCATCAATGTTACAGCGAGACTGATAGGAGAAGAGTTAACAGAGCCCTTCTCCATACAGCTGTTGCACAATATATATATGCTACTGTAACAGTCTGTATATTACAGAAACCAGTAGCCTGACTGCTGCTCCACCTTGATCACCACACTACTGTCCACACCATTATTGTTACTTTACCATTAAACAGTACAGTACTCTGACCTGGAGATCAGATAATCTGAACCACTGACCTGTCTGCAGATACTGGTGGTCTAATCCAAAGCAGCCCGACTCCAATGGAAATGAAGATTGTGTGGAGCACAGCACCAGAGACCCTGATTCTGGATGGAACGACCGTCCATGTGGTGGTGTTTGGAAATGGATTTGTGAATCTGTACCCTGGTGTTAACCCACATATTAATGGCCACTCACTGTTCACTATAGACAGAGTCAGGGTGAAATTAATTTTATCTTTTCTTTTGCTTCATACAAAGTCTTTTCCATCTAAAATAGGAAAACAGCCCTTTTCTTTGTTTCTATGCGGTTAAGAGATTGTTGCTCTTTTTTCTTTGTATTTCCCATAATACTTAAAATGCTTTTTAAATACCATGTGCAGCTAAACAATCGTAACAAAATCAGTGTGAGGGTTCAGAACATGAAGATCTATCTGCACCAATGCATCATGGGTAGACGGGAAGAGTCCAGCCGAGCCTGTCTGTGAGAATACAGACATAATACATGTCAATGGAACAGCACTGGGGGAGTTAATCTCACACGACCTTAAAGCTTAAAGGCTTTGGTCAGAAAAATGAAAGAGGTGTCAGCTGCCAAGTGAGTACAGGGATGAGGCCTTAGAGTCCAGGATCAGTGAGGGCCAGGAGAAGCAAAAGCCGGCCTTTGAGAGGGAACAGGAGTAAGGAAGAGGCTAAAGGAACAGGTTTTGACATGTAAAATCGAAGCTCATCAAGAAATTGTTGAATGTTTAAAAAAGTTAATATTTAAATGGAAGAAAGTATATAAAATTACAAGATACTGTAGCATGCAGTTCCACTCCTAGAAGCTAGATGGCGGTTAGTCATTTTGTTGTAATCGCTTTATGCTGAGCTCACAGGAACTCTCAGTCTTCATGTATTGGGTACAAGTTAAGGAGTGGTTTGCTTCATCTAGTACACATGTAGTACAGTTTTAAGCCATCCACTTAAGATATGCTCCCAAGATGTTTCAGAATGCAGTAGTAATGTGTTTCAAAATATATTTTGCCATTTTATGTTTTATTTGTGGTAATTCATTGTTGTTGATATGGAAGGGTTGTAAGAAAACCACTGAAATATTTTGCTTATTAAAATTTAATACAGTTTTCATTTAAAAGTGTTTTATGTATCTGATTTTAATGTTTTAAGAAAGTAACAGTCTTTATGTGCACAAGAAATAAATCAAAGAGTGAGCGGATTTTCAAGAGCAAGGAACCCCCATGTGTCTGGTTGTCCCTTTGTCCACAACAAATGACACAATGCAGAGCGGCCAGAAACACCAAGGAGAGGTGATGCAGTGCGTTTGCCGGCTACGCGCATGGAGAGGTGATGCAGTGCGTTTGGCGGCTACGAGCATGGAGAGGTGATGCAGTGCGTTTGGCGGCTACGCGCATGGAGAGGTGATGCAGTGCGTTTGGCGGCTACGCGCATGGAGAGGTGATGCAGTGCGTTTGGCGGCTACGCGCATGGAGAGGTGATGCAGTGCGTTTGGCGGCTACGCGCATGGAGAGGTGATGCAGTGCGTTTGGCGGCTACGCGCATGGAGAGGTGATGCAGTGCGTTTGGCGGCTACGCGCATGGAGAGGTGATGCAGTGCGTTTGGCGGCTACGCGCATGGAGAGGTGATGCAGTGCGTTTGCCGGCTACGTGCATGGAGAGGTGATGCAGTGCGTGGCACAGTTTGGGTAACAGGACCTTGATTATTGTCTTCTGCGCAAACCACATACAGATTTATCAATTGAAGAGCAAATTTCCAAAGTTCACTCCATCCAATGGATATGTTTTCAAGAACATTCCTGTAGACTTGATGAGGTTTAAACATTTAACATACGTTCTTCACTGGATTACATTAGTCAATACTGTAACTTGCGTTATACACGACTATATTCACAGTAAAAAAAAAAATGGACTAAGTGAGTTTTGGAACTATGCTCTAAAATTTGAAATCTCTGTAACAGGTACTTTCCTTTTGAATGAAACAGCCTTAAAAAGGTTATGGTTCAAACCACAAAGTTGGGACCTGAGGAAGAACCTTAACCCCAGGTGCTCCAGTAATTGACTGACCCTGCCTTCTCAAAAGAAAATGCACTTTGCTTTTGATGAAAGAATCTGAAAGTGTCACATCTGAGTGTGAATACTAACTGTGTTGAGTAGAAGATTAAGCAACAGAGGGAAGGAGGGGTAGGGAGAGAGTGATGTGAGGAGGTGTGTGTCTATGTGTTTATGTGTAATAATGAGTCTTGGAGCGAGAGACAGAGAGAGAGAGACTATAAAAGCGATAAAGAGGGGAGGGACTGGCTAAATGAAAGATGCGGTTGAGGTCAAGGAAGAGAGAGATGAAAAAAGAGATGCAGAGGAGGGACCTAGGGGGGCTTTTCCAGCTTCACCCAGGGGTTTGTTTTGAGGATGTGGGCTGTAAAGGCTGCACTGTGTGTCCTGCTTCCCATCGTAACTAGAGTGTAACGCATCGATCAGTGGAAGACATACGGTGCATCTGTTTGACCCCTGGAAGATGGAGAGAGTGTGTGGGTGAAGCAGGACAGTGCTGAAAGGCGGGAATGCAGCTCACAGGCTGGTTTATGAACACTGGTCTGGGGTCTCAGTTTATCATGGCTGAATTACCACCAGCAGGGTCTTGCATTGGCTCACAGAGCTGTCTGTCAAGAGCCTGAAGGAAAGCTCCGCCCCTCCTCATAGGGCATATTCATAGATCCCTCCTTGGCTGCAGCAGCCAATCCTAAACACTGACTTAATATTATACTTCTTATAGCACCGCACCTTCAGGGCGGAGAGTTTGATTACTGCTGAGGGACACTGTGCCCAGAAGCTTGTATTCATGCTGCATTTGGTCATGGTTGGTGCTGCATACAGCAGTGATACTCCACCAGACCAGCAGAGGGCAGATCCATTCATCCATTGTCCAACCCGCTTATCCTACTGGGTCGCGGGGGGTCCAGAGCCTATCCTGGAAGCAACGGGCACGAGGCAGGGAACAACCCTGGATGGGGGGCCAGCCCATCGCAGGGGGCACTCACACACCATTCACTCACACATGCACACCTAAGGGAAACCCCACGACAACACGGGGAGAACATGCAAACTCCACACACATGTGACCCAGGTGGAGACTCGAACCCAGGTCCCAGAGGTGCGAGGCAACAGTGCTAACCACTGCACCACCATGCCGCCCCCAGAGGGCAAATGTACTGCAAAAAACACTAATACAAGAAGGGTAGTGAAACGGGTAAAATTTCATAAGGTAATATGGCATAACGTGACATTTTCAAATCTGTAATCAGCATAATACGGCATACAGTGGAATTTTGAAATCCTTACAACAATATTAGCCAGACCCCCCAGATGGGTTTTATCTAAAAAGATGTCAAAATGCGGGAATAGTGTTGCTTTTCAAAATACTGTAAACAGCACAATACAGTCTGGACAGTATAAATAATCAGGATAATAAAAATGTAAACATTAGATATGGGGATAACTCCGCACCTCGTGCAGCTATTCCTCCTCTACTATTTCTTGCTTGACCTTTGCTCTGTGAAAGTCGGTGCTGCCACCTACAGTAACACCTAGTTAATTATCTTGCAAATGCACAGTCGACGTGCACAGATGCACATGATCCCTGCTGGACAAAAAAATGGGGACTACACATATGCCATCTGCAGCTGCCTGGTGCAAATCGCGGATGATGAAATTAGCATTACATCACCCTGAGTGTGACCAATAGCGACATGACAAAGTGTAGTATTAATTGGCCTTTATGCTCTCCCTGGGTTTGTCAGACGTCCACAATCATTTCCTTCATCTTGTAGATGCTGAGCAGCAGATTGTGGGCCTTGCACCACTCCAGCAGCTCGCTCACCCCCTGTGTGTGTGCAGACTCACATGCATCGCTTATGAGGCCCATCATGGCGGTGTGGTCTGCATCCTTTATGATGTGGTTAGAGGTGGTGCTGGCAGAGCAGTCTGATGTCAGCAGTGTGAAGAGTGGGGGTCTGAGCCAGCAGTGTGAAGAGTGGGGGTCTGAGCCAGCAGTGTGAAGAGTGGGGGTCTGAGGCAGCAGCCTGGCAGGTCCTACAGGAAGCAGCACCCAAAGGCCAGAATACTTAACATAACTGTGTACTTAACATGCTTCACAGGCACTGGGAGTTCAGAAGGACGACCCCCAAGTCAGGCGTTAAGTCTGTTTGTTCACAGAGTGTCACATGTAATGTAAAATATCTACAAAGAGTGCAGGCTAGTATTCTAGCCCTATAGTTCTATATTGCCTGGGCTGGTTACGAATCGTTGCCATCTTCTTGTGCCGGAAGTCCTGACTAGCAGAAGCTGGATTCTGTTATGTAAGCAAATGCATTGTGTTTTTATCACAGAAACAGTGGCTATTTGGAAGATTCTAACAATTTTCCATTTGAATGGACTTCAGGGTACAAATCAGCAGGTTAGAGACATGTACCTATGACTGGCAGAGTGATCATATCACTGTCAGCCCTTCAGCAAGACCCTTAACCCCAACTGGTTCACAGATGCTGGCTGACCTGCTCTCTCATACTCACCTGTACATCAACTTCAACAAAAGTGTCTCTTAAATAAGTTAATAAAATGCTCCTCTACTCCTTATGTTTTGCAGTGTTTATATATCAACATATGACATAAAACAAAATAAATATAAAAATTTAAGGCAATATAGGGTGGCCTCTTACATTTGCATTTACTTCATTTAACAGACGCTATTGTCCAAAGCAGCGTACAAATCAGACAATTAGCTCATTACAGACATACGGCTGTCTAGGAGCCACGAGGCATAAGTGCGGCTGGGCTGAGCTTCTGATGGATGCCCAGGTACAGTGTGTGCTGTACGGCACAGGAACTACAGAACTTATAATGAGCAAGAACCCACAATGCAGCTGTTCTAATCAGCAGAAAGTGCAACATTAGTAGCATTCAGATACTATGGAGTGTTGGCTTCTTATAGCAATGAAAAAAATTAGTAACCTTGTTTCACTTCACAGTTACTTTTTTAGTCAACCGCTAAAGTTACATATAGCATGAAATCCCCAGTAGACAAGACAGACGCAGAGAACACAGTGAGGAAGCTGGGAGCTGCAACCATGTCCGTCAATGCAAACACGAGCAACACTACTGACCAGATCAGGAAGAGGAGCAACGCAACTCAATGTCCAGGTGAATCGATAAAAGCAAATAAAGCGATAAGGAGGATGATTTAATGCACCTTCATACAAGCAGATAAACTCAGATAGACACTATAGAACTAGAAAAGTTACTAAACTCACTTCCATATGGATGATAAAAGTATTAGATTCGACAGCAACAAGGTGGAAGCCAAGTGAGTGTGTATGAAGGTAAGCTAGTCATGCCTGCTAGATTTTTGAGAAAAAGTTTCTTCTGAAAATATTCACTCTGAAGTGAAACGCACCATCTATCAGGAAACAGCGGCATCGTTCACTGTGGAAGTGTGTCTCTGATGCCTTGTGTTTTCCAGTGAGCCTCAGCAATGTAGCTGTTTGTGTTTCCCAGGATCTGAGTCTGCAGGGAGACGAGACCACAGACCGGCTGTAGTGTGTCTGGGGCTGCTGTGTTTCCTGCTGCTGACGGCCCGCATAGCGCTGGCTGTTTACTGTGAGTCTGTTAATACTGTGATATTACTGCTAGTGTCCATCAGCTGGGTGAGTTAGGTCACTGTCTGTCTACTGTGAGTCTGGTAATACTGTGATATTGCAGCTACTGTCCATTGACTGGATGAATTAGGTCACTGTCTGTCCACTGTGAGTCTGTTAATACTGAGATATTACTGATAGTATCCATCAGCTATGTCCTGGGTATTGTGTTGGTGTCTTGGGTATGATGATAAACTGCATCTGCAAGCAGTCCTCTAACCTTCAAGGAAAAATCTGAGGGTTGGTGGCAGGATTGGCACCGTAAAAACTCCACACAGCTCCGACTAAGGAGATGGGACTCCTATCTGCTCTCCCCAGGAGTAGCTCTGCTGCAGCCCCCCACATTAAAGCTGCACGCATTATGAGGGGGGTGGGGGAAAGCTTCTGGGAGCTTCACCCCCGGAAAAGTCAAAACTGCCAGAGAACCAATGGGGTCAGGCCTGTTGGGGATCAGGGCTGCTGTGGTGCTGAGGTGTCACTCGCTGCACGGCGGCACTCGGGTCCCGATCTGAGGCAGCCCATCCAGGTAGGCGCGTGGAACGTCTCGTCTCTCTGGCATGATGGACGTCTTTTTTTGCTGTTGGAGGAGCTTCATGAACTCCGCATTTCAGTGGTGCCACTCTCTGAGGTATGCAGACTGGGGAGTGGCCAGATCTCCGCAGACCAGAAGTCAACAATTAGTGCTCGATGAGGGAGCACAAATGCGAATATTGGCAGAGTTTCTTTCAGACATTGTCAGTTTTTGTAAAGCGTTTGACACAGATGATCGAGCTGCCCTGTGGGACTTCTTGAGACCTTACGGGATCCCCCCCGATGGTCCTGGATGTCATATCTGGCCTGTACACTGGTACTGTGAGTGCTGTGTAGAGCGGAAGCAGAACCTCTGCGTTCTTCCCAGTGGATTCTGGGGTTCATGAAGGGTGTGTTCTTGCTCCTACTCTGTTCAATGCTTGCATGGACTTGGGCAGGTTCGTGGGGTCCAGCGGTTGTGGGGCGTCTGTTGGTCAGGAATGATTCACCGATCTTGACTTTGCTGACGATGCTGTGATCATCACAGAGTTAATGGAGAATGTGATTGGAGATGTTTGAACTCGACGCAGTTTGTCTGGTACTAACATGTAGCAGCTAAGCCAGCTAAGCTCTACAAACCTGTAAAATGAATCATTTTAACAGTTTTAATAAAATACGTAGCTAAATAGCTAAATGTATATAATCTATGTATAACACGTTGTTAGTGCACTGTCAACATTCAAGGAATCCACGCAAGTATATCGCCATGGCTCCTGTTCCGTGTTCGCAGTGCAGTATGTTTAGCTATTCTTCCCCTGTCATTAGCGGTACGTTTATTTGTGAGAAATGCCAGCAGGTTGCCAGTCTGACGGAGAAGACTGCAGTGTTAGAGGGACGTATCCAGACGTTACGGGACGACCCAGCTGCATAGTCGTAAATCCAAATCTAACTCATACCGGCACCATTCGCTCATTCGCGTCTCTAGCAGGTTCTCCACACTCAGTGAAACACCCACGGAGACGCCTGTTGAAAGCGCTCTAGTAATTGGAGATTCTATTCTAAGAAATGTGAGAGTAGCGACTCCAGCGACCACAGCAAACTGTCTCCCTGCTGCCGGAACGACCGACATCTCAGCAAATTTAAAAGTGCTGGCTAACAGTGAGTGTAAATATTATCAGATTGTTATCCATGTTGGCACTAAAGATGTCTGTTTGAGGAAATTGGAGATCATTAAGACATATTTTATAGAGGTGTGCAACCTTGCGAAGAAGATGTCTGTGTCAGTAATGCACTCTGGCCCCATCACTGCTAGATGTGGTGATAAAATATACAGCAGATTATCGTCGCTGCATCACTGGCTGTCGGAATGGTGCCCAATACATACTGTGGGTTATATAGACAATTGGCAGATGTTTGGGGGCCTGGGCTTTTGAAGAGGGACGGTATTCGCCCCTCGCGGGCTGGTGCTGATCTCCTGTCCAAAAGCATAGCTCATAGTCTCCAGGCAAATCGCTGACTAGCCAGAGCCAAGTCCAGGCGGCAGGCAAACCAGCATAACCGACCGCCTGCTAGTCGCTTAGAGTCGTCACCTAGGGTTCATGTTACTGGGACTGTGTCTGTTCCCCGCACTTTTAATCATGGAGGTTTATTCCATGGTGGAGTATGTCATAATAACTCAGTAAAAATGAAACCAAATACATTATTAGAAAATCAGTGTAATGCAAGGCTAAAACTGGCTCCTAAGGTGTTACTAATAAATGAAATGATTACTGATTTTAGTCTTGGACCTTATGCCTAACTGAGACCTGGCTTAGACCGAATGAATTCATGGCACTAAATGAATCTACTCCAGCTGATTACAGCATAACCTTGGTCCAGATGGTAAAGGTGCTGGTGCTGCTGCAATATTTCAGTCTAACCTAGGAGTGTCTGAGCAAAGTGCTTGTAGCTTCAGCACATTTGAAATTCTTCTTCTTAGTCTTACTGGCTCATCTCTTTGTAGTTCTTCACTACCAATCGCCATTGTAATGTTATTGTTATTGTGTATAGACCGCCTGTGGCCTGTACTACGAAACGAGGTTACTGGCTTATCGGGGTAACTTGTCGGATTTAAGGTAGTCTGGGCAAAATGTAAGTGAACGAATATATACTGTATGAAGTCCATTTAAACTGTGGTACCTTAAATCCGACAAGTTACCCCAATAAGCCAGTAACCCCGCTTCGTAGTACAGGCCACTGGTCCCTAACCTCCAATCACCATTGTTATTGTGTATAGACCGCCTGGTCCCTAACCTCCAATCACCATTGTTATTGTGTATAGACCGTCTGATCCCTAACCTCCAAGCACCATTGTTATTGTGTATAGACCGCCTGGTCCCTAACCTCCAATCACCATTGTTATTGTGTATAGACCGCCTGGTCCCTAGCCTCCAATCACCATTGTTATTGTGTATAGACCGCCTGGTCCCTAACCTCCAATCACCATTGTTATTGTGTATAGACCGTCTGATCCCTAACCTCCAAGCACCATTGTTATTGTGTATAGACCGCCTGGTCCCTAACCTCCAATCACCATTGTTATTGTGTATAGACCGCCTGGTCCCTAGCCTCCAATCACCATTGTTATTGTGTATAGACTGCCTGGTCTCTAACCTCCAATCACCATTGTTATTGTGTATAGACCGCCTGGTCCCTAACCTCCAATCACCATTGTTATTGTGTATAGACCGCCTGGTCCCTAGCCTCCAATCACCATTGTTATTGTGTATAGACCGCCTGGTCCCTAACCTCCAATCACCATTGTTATTGTGTATAGACCGTCTGATCCCTAACCTCCAAGCACCATTGTTATTGTGTATAGACCGCCTGGTCCCTAACCTCCAATCACCATTGTTATTGTGTATAGACCGCCTGGTCCCTAGCCTCCAATCACCATTGTTATTGTGTATAGACTGCCTGGTCTCTAACCTCCAATCACCATTGTTATTGTGTATAGACCGCCTGGTCCCTAACCTCCAATCACCATTGTTATTGTGTATAGACCGCCTGGTCCCTAGCCTCCAATCACCATTGTTATTGTGTATAGACCGCCTGGTCCCTAACCTCCAATCACCATTGTTATTGTGTATAGACCGCCTGGTCCCTAACTTCCAATTACCATTGTTATTGTGTACAGACCACGTGGTCCGCACAATAATTTTCTTAAGGAGTTTGCAGATTTTTTTAACAATCCTGGTGATCATTACTGACAAAGCCGTGATTGTTGGTGATTTTAATATTCACAAGGAAAATGACAGTGATCCTTTAACAACAACGTTTGCTGCTATTATAGACTCTGCAGGTGTATGTCAGGATGTAGTCGGACCTACTCATGCCTGTAACTGAACATTGATTTGCCTCTGATTTGTTGCCAGTTGCTAAAAACTTTTGGCAAGCACAATAACAACATTTTTTTTAGCCTGTTCTGAATTTCCTGGCAAAACTACATACTTTGATGATATCGTCTAAAATGAGTTAGCATGTTGGATGTGTTTCCAGAAAAATATCCAAGTGCGATACAACAGAGTCAACAGCCGTTGTAGTATTATCAACTAATCATTCTCTCTCTCTGGTGTTGCCATAATTTATTGGGAGCCAAAATGTTCCCAAACTACTGATTTATGTGATGTGGGAGGAGCTTTGAGCTCCCTAGTACTAACAGTATCCAATCCAAAGCCACATTTAGCGTAATGTTTTCCATGTCGAACATCTACTTGTGAATTTAGATTTCACACATCAAGAAATTCATTAAGTTGTTTCATTTTGTGTTCTAAACAAATGCTGTAATCGAAAGGCACATGATGAATATGTGTATCGCTACAGCCCTTGTCTTTACTTTAAATGTAGAGCTGAAATTCTCTTCAGTAAAATCTGTTTAAAATTGCAATAAATTCTGAATCGGCAAACATATATTGATATAATATCAATTCTGGGGGTCACTGCCGATTCCCATCCCTACTGTTAATAATACTGTGATATTACTGATCGTGTCCTTCAGCTGGGTGAATTAGGTCACTGTCTGTTTATCATGAGTCTTATTTCTGTGTTATTGCTAGTATCAATTAGGGGAGTTGGATCATTGATCAGTTTGCATGTTTCAGTAAATTTCAGAATGGTCTCTTTTTCCTGACAGATATCAGAGTTATTCGTCAGGCAGAGACAGAGCAAACCACCCTGAGAAATGAGAGAGACCAGCTACTGCTCAATTACAGCCTGTGGATTGCAGAGAGAGACCAGCTACTGCTCATTTACAGCTTCCAGACAGCAGAGAGAGACCAGCTACTGCTGAAATATAGCACGCAGACAGCAGAGAGAGACCAGCTACTGCTGAAATATAGCACGCAGACAGCAGAGAGAGACCAGCTACTTATAAAGTTTGATAAATGCTGCAAAAAGAGTGAGTAAATGGTTTGTTTAAATCTAGAAGAACCTAAAGATATGTATTTGGATATGCTGAAAGTACAACATGTTACATTGTGGGGACCAAATGTCCTCTACAGTATGATAAAAAAAAAACTGTTATTTTGACGTTCTGCGGACCATTTTAAAGGTCGCCACAAATATCTGTGAATGCAATCAAATAACTAAAAATGCCAAAAGTATCATATTATGTTTGGTTACTTATGGTTAAGGTTAGGGCTGGGTAGGGGTTAAGATCGTCATTTTGGGATTAGAGTTTCCCCCATGGAAATGAATGGAGAGTCCCCACAAATATATAATTACAAAGCTGTGTGTGTGTGTGTGTGTGTGTGTGTGTGTGTGCAGACACATACATACGCTATGACTTATCCGGGGTTTTCAGCAAACCCATACCGACAGTCACAGCCATCTTCAATGCTGGACTGTGTCTTTGGACCACAGGTTACATCTGTCCATTGGGGTGGAGGAGCTTCAGCACAAGCTGTTACTACATTTCCACTGAGAAGAAGACCTGGAGTGACAGCCGACAGGCCTGTATGCAGTCAGGAGCCGACCTGGCGATCATCAGCAGCAGAGAGGAGCAGGTGAGACAAATACAGGGTTTAACGGTATTTATGTTTGTGTGCCCTGTGATGGACTGGCATCCCATCCAAGGTGTAGCCCCGCCTTATGCCCTGTGATGGACTGGCATCCCATCCAAGGTGTAGCCCCGCCTTATGCCCTGTGATGGACTGGCATCCCATCCAAGGTGTAGCCCTGCCTTATGCCCTGTGATAGACTGGCATCCCATCCAAGGTGTAGCCCCGCTTTATGCCCTGTGATAGACTGGCATCCCATCCAAGGTGTAGCCCTGCCTTATGCCCTGTGATGGACTGGCATCCCATCCAAGGTGTAGCCCTGCCTTATGCCCTGTGATGGACTGGCATCCCATCCAAGGTGTAGCCCTGCCTTATGCCCTGTGATGGACTGGCATCCCATCCAAGGTGTAGCCCCGTCTAATGCCCTGTGATGGACTGGCATCCCATCCAAGGTGTAGCCCCGCCTTATGCCCTGTGATGGACTGGCATCCCATCCAAGGCGTAGCCCCACCTTATGCCCTGTGATGGACTGGCATCCCATCCAAGGCGTAGCCCCGCCTTATGCCCTGTGATGGACTGGCATCCCATCCAAGGCGTAGCCCCGCCTTATGCCCTGTGATGGACTGGCATCCCATCCAAGGCGTAGCCCCGCCTTATGCCCTGTGATGGACTGGCATCCCATCCAAGGCGTAGCCCCGCCTTATGCCCTGTGATGGACTGGCATCCCATCCAAGGCGTAGCCCCGCCTTATGCCCTGTGATGGACTGGCATCCCATCCAAGGCGTAGCCCCGCCTTATGCCCTGTGATGGACTGGCATCCCATCCAAGGCGTAGCCCCGCCTTATGCCCTGTGATGGACTGGCATCCCATCCAAGGCGTAGCCCCGCCTTATGCCCTGTGATGGACTGGCATCCCATCCAAGGCGTAGCCCCGCCTTATGCCCTGTGATGGACTGGCATCCCATCCAAGGTGTAGCCCCGCCTTATGCCCTGTGACGGACTGGCATCCCATCCAAGGCGTAGCCCCGCCTTATGCCCTGTGATAGACTGGCATCCCATCCAAGGCGTAGCCCCGCCTTATGCCCTGTGATAGACTGGCATCCCATCCAAGGCGTAGCCCCGCCTTATGCCCTGTGATAGACTGGCATCCCATCCAAGGCGTAGCCCCGCCTTATGCCCTGTGATAGACTGGCATCCCATCCAAGGCGTAGCCCCGCCTTATGCCCTGTGATAGACTGGCATCCCATCCAAGGCGTAGCCCCGCCTTATGCCCTGTGATGGACTGGCATCCCATCCAAGGCGTAGCCCCGCCTTATGCCCTGTGATAGACTGGCATCCCATCCAAGGCGTAGCCCCGCCTTATGCCCTGTGATGGACTGGCATCCCATCCAAGGTGTAGCCCCGCCTTATGCCCTGTGATGGACTGGCATCCCATCCAAGGTGTAGCCCCGCCTTATGCCCTGTGATAGACTGGCATCCCATCCAAGGTGTAGACCTGCCTTATGCCCTGTGATAGACTGGCATCCCATCCAAGGTGTAGCCCCGCCTTATGCCCTGTGATGGACTGGCATCCCATCCAAGGTGTAGCCCGGCCTTATGCCCTGTGATGGACTGGCATCCCATCCAAGGTGTAGCCCCACCTTATGCCCTGTGCTGTGTGGGAGAGGCTCCAAACCCCCCTGAGTCCCTGGATGTGATGGATACTTAAAGCTATAAAATATACCCTAAAGTATATATGATCCATGGTATAGTATAATAACAAGGTATAATGTAAATATTAGTCATTTCATTCTAGTACGTCATGAATAGTGAATAAACAGAAAATTCACCTTTGAATGGTAGAATGTCGCCTCTAGTGTTTTGTTCAAAACATCGTTTCTTCAAGTGATTTGCACCTTACTGTCCGATTAGCTGCCATGACAAACCAGAAGCCAAGAATCAAAGTCATTTACAGTCCAATGTCATTTCCACTATCCCCAATCAAATGACTTTCGTAAAGGGAACTTTCAGTCATTGTAATATTTCTTAAATTTCAGGTCTTTGTTGAAGGTCTGTCTGGAGCATTCTGGATTGGTCTCAGTGACAGAGAGAGAGAAGGAACCTGGAAATGGGTGGATGGAACAACAATTCCTGTAGAGAAAGGGTAAGACCAGCCTGCACACAATTACAGAGACGTAGAGGCAAAGACTAGGTTCCCCCACATCACTGTAGCATCCTTTAAACTACATAGTACAGTAATGTAATATGTACTCCATACGCTATTGTACTCTTAACAGTAAACTGCACAGTACTCTAAGCACTGCTTCCTACTGCTAACTTCAGTACCGTTGCATTCTTTCCCTTATAGTACAGAACTATAATATCTCTGCCACTCTGCTGTAGCTGCTACTTCTAACTAACAATGTTAGCTACTGTTAAATAACAAATGATTGTATTGCAAACTGTGGAGGTCAGAAAACCATTAACACTGCACTGTCTCCAGGTACTGGCGAGCAAATCCACAGCAGCCTGATAACTCCGGAGGAAATGAAGACTGTGTGGAGTTCAATACTGTACATTCTGTTCCTTTTCAGAGGTGGAACGACCGTCCATGTGATGATAATATAAAATGGATTTGTGAATCCGTACGTAGTTGTTAACCCACAAATGGAGGGTCTCTCCATCACTCACTGTTCACTATAGATTGACAGTCAGGGTGAAATGTTTATTTTCATTGCTGTCTAGAAGAAGTAGGTTAATCTCAGCTCTTCTACAGCAAGAAGAAAAGTTTTTTTTAAATGTTTATGTGCTTTTCCGTTATATCCTTTAATACTCATGCTTTTTATTCAAATTTAATATTGTAGATCATGGTTTGAGTGATAATCCTTATTCATATGTTGCCATGGTCATTTATGTATTTTAGAACTTTTTATACTCACTTAACCCTTTACCTGCTGCACCGACCTCTTATTGTGTAGGATCCTCTTCTGCTTCTACATGCAGTTTATCATATGACAGCTCAAACGTTCAGAGACACCTTTCTGCACGTCACTGCTGTACTGAGCGGTTATTTCTGTGCTGAGCCGTGGCCTTCCTCTGAGCGTTGAGTTGACTCTTAGTCATTTTTTACTTTTTATAACTTTACCCCCAGTTTCTCTTCTTCTTTCTTGTAGCTTGGGGCTTACAGCCAATCAACATCTCAACAACCAACACCTTTTTTCTCTCCCCCCTACATAAACACCCACCCGCCTTTGGTACACAGCTCTCTTTTTTCTCTGTGCAACGTCCGGTCCATATATAAACTACATTTAATCAATTTTGTTCCTCACATGGTTGTAAATTGCAAAATAAATGAAATAAAGTAAAATAAAATAACAACCTAAATCACCTCTGTCTCTTTCCTGACAAAACCACAGTCAGAGATATTGTGCCAAAGTCTGGGTCACATTAAGTCCAGCTGTTCTCCTTTGTCCTTCCTCATTAACACAGTGTACCTACTTCCATGCATCTATCTCCCATAATACAGGGTGGGATGTGTCTCAGCAGGTTAGGTCTCTATTCCTGTCACTGGAAGTTCCCTGGTTCCAGTCCTGTCCTCTGCAGAATAGTTACAGTACATCTGCATTGGGTCCTTGACTAAGGCCCTTAACCCTGATATAAATGCTCAAGGGACCTTCAAACCCAGGTTTGACCCTCAACTATACATACAGGGTCATGCATAAGTCTTCCCCCTGAGGCCATTCCACATGCTGTCATTGTCACGCCCTCCCTACCTGCCCCTCCTGGTTTATTAACCTCCTTTGGAAGAACAGCGCTGGTTCCCTGATGTCTGGGGTGAAAGTTGCCCCCTTAATCATCCCCTCTATGTAATTGCTGAATTCCCCCCTGCCCCTTTACCCCCTTAGCTACTGAGTGGTGAGCAGAATGGCTGCCATCACATCATCCAGGTGGGGGCTACACGGGGGTGGTGGTTGAAGCGGCTCCCCATTGGTTCTGTAAAAACCCTTTGGGTGTCTTGAAAAGTGCTATATAAATGTAACATTCATTCATTATGCAGTAATGTGAACAGTAGTTATCCCCTGTGGTTTTTATGAATTTATTGCAATGCATTTTTTTTTAATTGCTAAGTGCATCACAAGACCTTTGATGTGTAAAATGCAGGGGAGCAATGCTTAGAGTCACTTCACGGTCTGGGTGTGTGTGAGGTAGTGGTGGGCAGGCAGTGTGTTTAGGAGTCCAATGGCTTGTGGGTAAAAGCTGTCATGCAGTCTGATGGATCAGGCCCTGATGCTGTGACAGCGTCTGCCAGATGGGAGCAGTGTGAGCAGTTCCTGTGAGGGGTGTGAGGAGTCGAGCACAATGCGGGAGGCCTTCCTGATGCAGTGTTTCCGGAAGATCTCCTGCAGAGACACGTCAATGATGTTACTGGCTGCTTCTACAATCCACTGCAGGCTTTTCCGGTCAGCAGAACTGGCACTGCCGAAACAAACGGAGATGCAGCTGGTCAGGACGCTCTCTATGGTGCCCCTGTGGAACACGGTGAGGATGGGGGGGGGCAGGGGGGGCTGGCCCGCTTCAGTCACCTTAGGAAGTGAAGACACTGCTGAGCCTTCTTGGTGATGGAGGTTGTGTTGGTGATCCAGGTGAGGTCATCTGAGATGTGAACTCCCAGAAACTTGTTGTTCTTAACAGCCACCGTGGAGCCGTTGATCCTGAGTAGTGTGTGGATGTGGATGTGGGTGGAGCAGGATTTCCTGAAGCTGATGATCATCTCTTTAGTTTTGTCCACCTTCAGTGACTGGTTGTTCCCACAGCACCAGGCATCCCGCTGCTGAACCACATCTCTGTATGCTGACTCATCGTTGTGGCTGATTGACTGACACTGCCGTCTCAAAAGAAAATGCACTTTGTTTTTGATAAAATCATCTGAAAGTATCTCACCTGAGTGTGAACACTAAATGTGTTGAGTAGAAGATTAAGAAACAGTGTGAATGGGGGGATAGAAGGAGGGGTAGGGAGAGAGTGATGATGAGGAGGTGTGTGTCTATGTGTTTATATGTTATATTGCGTCTTGGAGCGAAACAGAGAGAGACAGAGAGAGAGAAGATAAAAGCGATAAAGAGGGGAGGGGTTGGCTAAATGAAAGATGATGGAGAGAGGTCAAGGAAGAGAGAGATGAAAAAGAGATGCAGAGGAGGAGGGACCTAGGGGGCCTTTTCCAGCTTCACCAAGGGGTTTGTTTTGAGGATGTGGGCTGTAAAGGCTGCACTGTGTGTCCTGCTTCCCATCGTAACTAGAGTGTAATGCATCGATCAGTGGAAGACATACGGTGCATCCGTTTGACCCCTGGAAGATGGAGAGAGTGTGTGGGAGGAGCAGGACAGTGCTGAAAGGCGGGAATGCAGCTCGCAGGCTGGTTTATAAACACTGGTCCTGGGTCTCAGTTTATCATGGCTGAAATACCACCAGCAGGGTCTCGCATTGGCTCACAGAGCTGTCTGTCAAGAGCCTGAAGGAAAGCTCCGCCCCTCCTCATAGCGCATATTCATAGATCCCTCCTTGGATGCAGCAGCCAATCCTAAACACTGACTTAATATTATACTTCTTATAGCACCGCACCTTCAGGGCGGAGAGTTTGATTACTGCTGATGGACACTGTGCCCAGAAGCTTGTATTCATGCTGCATTTGGCTGCGGATGGTCGTGGTCGGAGCTGCATACAGCAGTGATACTCCACCAGACCAGCAGAGGGCAGATGTACTGCAACAAACAGTAACAAATAGTAACTAATAGTTTTGCTTTTGAAAAGACCGTATACTGTGGTATGATGCCTGGGCAGTAAAAATGTTCAGGACAGTAAACATGCAAAAAATTATGCATGTGGATTCCTTCTCACCTCGTACAACTATTACAATCTCTGCTAGACAAAAAACATCGGGGCTACATGCATGCTGTCTGTGTCTGTCCTGCACAAATCCCAGATGAAGAAATTTACGTCACATTACCCTGTGTGTGACAAAAAGCACCGGCAGGAAAGTGAAGCAGTGTGAAGAGTGGGGGTCTGAGGCAGCAGCCTGGCAGGTCCTAACAGGAAGCAGCACCCAAAGGCCAGAATATACTTAACGTAACTGTGTAGTTAACATGCTTCACGGGCACTGGGGGTTTACACTGTGAGTGCAGAGTTCAGAAGTAAGACCCCCAAGTCAGGTGTTCAGTCTGTTTGTTCACAGACATGTAATGCAAAATATCTACACAGAGTGCAGGCTAGTATTCTAGCCCTATAGTTCTATATTTCCAGGGCTGTTTACTAATCGTCGCGATTTTCTGGTGCCAGAAGTCCTGACCAGCAGAAGCTGGATCCTAGGGACCTGTGTCCATATCTGGAAGATCATGGATGGAAATCTTGTGACTGGTAGAGTGAAAGTAATGATATTACCATGTTATGACCTCCTTAGTCAGATGTCATAAATATCTGACGTCAGAGGGAACCAGAGAAGATAATCAAAAGATGAACAGATAAGATTCTACGCATTTAATGCTCATGAACTACAATCTATAGAATAAGTTAAATTGTTCCAGCAGGTTCTCCCCTGAGAAAGGCAGCATGGGAAAGGAAAAAAAAGCCTTTAGCAACTTATCCGCACTAAATGAGATACTGAAGGGGCAAAGCTAGGCTAACCAACGGCTAACCCAAAATACAGGGTGGGCACGCTCCTCCTAACCTGGGGTGTTTAGACAAACAAGAATGCTATGGGCAATGTAGGTGTTTAGTTTTAAAATCGGCATAAGGTTATTAGAATAAGATGTAGAGTGGTCAAAGCTAGCGGGCAATTTAACCAGGCAATCAGGAAGTGTTAGTAACAATTGGAAATTAACACTTATTACTGAATCAAACAATCATGAAACATACTGTAGAATAACAACAGCTAGCAGGACGATGGCACAGTGCCAGTCACAGCCAGAATGCTCATCCGGCTCCTCTGATAACCAGTAACTCCACCCATTTCATTGGTCAAAGCACACAGAGACTGGTTCACAGTCCTGCACGGGTCCACTTTTGGAGACCTGCACCCGCCCGCACCCGCACAGTACAGCACCACAACCTCCCGTGCACCCGTGATTATTTCTAAGTTAAATCCGCACCCGCCCGGGCCCGTTAACATTCTGCCCGTTACCCGCCCGTACCCGTGATAAATTACGCACAATTATTTTTCTATGCACCTCTCAACGTGACAGGCGCGAGGCCTACATGAATTTTGAATTGAAACGAAAAAGTCCATTTAACACAAAACCAAATCAGGTAGATCTAAGCTATGTATTCATACTGTGACGAGCGTGAAAGAGAGAACATGGCGACACGCTTCAGCAAGGATTCAGACGTGTATGTGAATGTTTGTCGAGGTGGTTATCTAATGGTGCGTTCATTTTTCTCTCGGAACTCGGAAATTCCGAGTTGAGTGACATCACGTCCGACAGTCTCCCGTTCAAGCTACCACATCTCGGAACAAACATGGCTGCCTCCATGAATGCGCTGCTGTGTTGTTGCTTTATATTTTAGCAGATTTGGAGTGAGATTATTTTTTCTGAGAGACAAACAAACAAGAAACAAGAACTAATCAAACACATTAAAAGCTTTATAAAATATTTTAGCACATTCATAGCAATAATCTTTTTTCAAGAGGCAAACAAACTACAAACAAACCAAAGACACTAACAAGTCTGGTAAAAATCTGATTTTGCATGATAGGATACTGTTTACGGTCATAATATGGTATTCTCTAAATTCTAAGACATGCAGTTACATTTATAACTATTAATACATTTAACAAAATAAACATTTTTTAAGATTTATAAATAGACTTACTGTTGAGTGTGTAAGCCGGCATGTTGAAATTACGTCACAGGGGAAACTCGGACAACAAAATCTTGTCCGACATCAACGTGATAAAAGAGGCATGTTTCCCATGGGAAGTGACGTTTTTCGTGACGTTTCATGACGTTTTCATCCGAGTTAAGACTTGGAGAGAAATACAGTAATCGAAAGCACCATAAGGTACCTCCGACATACTGAACACACTGTGATGATGACAATTTGTACATGATAGTCTAATACATAGATATTTTCGCTTATATGTTATTTTTGCAGGCTATAATACTGTTTTGATTAACCTGCTACCCGCCTGTGTGTAATGAATTACCCGCCCTCATACCTGCCCGTAAAATTCCAGAACATTAAAATCTGCCCGTTTCAGCAACTATCTGCGGGTACCCGACCCGGTGCAGGACTCTGGACGGGTTCAAGCAACATACCTTGGCACCGCGATCAGAAAATCCTGTAAATGGCAGATGGGGAAAAGGGAGATAAAAGGAAACAAAAACTGGAACCCAACATGCTGTATGACACCCCCAGACCCCTGAGCAAGACCCTTAACCCCAATTGGTCCAAAGATGCTGGCTGACCTGCTCTCTCATACTCACCTGTACATCTACTTGGGTAAAAGTGTCTGTTAAATAAACTCATGTAATGTTCCTCTACTGCTTTTGTTTTGTAGTGCTTACATATCAACATATGATCCAGCCACTTTACAAAGCACTTATCCTTCTGGGGGGGGGGGGTCCAGAGCTTATCCCAGAAGCTATGTGCACAAGGGGGGCCAGCCCATCACAGGGCACATGCACACACACACACTTCACAAGTTAGTAACTCCAATTAGCCTCAGCATTTCTTTGGACTGTGGGGGGAAACCAGAATACCCAGAAAAAACCCTACGACAACACATGCAAACTCCACACACATGTAACCCAGGTGGAGACTCAAACCCTGGTCCCAGAGGTGTGTAGCAACAGTGCTAACCACTGCACCACCATGCCACCCTCTGCAACATATCAAATACACTGATCCCCGCCTATCGCGGAAGATGCGTTCCAGACCCAGCAGCGATAGGTGAAAATCCACAATATAGAAAGACCGTATACATTTTTTTTTAAATCGTTTAAGCCTTAAAATACCCCTCCCACACACTTTAAACACATGTAAACTTATTGCAACAACACCTATGATATGTGGATGTCGGGCTAAGGTTATGAGTAACATAATAATAATAATAATAATAATAATATGTAATGTATATGTATGTGATTCCATTTTAACAATGGCTTTATTCCGAGGAGTTGCCACCCTCTTAATTCCTGTTTGATTAAAGGAAAGTGATGCTCTTATATTCTTTTCATCCTTCTTGATGTATCGTACGGTCGATTCATTCAAGCCATAATGGCAAGCGACGCTTTCCTTCCCGAAGCATATCCAGGAGTTTTACCTTCTCCTGAATGGTCAAGGTCTTCCTCTGGCGCTTAGGCTCACTGCTACCAGAAGGCTTACAAGATGCGGGATGCTTAGGAGTCATCATAGGGTTAAAAACAAAACAAAAACAATCAAGCAAGGTAAGCGATACACATACCTGTAGAACTGTGACGCGTCGGGGAAAAATCTGCGATAGCTGAACCGTGATATAGCAGGGGATCACTGTAAAACAAAATATTAAAATTTAAGGCAATATAGGGTGGCCTCTTACATTTGCATTTACTTCAATTAGCAGACGCTATTGTCCAAAGCAGCGTACAAGTCAGACAATTAGCTCATTACAGACATACGGCTGTCTAGGAGCCACGAGGCATAAGTGCGGCTGGGCTGAGCTTCTGATGGATGCCCAGGTACAGTGTGTGCTGTACGGCACAGGAACTACAGAACTTATAATGAGCAAGAACCCACAATGCAGCTATTCTAATCAGCAGAAAGTGAAACATTAGTAGCATTCAGAGACTATGGAGTATTGGCTTCTTACAGCAATGAAAAAAATTAGTAAGCTTGTTTCACTTCACAGTTACTTTTATAGTCAACCGCTAAAGTTACATATAGCATAAAATCCCCAGTAGACACAACACAGACACAGAGAGCACAGTGAGGAAGCTGGGAGCTGCAACCATGTCCAAGGAGAACATCTGTCTCAGCAACACTACTGACCAGATCAGGCAGAGGAGCAACGCAACTCAATGTCCAGGTAAAGAGATAAAAGCAAATTAAGCAATAAGGGCAATGATTATTGAGAAAGCCAGATTAACTGAGAGAGACACTTTAGAGTTAGAAAAGTTACTAAACCTACTTCCATATGACTCATAAACCATATGGATCTGCACAGACAAGGTGGAAGCCAAGGAGCATGTATGAAGGTAAGCTAGTCATGCCAGAAAAAGTTTCTTCTGAAAATGTTCAGTCTGAAGTGAAACGCACCATCTATCAGGAAACACAGCGGCATCGTTCACTGTGGAAGTGTGTCTCTGATGTGTTTTCCAGTGAGCCTCAGCAATGTAGCTGTTTGTGTTTCCCAGGATTTGAGCCTGCAGGGAGACGAGACCACAGACTGGCTGTAGTGTGTCTGGGGCTGCTGTGTTTCCTGCTGCTGACGGCCCTCATAGTGCTGGCTGTTTACTGTGAGTCTGTTAATACTGTGATATTACTGCTAGTGTCCATCAGCTGGGTGAGTTAGGTCACTGTCTGTCTACTGTTAGTCTGTTAATACTGTGATATTACTGCTAGTGTCCAGTGTTATTTTTTTTCTCCAGAAAATCAAGACACTTTAATTTAAGTAAATATAAAATTTTATTTTGACAATAACAAACTGAATGTTATTATAGGGCTTTAGATAATGGACGCCGGCTTTTCTGCATTATTTTCACCCACAATTCGATAAGCAAATTAGTAGTATGCCTAAAATGTTAATGGGATGCGTATCGTGATGCCCAAAACTAAATTCGGCATATGCTTGTTCTTATTAAATTTGGTTAGCGGAGCGCGCTGCATGTGACTGGTTTGGTAAATCATGGAAGCAATAAGCAGTGAAGTCAAGAAAAGGACAACAGAGCAACCACGTCTGTCAAAAGAGGAAATATTGTGTATATATAAACAAAGTAAAACGATCTTGGTGGTGTGGCGCTAATTTGCTGATTAAAGTCCGACACTTTTTTTTTTGTAAAAAGAATTTCCTTTTTTATTTTAGCCTAAACATTTTGTCAAATAATTATTCAATGGAGATTCTAAGGTAGCAGGCAGACAATTTTATGGCTTTAATGATGAGTGTATTTAGCAACTATAAAGACAAAAATATTAAAAAGCTCTCTGTACTAATGGTAATTTAATGAACATAAATAGACAGTACTTAGGGTGGTTTTGTTTATTCTGGTGATCCAGAATAGCGCCTCTATGTTTTCTCTTCAGGCGCTCGTGCATAGCGCTGGTGCCCATGTAGCATGCCATCGAACTCTGCACAGTGTAAGACCACCTTTTTGTTTTGTCATAATTTGAATGACTCCCATAATTACGCAGTAATATTAAAGGAAAACATATGTATAGTGAATTGAAGCGTTTTAGAAATCGTAATGGTAATTTCATCAAAATAATTATTTAAAAATGTGTCGATTTAAAATATTGATGTTGACGTCATCAACTACGTCAACTGATTGTGGCAGCCCTACTATTACGGATTAAAAACGAACGCACCATAATGGTGCGTTCATTTTTCTCTCGGAACTCGGAAATTCCGAGTTGAGTGATATCACGTCTGACAATCTCCCGTTCGAGCTACCCACATCTCGGAACAAACATGGCTGCTTCCATAAACACGTTGCTGTGTGTTGTTGCTTTATATTTTAGCAGATTTGAAGTTTTCCAAATGGAGAAATGGAGATTTTTCCGAGAGACAAACAAGAAACACGAACTAGTCAAACCACATTAAAAGCTTTATAAAATATTTTAGTACATTCATAGCGATATTCTTTTTTCGAACGGTACACAAACTACAAACAAACCAAGTCGCCATGTTGAAATTACGTCACAGGGGCAACTCGGACAACAAAATCTTGTCCGACTTCAACGAGGCGTGTTTCCGACGGGAAGTGACGTTTTTCGTGACGTTTTAATCCAAGTTCCAACTTGGAGAGAGATAATCGAACGCACCATTATCCTGCATTCGATTATCTCTCGGAAGTCGGAAGTTCCGAAGTGCATGACGTCACATCCGACCAATCTCCCGTTCGAGCTACACATCTCATAACAAACATGGCTGCCTCCACAAACACGCTGTTGTGTGTTGTTGCTTTATATTTCAGCAGATTTAGAGTGAGAGCCAGAATTCAAATACCGCGTTGATAGTCTGGGAAGCACTGTCTGACAATGTTCTGTTTTCCTTTCTCAAGAACAAAATCAGGCATCCCAGTACCTGCTCGTTGGTTAGTAGCTGGTTTCCAACAATTTTCGCCAACATCCTCCCAATCAACCAGATGTCAAAGTCTTTGCCTGTCTCTGTCTTCTCTGCTACAGCGGTTGCCATATTCCACTTAAAAGCAACAGTGGTTTTCTGTAGAACAGCGGATTTATAAGTCCAGTATTATAGTCATGTCAGGGTCAGCCCCTGCTGTGGTCCTTCCGTGTCCCTTCCCCGTTTGACCAGCAGGCATTGCTGGTCATCCCGTCCTTCATGTTTGTCTTTGAGTTTCCCCTGTTTCCTGTCTGGTCTTGTGGCTCAATGTGTTGAGCATGTGGTTGTCTGTGTACCCTTCTGTCTTGAATACCCTTCTGTCCTATGTTTGAATCCCACCTCTTGTTTTTGTATTTTGCTCCCTAGTGTTTCATTTGAGTTTCTTTAGTTCTTGTGTCTGATTTTGTATATGGTTTTTGGTTTTGTTCCTTGTGCCCCTGCTTGTCTTAATTACCTGTCTGTAATTCCCCAGTGTTCTGTTTCCTTGGTTAGTTATTAGTTTCACCTGTGCCCTGTTTCCCTGGTCTTTGTTAATCAGTCTCACCTGTCCTGTGTTAGTCTCGTTACCCCTTTAGTATTTTAGTTCCTGCTTCTGTTTAGTTCCTCAGTGGTTCATTAGTGTTCTATGTGATGGTTGTTGTTCGATGGTTTTGCTATTTTCAGTGTTTGATGTGTATTCGGTTTTGTGATTTAGTCTTAGTTTATTCCCTTTTGTGTTTGACCCCCCTGTGGTCCTTTGTTTTTGGTTAGTCATTTGTAGTGTTTTCTGTTTTCTTTAATAAACCCCTTTTCTGTTCCTGGAGCCGCAAGTGGGTCGTCCGCCCTTTCTGTGCCTGCACTATGCCTCGTTCCCGTGCCCGAGACGCCCGCAACCATGACAAGTCAACACTCTATACTTCTGACATCAATCATCAAATGGTACGCTACAGCAATATCAAACAAAAACAAAACATGTAAACAATTACAAATTCAACAGCATTATTTTGTATTTAAAGAAAGAACAGGAAAGTGTGACTATTTAAGTGACAGGAATAGCAGTAGGACGCAGTGGATGCACATTGCACAATGTACAATTGCACAACGCATGCCGAAAACTTCAGCTACGTTGAGTGTCCAGTAAACGTTGATGCATTGAACCTCATGATTTGAAACAGTATGGGTTTTGATATTACAATTTTTTTATTACAAAATAATATTAAACGATTCAGAGAATCCAGGGGAATCTCTGTACAAAAGGGACAAGGCCAAAAACCAATATTGGATAGAGGTGATCTTCTGGTCCTCAGGTGGTACTACAGTACGTTAAAATCAGACACGATCATTTACTGGAACATTTCCGAAAACCAGTGTCTGTGAGCACAGTTTGTTGATGCATCCATAAATGCAGGATGAAACTCTGCCATACCAAGACAAAGCCATATCTAAACATGATCCAGAAACGTCGCAGACTTCTCTGGGCCCAAGCTTGTTTAAGATGGACTGAGGCAAAATGGAAAACTGTCCTCTGGCCTGATGAATTAAAATGTCCAGTTCTTTTTGGAAATCATGGAGTCCGCATCCTCCAGGCTAAAGAGGAGAGGGACCATCCAGCTTGTTATTAGCAGATAGTTCAAAAATCAGCATCCATGATGGTATGGGGGGGCATTAGTGCCCATGGCTTGGGTAGCCTGCACATCTGGGAAAGCACCACTAATGCTGAATGATATATATATACAAGTTTTAGAGCAACATATGCTGCCATCCAGACGTCTTTTTTCTGAGGAGGCCTGATATATTTCAGCAAGACGATGCCCAACTGCATGCTATGCATATTACAACAGTGTAGTAGAAGAGTCTGCATTGTTCATTGGCCTGGCTGCTCGAGACCTGTCACCCATTCGAAATACACACACTTTACAGCAGGGGTCTCCAACTCCAGTCCTGGAGAGCTACCATCCAGTCGGTTTTCTGTCATACCCGGTTTCTGATGAATACCAGGTAAATACCTGTCCCACTTGGCTCATCAGAAGCCAAGTGGGAGAGAAAACCTACTGGATATTAGCTCTCCAGGACCGGAGTTGGACCCTGCTTTATAGGGTTTGGGTTGCTTTTGCAAAGTAAATGGCAATAAAGAAATAATTTTAAACCATTTTGCCATAAATTTGATAGCAAGTTGTTGCAGATGAAAAGAACATGGCATGCACTGGGATCATCATCCGCACTGACCCTAACATGGCATGCACTGGGATCATCATCCGCACTGACCCTAACATGGCATGCACTGGGAACAGCATCCGCACGGACCCTAACATGGCATGCACTGGGAACGGCATCCGCACTGACCCTAACATGGCATGCACTGGGATCATCATCCGCACTGACCTTAACATGGCATGCACTGGGAACAGCATCCGCACGGACCCTAACATGGCATGCACTGGGAACGGCATCCGCACTGACCCTAACATGGCATGCACTGGGAACGGCATCCGCACGGACCCTAACATGGCATGCACTGGGAACAGCATCCGCACTGACCCTAACATGGCATGCACTGGGATCATCATCCGCACTGACCTTAACATGGCATGCACTGGGAACAGCATCCGCACGGACCCTAACATGGCATGCACTGGGAACGGCATCCGCACTGACCCTAACATGGCATGCACTGGGAACAGCATCCGCACTGACCCTAATATGGCATGCACTGGGAACGGCATCCACCCTGACCCCAGGAGAGCTGTAAACATGACATCTGGGTCACTAGCCAGTTAAGCTACACTATATTGCCAAAAGTATCGGGACACCTGCCTTTACACAAATATGAAATATGTGACATCACATTCTTAATACATAGGCTTTAATAAGGAGTTGGTCCACCCTTTGCAGCTATAACAGCTTCAACTCTTCTGGGAAGGCTGTCCACAAGGTTTAGGAGCGTGTTTATGGGACTTTTTGACCATTCTTCCAGGTGAGCATTTGTGAGGTCAGGCACTGATGTTGGACGAGAAGGCCTGACTCACAGTCTCCGCTCTAATTCATCCCAAAGGTGTTCTGTTGGGTTGAGGTCAGGGCTCTGTGCAGGCCAGTCAAGTTCCTCCACACCAGACTCGCTCATCCATGTCCTTATGGACCTTGCTTTGTGCACTGATGCACAGTCATGTTGGAACATGGAGGGGCCATCCCCAAACTGTTCCCACAAAACTGGGAGCATGAAATTGTCCAAAATGGCTTTGAATGCTGCAGTATTAAGAGTTCCTTTCACTGGAACTAAGGGGCCAAGCCCAACCCCTGAAAAACAACCCCACACCATAATCCACCCTCCACCAAACTTTACACTTGGCACAATGCAGTCAGACAAGTACCGATCTCCTGGCAACCATCAAACCTAGACAGAGAAGCGTGATTGCTCACTCCAGAGAACACGTCTCCGCTGATCTACAGTCCAGTGGCAGTGTGCTTTACATCACAGCATCCGATGCTTTTCACTGCACTTGGTGATGTAAGGCTTGGATGCAGCTGCTCGGCCATGGAAACCCATTCCATGAAGTTCTCTACACACTGTTCTTGAGCTAATATGAAGGCCACATGAAGTGTTGGAGGTCTGTAGCTGTTGACTCTGCAGATAGTTGGCGACTTCTGCACACTGTGCACCTCAGCATACGTTGTCCCCGCTCTGTGATTTTATGTGGCCTACCACTTCGTGGCTGAGTTGCTGTTGTTCCCAACTGCCTCCACTTTGTTGTAATACCACTAACAGTTGACCATGGAATATTTAGTAAGGTGGAAATTTCACAAATAGACTTATTGCACAGGTGGCATCCTATCATGGTACCACTCTTGAATTCACTGAACTCCTGAGAGTGACCCATTCTTTCGCTAATGTTTGTAGAAGCAGTCTGCATGCCTAGGTGCTTGATTTTATACACCTGTGGCTATGGAAGTTATTGGAACACCTGAATTCAATGATGTGGAGGGGTGTCCCAATACTTTTGGCGATATAGTGTATGTACACAAGGGTTAAACATATGAATATAAATAAATACAAAATTCTTAAAAAGTTCCAGGGTCAGAATCCTTTGGAGTGAGACACAGCCACACTTCACACAGTTCAGGTTTAGGCTTTTTCAGGGTTGCCAACTTTCATGCATCTGGTATGACACTCACAATGTCAGACTCACGTGCTTACGCAAGAAATCTGATGGCAAATCTATATTCTTCCATTATAAACCTAAAATTAGCTAACTCAAAACCGTTTGGGTAGTTTGCAAACCCTACAGACTATTTACATGATAGCAAAACTGTCACATACATGTTAGTGTGTCTGCATGTGTGTGCAGATTTCTTGAAAACCTCATGCCAGCCAGCTAACCAAACGCTACTGACCTTATGCACAAAAAAAGTACATTCCGTGATTGTGACTCCAGCTTTTCTCTACTTGACTGATGCAATATTTGCACATTAATGAACATTGTTTACATATATCTTTGTTGTTTTCTGTTACATAATTGCACATATTATTGAACTACTCACAATGAAATTGCACATCTTTCTCTCCTTATAACATACTTTTTTGAAGATACTGTTATTATTTAAATATATGTCTGGTTCAAAATGTGATATTGAATGGTAATACTTGTACATACCATCGAAACACCGCACGTAACTGTCACGTCCCGATCGTGCCGCTCCTCCTGTGTACCACCCTCCCGTTAACCACGTGTGGAATCCCTATGGTACCAGCTGTTCCTAGTTTTTGTCTGATTAAGTTTCTGTATTTAAATGCTTCCCTGTTAGTCTTTCCCCAGTCCTGTCATTGACGTTTTGATCACTAGTGTCTTTTCGTGCTCCTGATTGTGTGATTCTTCCATTAAATCCCGAGTCTGACCCTAACTTCTGCACTCTGGCACTTCTTTTCCCGCCATGTTCTCAGCGTATTGTAACAGTAACTAACTTCCACATTTTCCTTGTCTGCTTAGCTTCAGAGTTTATATTTTTATTTTGTCTACTTATGTTTAGGTTTAGAGTCTATTTTTTATAGTGTATTTAGTATAGTGCTGTCCCAAACGATTATTCTTTAAACGATTAATCTAGCGATTCCTTTTTTCGATTATTCAACTAATCTAACAATTCATTTTTCGATTGATCTGATGATAAATTTAATGATAAGCAATTATTTTCAAGTTAATCATTTAATACAATTCACCCCCTAGACCCCAACAAACAAAACTGAAATTCTCATTAACATTTCAATTTATTAAAACATTTCTTAAACATTAGAGCATTATTAACAAAAAAGGCAAATCTTAAGAGAGATTCAATTGGACTTCTATGTTAAACGGAAGTTAATAATCACTGCAATAGTTTTACTTAATTATTTCAGTACACCAATTTGACTTTAATGTTAAAATAGATGCTAAAACATGGAATGATTTCATAACTAAAGAAACATGTTTTTAACAAACACTAGCAAAGGTAGCTTATAGTTAAGCTTACTTCAGTGAGTAAGGAACGATTTAGGCCACAGTGTGTAAGAGTAGTCGTAAACGATAATTTGTCTCACTCTTACATGACAGAATAAATGAACCGAAAATATAAAACGGCTGAAACAGCGTCATTAACGTCAGCTACAGTAAAGGTGCAGAAAAGGTGTCATGACTGAAGTATTCCCAAACTTTGATAGACCGCGTGCGAGCAGTTTTTTGCCTCGTGTTTCACAGCAAATTTCCCTTTTGCTGGTGTAGTAGGAGATGTCTCATTAATATTTATAAGAGAAGTGCTACATGATTGGCCAGTGCATGCCTTACAAAATAGTGCGGCACTGCTGGCACGGGCGATATTAGACAAAACTATATCGGAATTCAGTATATAACTGATATAGTTTTAACGGTGACAGCAGTGAAACAACTAGCCAGCTTATTAGTGGAATAACTTTGTACTGTATTGTAAATGAAAACCATGACGCAGGTCCAATAAATAAAATATTGTGGCTCTTGAATGGCGAAGAGATAATCAGGTAGACAGTAAAGTTCATTTATTAGCAGACTGTTTTATTACGCGATTCTTGAAAGGACAGCGTTAACGTGCTCCACAGGGGATAAAGTATACTTTCCCTTACAATACGTTTAGCTAATTATCATTTAGTCTATTGCAGTTACAAAACATTTACGTAGTTTTACATAACGCATTGGCACTAAAATTCCACGTCGACGTATTTTCATAATTAGTCGATTATGTCGAATAATCGTCCCAACCCTAATATATTGTATTTATACAGTATATGCGAATTCTATGTGCCTTTTGTTCTGTGTACTATGTAAAACTGAAGCCACGTCGTCCCTTCTCTCTGTATATGTGTATATAGCGGAAATGACGATAAAGTTCACTTTGTCTTTGACTTAACCAAAGTTGCCAACCCTGCTTTGTAACCGTGTTTAAAGTAGCTACTAGCTAACGTTAGACATCTGCTTACATCAGGACAAGGGAGGTGCAGTGATACTTCTGTTGACTGAGCAAATATTTCATTCGCTCAGGCATTTAAGTGACACTGGAATCTGCATGGCAATAGGGTCCACAACAACTATGTTTAACCACTGTTTAAATGAACTTAGAAAACAGAAAGACACGTATATTAACCTAAAAGATAGAACCATAAATTTCCTAGATTGATATTGAATCGTACAAACTTTTAAAAACAATCAAACATTTTTTGGTATATTTGTACACCTCTACTATTAATACTGTGATGTTACTCCTGGGGTCCATCAGCTGGGTGAGTTAGTTCACTGTCTGTTTACTCTCTGTCTACTGTCCATAATGATTTATTTTTTCCAGACAGATAGCAGAGTTATTCACCAAGCAGAGACAGAGCACACCAACCTGAGAAAAGAGAGAGACCAACTACTGCTGAATTACAGCCTCCAGACAGCAGAGAGAGACCAGCTGCTGCTGAATTACAGCCTCCAGACAGCAGAGAGAGACCAGCTGCTGCTGAATTACAGCCTGCAGACCATAGAGAGAGACCAGCTACTGGTGAATTACAGCCTGCAGACTGCAGTGAGAGAACAGCTACTGCTGAATAATAAATTCTGTAACAAGAGTGAGTAAACAGTTTCATTAAATTAAATATGTAAATGTAAATCCAGGGGAGACAATACAAAATGATGCGTTTAGATATCCTATGACAACAAAATTATATGTAATCTTTACTTTGTGTGCACAAACATAAGCTGTGACATATCTGGGTTTTTGAACAAACCCATAATTACAGTCACAGCCATCTTCAATGCCGGACTGTGCCTTTGGACCTCAGGTTACATCTGTCCATTGGGTTGGAGGAGATTCAAATGCAGCTGTTACTACATTTCCACTGAGAAGAAGACCTGGAATGACAGCCGACAGGCCTGTATGCAGTCAGGAACCGACCTGGCGATCATCAGCAGCAGAGAGGAGCAGGTGAGATAAATACAGGGTTAAACGGTATTTATGTTTGTGTGACCTGTGATAGACTGGCATTCTATCCAAGGTGTAGCCCCGCCTTATGCCCTGTGATGGACTGGCATTCCATCCAAGGTGTAGCCCCGCCTTATGGCCTGTGATAGACTGGCATCCCATCCAAGGTGTAGCCCCGCCTTATGCCCTGTGATGGACTGGCATTCCATCCAAGGTGTAGCCCTGCCTTATGGCCTGTGATAGACTGGCATCCCATCCAAGGTGTAGCCCTGCCTGATGCCCTGTGATGGACTGGCATTCCATCCAAGGTGTAGCCCCGCCTTATGGCCTGTGATAGACTGGCATCCCATCCAAGGTGTAGCCCCCCCTTATGGCCTGTGATAGACTGGCATCCCATCCAAGGTGTAGCCCCGCCTTATGGCCTGTGAAGGACTGGCAACCCATCCAAGGTGTAGCCCTGCCTGATGCCCTGTGATGGACTGGCATCCCATCCAAGGTGTAGCCCCGCCTTATGCCCTGTGATGGACTGGCATCCCATCCAAGGTGTAGCCCCGCCTTATGCCCTGTGATGGACTAGCATCCCATCCAAGGTGTAGCCCCGCCTTATGCCCTGTGATGGACTGGCATCCCATCCAAGGTGTAGCCCCGCCTTATGCCCTGTGATGGACTGGCATCCCATCCAAGGTGTAGCCCCGCCTTATGCCCTGTGATGGACTGGCATCCCATCCAAGGTGTAGCCCCGCCTTATGCCCTGTGATGGACTGGCATCCCATCCAAGGTGTAGCCCCGCCTTATGCCCTGTGATGGACTGGCATCCCATCCAAGGTGTAGCCCCGCCTTATGCCCTGTGATGGACTGGCATCCCATCCAAGGTGTAGCCCTGCTTTATGCCCTGTGATGGACTGGCATCCCATCCAAGGTGTAGCCCCGCCTTATGCCCTGTGATGGACTGGCATCCCATCCAAGGTGTACAGTAGCCCCACCTTATGCCCTGTGATGAACTGGCATCCCATCCAAGGTGTATCCCCGCCTGATGCCCTGTGATGAACTGGCATCCCATCCAAGGTGTAGCCCCGCCTTATGCCCTGTGATGGACTGGCATCCCATCCAAGGTGTAGCCCGGCCTTATGCCCTGTGATGGACTGGCATCCCATCCAAGATGTAGCCCCACCTTATGCCCTGTGCTGCCTGGGAGAGGCTCCAAGCCTGAGTCCCTGGATGGGATCAATGCCTTGATAAGATTTAACATATACCCCGAAGTATATATAATCTATGGTACAGTCAGCCCTTGTTCATCGCGGTTAATCAGTTCCAGACTCTACCGCGATAAGTGAATTTCCACAAAGTAGGGTTCTTTATTTAGAAATCAAATATTTTCGTAGTTAGAGCATAGAAAACCTGTTTACGACCTTCTAAATACGGTTTTTAAGATTATTAGAGCCCTCTAGATATGAAATAACACCCTTTAGTCACCATTACTGTTATGATTGCTGGAGACGGAAGCAGGAATGGGGAGACGAGGAATCAGGATCGAAGGGTTTAATTTGGAATCACTCCAAATGCAGGACACAGGAACATGTAACATCAAAACGTCAGTGATAGACCTGAGGTTATACTGTAGATACTGATGTGGACTTAAATACACCGGATGAATCAAACTGACAGAAAACAGCTGGTCACAATCGGGGTTGCACACGTGGTTAATATGGGGGCGTGGCACACTCGAGGATCGTACAGGCAGGTCCTGACAATTACACTCGTATTTCCCAATATATTAAACAAAATAAGAGAAAATAAGATATATTAGACATTACAAATATCATATTATTATTATTATACAATCTTGAAGTGATTTGCCCCTGGCTGTCCAATTAGCTACCAGGACCAACCAGAGGCTGAGAATTATTTATATTCCAAGGTCACCTTTACTATCTCAAAATAAATAACTTTCATAAAATGAGCTTTCACTCATTGTGATATTTCTAAAACTGTAGGACTTCATGAACAGCATTCCTGGAGATTTCTGGATTGGTCTCAGTGACAGAGAGAGAGAAGGAACCTGGAAATGGGTGGATGGAACAACAATTCCTGTAGATGAAGGGTAAGACCAGCCTGAGCACAATTACAAAGACGTAGAGAGAAAGGCCAGGATCAGCATAAGTACACAGACAGACAGTGAATGATCTAATTCATCAATGTCACACTGATAGAATTACCTGAATAGTTCTGAATTTTAAAATCCTTCTCCAAAAAGCGGTTATACAGTGTACAGTGGTAACCAGTACTCCATAATACTGTAGCGCTGGGGGGGCACCAGGCAGTGTGGCATGCTGGACCGGTGCCAGCTGTGTACATAATGTAAATAGCTGTGTGTAGTTAGCATCTATTGTGTTGTTTTTGTGTTGTGAGGTAATGTCTTGTATAGTGTTTGATGTTATGTGTTGTGTATGATGTGTGTGTGCCCACCGCGTGTTACTGGAGCAGTAGGGACAGTCTGCCCAGTGGGCAGAATATGTAGGTGTGTGAATGAGTTGGTGTTTGATACTGTAGCTATGTTCAGTCCTTTTGGAGGCTCGCAATGGAATTGCACTTTCCTTTAAATAAACTGCCTGGTCTCGTTCCTGCTGCTGTGATGCCTGGGTCTGCCTAGTGCTGCAGTTCAGTTAACATCTTTACATTAGAGACACCAGCCTAAGCACTGTTCCCTACCAGGGCTGCCATCTCTCACACATCTGGTGTGACATTCACACTTTCAGCCTTTGACATAAATACCAAAGCACCATCAAAATGCGCGTTGAATATATGATCTGTGCAAATTCCAAAACATCTTTAATAGTTTGTGAACCATACAAAATGTGTGCGTCAACATGTGAATTCTGAGCGTGTTAAAGCAAGAAAAGGTAACACATTTTGACCCTTTTTATGCAGGAAGTCCTGTATCTGTGAAAAAGAGACGCTGGACTTCCTGGAGGCAGAAACAGCGCCGTGTGACACTTATTTACTAGTCAGTCAGTTTAGACTTTAGACTTATTTTTTGTTTGCAGTGTGGTCATATCAATTCTGTAGAATAATAAATGGCCAAATCAATTAACACAAATGGGATAAACCAAGTGAACACTACATACAACTAAAAACAAACACAGCTAACCCCAACTCCCCCCTCTTGCCATGGCACATGGTTCAATCCAGCTCCAAGGGTTTTTCCCTTTAAGAGACCTCCGCCCTCCGCCACCCCTTTATACCAACCAGTAGAGGACCATCCCCCACAACCAGTAACTACAAAAATCAAAAGATTAATGAGGCAAAACACTGCATATGAACCCTACAATGTCAATATGTGCACTGCATATAAAATATAAAGAATAAAGCAAATCAACTGTAAACTATGCATTAGTATTCCAAATAAAGCAGTTTGATTAAAGAAAATGTACAAGTAATCAGCTAAGGAGGAGAGAGAATGTTTGAGATCTGTAACCATCACAGAGGTGAACTTTCATTTTTAAACATATACTAGAGTCTTGAAAAGGAACGATCATTAAAATTGCAATGCTTGTTAAGATTTGTTTCCTGTAGCAGAATATGAATGTTCTAGCAAAACATCCCCCCCCCCCCCCACTGTTGTGAATTTTATCACCAAAATTTCTAAGTACCTGAACTGTATTGAAAAACAAGGTTGTTTAGGAAAATGTCTTCTACTCTGGTATAATGCTTGTACAGTATGAAGGTGTGCAAAAGCTCGATCTCAACCCTTCTGAAATGTGAGGATTACATGTGTATAACTTGTGATGCCGATATTAATATCGCACATCACTGAGTCCTACTGTACTGTAACGTTGCACCATTACCTCCTGCTGTCTCCAGATACTGGCTGTCGAGCGTAAAGCAGCCTGATGACTACAATGGAAATGAAGATTGCGTGCACCAGAGGACCAGAAATTTTGATCCCGGGTGGAATGACCTTCCATGTAGTTATACTCTGAATTGGATGTGTGAATCCGTACCCTGGTGTTATCCCACATATTAATGATCACTCACTGTTCACTATAGACAGAGTCAAGGTGAAATTAAGTTTCTCGCTTTTTTTGGCTTCAAAGTCTTTTCCAACTAAAACAAGAAAACAGCCATTTTCTGCTTGTTTTTCTGCGGTTGAGAGATTGTTGCTCTTTTTTCTTTTTATTTCCTATAATACTCAAATGCTTTTTATATACCATGTGCAATTCACACAGCTACTAGTCATATTAGCATATTAGGAATCCTCCATTCATTCTGCTGAAACTGCAGGTTATTGTGAAATTTCATTTACGATTAAGTTCAAAGACCTGCTCAGTTAATATATAGTTCTGAAATAAAAATGCCTGATACCTTCTCTGCTTCATCTGTCTTTCAAAATACACACATGTAGATCCTGTGTCCTCCCTTCTGCTTGCACATGACAGAATGATAGAACTCCTCAAATGGCCTAATGACCATCCCCTGGAGCCTTTCGAGCTCCACATCGGAGTGTGTGTGTGTTTTTACTTTCTGCCGTGATCCAGACACGGTCCCCCGCTCTTATCTCGCCTGCCCTCCAGAGTGGGTACCAGTGCCTGCTGAAGAATCTGGGTGCTCAGAGGGTCCGGCTTGTTCAGCTGGGGGTTGGCCGGGGAGCTCACTCTGGAATCTGACGCCTGCGAGGTGGAGTGCTGGGCGAGTGCTTTGCTTACCCTAGAGGGAAGGATGAGAACCCTCAACTGTGGACATCCCTCAACCCCTAGGGTTAGGGATCCTTTACCACAATCTCCAATATTCACCTCTGATTCACCCAGGGACACACTGACGCCCTCTCCCTGCTCCCATTGCGAGAGGCAGAGAATGAAGAAGCCCGACTGAGTCCGATACCACCCCAGCTGTCGATCTGGAAAACTCTGCCCTGTTGGTAGAAAAAGAGCAAAGGAAACCATCCAAAACCATTCAAGCTGAGCTCCAAGGTCAAGATACGTCACTTTCTGATCGCACCATCCGTCACATTTTGAACAATGATGGGCTCCATGGAAGGAGACCAAGGAGGCTCCACTACTGACAGAAAACATAAAGTCAGAGCAGAATTACATCACAAACCTCTAAGTTTCTTGGAGAATGTCCTTTGGACTGGTGAGACAAAACTGGAGCTTTTTGGCCTGTCACATCAGCTCTGTGTTTACAGAAGGAAAAATGAAGCTTTGAAAGAAAGGAACACCATGCTTATTGTGAAACATAGAAGGGGGCTCGGTTTGGTTTGGGGCTGCTTTGCTGCATCTGGCACAGGGAACCTTGAATCTGTGCAGGGCACAATGAAGTCTCAAGACTACCAAGCATCCTGGAGTGAAACATACTGCTCAGTGTCAGGAAGCTCAGTCTGAGTCGCAGGTCATGGGTCCCCCAACAGGATGATGACCCAAAACATACAGCTAAAAGCACTCAGGAATGGCTGAGAAAACATTGGACTATTCTTAAATGGCCCTCCATGAGCTCAGATCTTAGTCCTATTGAACATCTGTGGAAAGATCTGAAAATTGCAGTGTGGAGACACCACCCACCAAACCTGAGACAGCTTGAGCAGTTTGCTCAGGAAGAGTGGGCCAAACTACTTGCTGGCATATGCAGACGTCTCATGGTGAAGTACAGAGATCGCTTGTTACATATTAAACTAAGGGTACCATCTTTTTTGTCTGAGCCATTTTCATTTGTTTAATTATATAAAATATTCAGCTGAATCAATCAAAACCAAAGTCTGATTTGTATTAAATATGGAATAAACAATAAGGGATGCCGTTTAACTTCTGTCAGTTTCAAGTTACAGTATTTCAGAGAGAGTCTTTTTTCTTTTGTGGAAGGGTACCGATAAATCTGCCCATGTCTGTAGTGGGGGTCACAGTGGGGGTATTTCAATCCACACCCAGACACAACCAAGCAGGGGAAAATTAAATTCAGACACACTGACAAACATGCAACAAAATAACTAAGTTAAGTTTATAATTAAAAGGTAAGATGCACTGACCTCTAAGACTCAGAATACTGTGGCTCTAGCAAACTGAGGACTGTCCATTACACATAATAATACAGGGTGAGACATCAGCCAACTAATTATTTAATGCTAAAGTCTGTCTGTTTCCTTGTGTTTTCCGATGAAACACAGCGATGGAGATATTTGAGTGCACAGAGGAAATGACTCATCAGATTGATGTACAAGATTCTGGGCAGGAAATCTTGTGTTGACACAAACCCAGTGCTACTTTGAACCCTGTTGGGCTTTTCCAAGCAGACGCCTTTGTGTGGCCAGTACCCCCCCCAACGTTTGGTAAGATATTATAACCAACGAGGAACAAGCACCTTGTCATTTATAATGTTTTAAAAATACATTATCCTCATTTATAAAGAAAAATCACCACCAATGTCCAGTAGTTTTTGCTCTTAAATTTGGCACCATTACACACCATGAACTGGCTGACTGGAAATCACATACTTCTTCATATCTACTGCAAAATCTCAGAAAAAGAACTATACTTCCCTTTTTTGTGGGATAAGTTCCTCAGTACACAAGACTTTTTAGGCTTACTGTTTACTGTTGATAGTGTATGAGGAAGAATTCCACCCCCTCACTGCAGTCACACCCCTCACTTTAGCCACACCCCCCTCACTGCAGCCTCATCCCCTTATTACAGCCGCACCCCTGTATTACAGCCACATTCCCTCACCGCAGCCACACCCCTCACTTTAGCCACACCCCCTCACTGCAGCCTCATCCCCTTATTACAGCCACACCCCTGTATTACAGCCACATTCCCTCACCGCAGCCACACCCCTCACTTTAGCCACACCCCCTCACTGCACCCTCATCCCCTTATTACAACCACACTCCTGTATTACAGCCACATTCCCTCACCACAGTCACACCCCTCACTTTAGCCACACCCCTTCACTGCACCCTCATCCCCTTATTACAACCACACTCCTGTATTACAGCCACATTCCCTCACCGCAGCCACATCTCCTTATTACAGCCACACCCCTCACTGCAGCCACATCCCCTTACTGCATCCATACCCCTGTATTACAGCCACACCCCTCACTGCAGCCACATCCCCTTACTGCACCCACACCCCTGTATTACAGCCACACCCCTCACTGCAGCCACACCCCTCACTTTAGCAACACCCCCTTTTTATAGCCACACCCCTCACTTTAACCATACCCCCTCACTGCAGCCACATTCCATTATTACAGCCACACCTCTGTATTACAGCCACATTCCCTTATTACAGCCACACCCCTGTATTACAGCCACATTCCCTCACTGCAGCCACACCCTTCACTTTAGCCACATCCCCTTATTACAGCCACACCCCAGTATTACAGCCACATCCCCTTACTGCACCCACACCCCTGTAATACAGCCACACCCCTCACTGCAGCCACACCCCCTTATTACAGCCACACCCCTCACTTTGACCACACCCCTCACTGCAGCCACATCCCCTTATTACAGCCACACCTCTGTATTACAGCCACATTCCCTCACCACAGCCACACCCCACTTATTACAGCCACGCCCACTTATTACAGCCACACCCCCTCACTGCAGCCACGACCTCACAACTGCTCTCCTTCACTGGTGTTCTAATAGCTGTTTCGCATTCCACTTTTGATTTTGTCTAATCGCCCTATCTACTTAATGGATCTAGCCAGTTCCCTCTATGTGAGGAATTGTTGATCTTGTGCAGAACTACTGAGTGTTCTTGATGGCTGTTTTTCCCTGGGTTCCTGGCTGTGTGGTTCAGTGTGAGTCAGACTCCCGATCCTCGACACCGTGAGCATGAGACCAAACCCTTTTTCTCTCCACTCTGCCCTGTACGCAAGAGTGCCAGCCTCCCCTGCACCCCCAGGACCGACCCTCTAGGTCTCTGGCTTCTGCTTCTCATCTCGGATATCTGTCTGCTTTGTCACCAGATCCTGGGTCCCCCAGCTGTTTCATCACATACTGCTGCTTTGTATGAAGTGCACTAAGGAACTGAACATCAGTCTATAAACATTTCCATATAATTACACTGTGCCATATAATTATGCCCTTAGCCAGAGCATCTGGAAGTGCTAATCCAAGTATTTCCAAAAGAGATTTGATGACACCCAAGATCGTTTGACGACTGCCCCTATGACTCAGCTCTTCGGACATTTAGGAGAAGTTCATTCTACTGCATAGGTCCCAAGGAAGCGGAGAGCTGCAAGGAAGCTGTGAGCTTCATGTCAGGTGGAAGCAGTGAGCAGAGCGGTTTCACATCATTCTGGAGGAATCAGCTTAGGTGTGTCGTCTCTGAGGTGGGTGAGCCCAGTACAGCATCCATATAGGTGGGGCAACTCATCCCCCTCGGGCTTCTCCAAATCACTCTCACTAAGTGGGTCTAGGAGCGGGTTGTAGAAAAACCACCGCGGACTGGGGACGAGAGGCTCAGACACCGAGAGGAGGCTGGGTGCAGAGGAAAGAGTACAGGCAGCGATGCAGAGGCTCCCAGGGATAGGTGATAGGTAATTTGCGGAGTCCCGAAGGCAAAAGGAACCCATCATTAATCATGCTTTTGGTCCTGCTAGTATAATAATAATAATAATAATAATGTTACATTTATATAACTCCTATATAGCATCCTGTCACGTTGCGTGGTAGGCGGACGGGCAGGAAGTCGAGAGGAGCCGGTTAGACGGACAAAACGTAGACAGTAACGGACAGGGCAACACCACACAACTAACGTCAATGACAGATCTGACGGGACTGGACTCGGACGCGGACTAAGTGCACAGGACAGGCTGGAATTAACTAGACACAGGTGGGAACAATCAGGAATTGACGTGAGGTAATGAGGGGGTGTGGCACACACGAGGATCATTTGGAGCTGATCGTGACACATCCTGCAAACCAAAGGTCGCTTTAGAAGGAGAAGATAATAAAAAGGGGTCATGTTGGTGTGTATATGGGTCATGTATGGCTCATATAATGTGCAACAGAAAACTGTCTCTTCACAGTGTCACTCGGGTATGACTCAGTTCTTGGTGGCAGTGAAAAAGTGCCATGGGAGTCACAGCTACAACTTGTCAGCTACATTTTCAGCGACGCATTTTTAACACACTGACATATTGTGGTCACATGGTAATTTCTCAGATTTAAGGTAGCCTGGGCTAAATGTGAGTGAATGAAAATAAAGTCCATTTAGCACAGACTACCTTAAATCTGGCTAAGCAAGAAATCCTGCTTTGTGAAGCACGCCTCAGCTCATGGCTTGATTTCTGATGTTTACTAAACATTATAATACAACTTTGTCCCCAAAACATCCAAATAACAGGTTAGGTTTAGCGTAGGGTTTGGTCCCCCCAATGTAATATAAACATAATCCACACACACACACACACACACACACACACACACACACAGAAGAGGTGGGATTCGCAACCTCAGCCCTAGAGGTGTGAGGCTCATCACTCCATAAAATATTTCTAGTGTTTTAAACAATATTTTAAGCATATATCTCTTTAAGAGAAACCATGCAAAAACACAAAGATCAATTCGCTGAATCTTCATCATTTCCTTGTAAGGTCTCAGGAGGTTTTCCGCTTCACAGTTACAGTACAAAAAGGAACAAGAGAGACACACAGAGGCTCCGCATACATACTGAACTTTGGGGTCACAGACATGGAGACAGAGGAGAACATTTACGTCAATGTAGGCAACACCATGGACGAGATACAGAAGCGGAGGAGAGGAACGCAAGGCCCAGGTCAGAACGCATGAAGCTCACACAGTCAAACGGGCACTGAGACACGCATTCAGATGAAACAACACATGCTGCCAGACAGACAATATAACATATACAATCACAAAGGCATTAACAGATATGGTATTTTTCTTAAAAATTGAACGCAGAATAAATTTGTTTTTTTCCCATGTTGGCAATTTGCGTTTGTGTCTTTTTATTCCTTCTAGAAAATTCAGGTGTAAACTGCTTCATGACAAACTTTCTGCATCAGTGTGCTAATAATATATTTTAAATGAGTGACAAAGGGAATAAAGGCAGGATATTTAAATGAAGATATAACAACCTTTCAGATGAGATTATTCTGTAGTTAAACTACAGTTATCAAAATAAGTGAAGCAGCCAGATAAATCATCTCTGAAAAAAAAAAAGGTAAAAAAATAGAGAACTGAGAGGGGGCGGCTTCCCATGTTCGCGTGGGTTTTCGCTAGGGGCTCCGGTTTCCTCCCACGGTCCAAAAGCGTGCAGGATAAGCTGATTGGTGAGTCTAAATTGGCCCTGTAGTTGTGTGAGTGTGTGCACCCTGCGGTGTGTTGGCACCTGCCCAGGGCTGGTTCCCACCTGCGCCCATTTTTCCCAGGATTGGCTCCAGTCCCCCCACGACCCCGGTTGGAATTAAACGGTTTCAGAAAATGGAGGGATGGATGGATAGAGAACTGAGAAATTAACTGTGGTCATGGCCTTAACAGTTTCTGAAACTTTGTGGCAGAATATTGATTTAACTTAAACAGCATTTTATGGAAGGTGCTGACTACAAACCAATATTTTCCTTATTGTCAAAGATGGCTCAATTCTCCCAGTGAAACATGCTGGCAAACATCAGTCTTTATCATTAAAACGTTAAGTAACACAATTCCTTTACTCAATGTGAAAGCATGTCTGTCCCCAGGATCTCTGTCTGCAGAGAGACCCGTCCACAGACTGGCTGTACCAGGTCTGGGGCTGCTGTGTCTCCTGCTGCTGACGGCCCTCATAGCGCTGGCTGTCCAGTGTAAGTCTGTTAATACTGTGATATTACTGCTAGTGTCCATCAGCTGGGTGAGTTAGGTCACTGTCTGTCCAGTGTAAGTCTGTTAATACTGTGATATTACTGCTAGTGTCCATCAGCTGGGTGAGTTAGGTCACTGTCTGTCCAGTGTAAGTCTGTTAATACTGTGATATTACTGCTAGTGTCCATCAGCTGGGTGAGTTAGGTCACTGTCTGTCCAGTGTAAGTCTGTTAATACTGTGATATTACTGCTAGTGTCAATCAACTGGATGAGTTAGGTCGCTGGCTGTCCACTGTGAGTCTGTTAATACTGTGATATTACTGCTAGTGTCCATCAGCTGGGTGAGTTAGGTCACTGTCTGTCCACTGTGAGTCTGTTAATACTGAGATATTACTGCTAGTGTCCATCAACTGGGTGAGTTAGGTCACTGTCTGTCCTCTGTGAGTCTGTTAATACTGTGATATTACTGCTAGTGTCCATCAACTGGGTGAGTTAGGTCACTGTCTATCCACTGTGAGTCTGTTAATACTGTGATATTACTGCTAGTGCCCATCAACTGGGTGAGTTAGGTTGCTGGCTGTCCACTGTGAGTCTGTTAATTAATACTGTGATATTACTGCTAGTGTCCATCAGCTGGGTGAGTTAGGTCACTGTCTGTACTCTGTAAGTCTGTTAATACTGTGATATTACTGCTAGTGTCCATCAACTGGGTGAGTTAGGTCACTCTCTGTCCACTGTGAGTCTGTTAATACTGTGATATTACTGCTAGTGTCCATCAACTGGGTGAGTTAGGTCACTCTCTGTCCACTGTGAGTTTGTTAATACTGTAATATTACTGCTAGTGTCCATCAGCTGGGTGAGTTAGGTCATTGTCTGTCCACTGTGAGTCTGTTAATACTGTGATATTACTGCTAGTGTCCATCAACTGGGTGAGTTAGGTCACTGTCTGTCTAATGTGAGTCTGTTAATACTGTGATATTACTGATAGTATCCATCAGCTATGTGCTGGGTATGGTGTTGGTGTCTTGGGTATGTAGGGGAACCAGCCTTACAGGTATGATGTTAAACTGCATCTGCAAGCAGTCCTCCAACCTTCAAGAAAAAATCTGAGGGTTGGTGGCAGGATTGGCACCGTAAAAACTCCATACAGCTCCGACTAAGGAGATGGGACTCCTATCTGCTCTCCCCAGGAGTAGCTGTGCTGCAGCCGCCCACATTAAAGCTGCATGCATTATGAGGGGGGTGGGCGAAAGCCTCCGGGAGCTTCACCCCCGGAAAAGTCAGATTCTAGGGTTCGCCAGTGGTGTGTTCTTGCTCCTACTCTGTTCAGTGCCTGTTTGGACTGGGTGTTGGGTTAGGGTCATGGGGTCCAGCAGGTGTGGGGCATTTGTTGGTCAAGAAAGATTCACAGATCTTGACTTTTCTGGGGATGCTGTGATCTTCACGGAGTCAATGGAAGATGTGATTGGAGATGTTAGTTAGAACTCGATGCAGTTTGCTTGGTACTAACGCGTAGCAGCTAAGCGAGCGAAGCGCTACAAACCGGTAAAGTACATAAAAGGTGCTTATAGCTTTAGTACATTTGAAATTCTTGTTCTTAGTCTTGCTGACTCATCTCTTTGTTGTTCTGGTCTCAACAATCCTGGTGATCATTACTGACAAAGCCGTGATTGTTGGTGATTTTAATATTCACATGGAGAATGACAGTGATCCTTTAACAACAACGTTTGCTGCTATTATAGACTCTGCAGGTGTATGTCAGGATGTAGTCGGACCTACTCATGCCTGTAACTGAACATTGATTTGTTGCCAGTTGATAAAAACTTTTTTTAGTCTCCTCTGAATTTCCTGGCAAAACTACATACTTTGATGATATCGTCTAAAATGAGTTAGCATGTTGGATGTGTTTCCAGAAAAATATCCAAGTGCGATACAACAGAGTCAACAGCCATTGTAGTATTATCAACTAATCATTCTCTCTCTCTGGTGTTGCCATAATTTATTGGGAGCCAAAATGTTCCCAAACTACTGATTTATGTGATGTGGGAGGAGCTTTGAGCTCCCTAGTACTAACAGTATCCAATTCAAAGCCACATTTAGCGTAATGTTTTCCATGTCGAACATCTACTTGTGAATTTAGATTTCACATGTCAAGAAATTCATTAATTTGTTTCATTTTGTGTTCTAAACAAATGCTGTAATCGAAAGGCACATGATGAATACGTGTATCGCTACAGCCCTTGTCTTTACTTTAAATGTAGAGCTGAAATGCTCTTCAGCAAAATCTCATTGATAATAGTAATAAATTCTGAATCGGCAAACGTATACTGATAAAATATCGATTATGAGGGTCACTGCCGATTTCCTTCCCTACTGTTAATAATACTGTGATATTACTGATCGTGTCCTTCAGCTGGGTGAATTAGGTCACTGTCTGTTTATCATGAGTCTTATTTCTGTGTTATTGCTAGTATCAATTAGGGGAGTTGGATCATTGATCAGTTTGCATGTTTCAGTAAATTTCAGAATGGTCTCTTTTTCCTGACAGATATCACAGTTATTCGCCAGGCAAAGACAGAGCAAACCACCCTGAGAAATGAGAGAGACCAGCTACTGCTCAATTACAGCCTTTGGATTGCAGAGAGAGACCAGCTACTGCTCAATTACAGCTTCCAGACAGCAGAGAGAGACCAGCTACTGCTCAATTACAGCTTCCAGACAGCAGAGAGAGACCAGCTACTTATGAAGTTTGATAAATGCTGCAACAAAAGTGAGTAAATGGTTTGTTTAACTCTAGGAGGATCCAAAGATAAAGTGTGATAACAACCTGTCACAATGCTGGAGGACACCATGGAGGTCATGCCCCATCAGCCAATGTCCCCCACAATATAATAAAAACCTGTTTTCTGATGTTGTGGGGACCATTGTAAAGGTCCCCAAAAAGGTCCATGAATGTAATCAAATAACTAAAAATGCCTCATATTATGTTTGGTTACTTATGGTTAAGGTTAGGGCTGGGTAGGGGTTAAGGTTGAGATTAGAGTTTTCCCCATAGAAATGAATGGAGTGTCCCCACAAAGATATAATTACAAAGCTCAGTGTGTGTGTGTATGTGTGTGTGTGTGCAGACACATACATACGCTATGACTTATCTGGGTTTCTCAGCAAACCCATACTGACAGTCACAGTCATCTTCAAGGCCAAGCTGTGTCTCTGGACCATAGATGATGTCTGTCCATCTGGCTGGAGGAGATTCAGTACAAACTGTTACTACATTTCCACTGAGGAGAAGACCTGGAGTGACAGCCGACAGGCCTGTATGCAGATAGGAGCCGACCTGGCGATCATCAGCAGCAGAGAGGAGCAGGTGAGATAAATACAGGGTTTAATGGTATTTATGTTTGTGTGATCTGTGATAGACTGGCATCCCATCCAAGGTGTAGCCCCGCCTTATGGCCTGTGATGGACTGGCATCCCATCCAAGATGTAGCCCCGCCTTATGCCCTGTGATGGACTGGCATCCCGTCCAAGATGTAGCCCCGCCTTATGCCCTGTGATGGACTGGCATCCCATCCAAGATGTAGCCCCGCCTTATGCCCTGTGATGGACTGGCATCCCATCCAAGGTGTAGCCCCGCCTTATGCCCTGTGATGGACTGGCATCCCATCCAAGGCGTTGCCCCGCCTTATGCCCTGTGATGGACTGGCATCCCATCCAAGGTGTATCCCCGCCTTATGCCCTGTGATGGACTGGCATCACATCCAAGGTGTAGCCCGGCCTTATGCCCTGTGATAGACTGGCATCACATTCAAGGTGTTGCCCCACCTTATGCCCTGTGATGAACTGGCATCCCATCCATGGTGTAGCCCCGCCTTATGCCCTGTGATGGACTGGCATCCCATCCAAGGTGTAGCCCGGCCTTATGCCCTGTGATGGACTGGCATCCCATCCAAGGCGTTGCCCTGCCTTATGCCCTGTGATAGACTGGCATCACATCCAAGGTGTAGCCCGGCCTTATGCCCTGTGATGGACTGGCATCACATCCATGGTGTAGCCCCGCCTTATGCCCTGTGATGGACTGGCATCCCATCCAAGGTGTAGCCCCGCCTTATGCCCTGTGATGGACTGGCATCCCATCCAAGGTGTAGCCCTGCCTTATGCCCTGTGATAGACTGGCATCACATCCAAGGTGTAGCCCTGCCTTATGCCCTGTGCTGTGTGGGAGGGGCTCCAAACCCCCCTGAGTCCCTGGATGTGATGGATACTTAAAGCTATAACATATACCCTAAAGTATATATGATCTATGGTATAGTATAATAACAAGGTATAATGTAAATATTAGTCATTTCATTCTAGTACGTCATGAATAGTAAATAAACAGAAAATTCACCTTTGAATGGTAGAATGTCGCCTCTAGTGTTTTGTTCAAAACATCGTTTCTTCAAGTGATTTGCACCCGACTGTCCGATTAGCTGCCATGACAAACCAGAGGCCAAGAATCAGTTATTTACAGTCCAATGTCATTTCCACTTTCTCCAAATAAATAACTTTCAAAGGGAACTTTCACTCATTGTAATATTTCTTAAACTTCAGGACTTTTTTGAAGGTCAGTCTGGAGATTTCTGGATTGGTCTCAGTGACAGAGAGAGAGAAGGAACCTGGAAATGGGTGGATGGAACAACAATTCCTGTAGAGAAAGGGTAAGACCAGCCTGCACACAATTACAGAGACGTAGAGGCAAAGACTAGGTTCCCCCACATCACTGTAGCATCCTTTAAACTACATAGTACAGTAATGTAATATGTACTCCATACGCTATTGTACTCTTAACAGTAAACTGCACAGTACTCTAAGCACTGCTTCCTACTGCTAACTTCAGTACCGTTGCATTCTTTCCCTTATAGTACAGAACTATAATATCTCTGCCACTCTGCTGTAGCTGCTACTTCTAACTAACAATGTTAGCTACTGTTAAATAACAAATGATTGTATTGCAAACTGTGGATGTCAGAAAACCATTAACACTGCACTGTCTCCAGGTACTGGCGAGCAAATCCACAGCAGCCTGATAACTCCGGAGGAAATGAAGATTGTGTGGAGTTCAATACTGTACATTCTGTTCCTTTTCAGAGGTGGAACGACCGTCCATGTGATGATAATATAAAATGGATTTGTGAATCCGTACCCAAGTGTTAACCGACAAATGGAGGGTCTCTCCATCACTCACTGTTGACTATAGAGGGACAGTCAGGGTGAAATGTTTATTTTCATTGAAAAGTATGTTAGAAGTAGGTTAATCTCAGCTCTTCTGCAGCAAGAAGAAGTTTTTGTAAAATGTTTATGTGCTTTTCTATTATATACTATAATACTCATGCTTTTTATAAAAATTTAGTATTGTAGATTATGATTTATTTTGAGCAATTATCCTTATTCGTATGTTACCATTGTCATTTATGTCTTTTTAGAACTTTTTATATTCAGTTAACACTTTTCCTGGTGCACCGACCTTGTATTGTGTAGGACCCTCTTCTGCTTCTACATGCAGTAGATCCTGTTTAACAAATCTGTTGGAGTTTTTTGAGGAAGCTACTCAGGAAGTTGATGATAAGAAGGCCTATGATGTCATCTACTTAGATTTCCAAAAGGCTTTTGATGTTGTCCCCCACAAGAGTCTCTTACTTAAACAGGTTTTTTAGGAACTGTAGCAACCTAGATTGATAACTGGTTAACAGACAGGAAGCAGCGAGTAGTTATAAGAGGCACAATGTCACAGTGGGCCTGCGTTCATAGTGGGGTACCGCAGGGTTCACGCAAACCCAGCGCTACTTTGAACCCTCCGTTAGGGGACGCAAACCCGGTGCTGCTTTGAACCTTCCTTTGGGGGACGAAAACCCAGCGCTACTTTGAACCCTCCAATGGGGGACGCAAACCTGGCGCTACTTTGAACCCTCCAATGGGGGACGCAAACCCGGCGCTACTTTGAACCCTCCGTTGGGCGACGCAAACCCGGCGCTACTTTGAACCCTCCGTTGGGGGACGCAAACCTAGTGCTGCTTTGAACCCTCCGTTGGGGGACGCAAACCTGGCGCTACTTTGAACCCTCCACTGGGGGACGCAAACCCGGCGCTACTTTGAACCCTCCGTTGGGGGACGCAAACCCGGCGCTACTTTGAACCCTCCGTTGGGGGACGTAAACCCAGTGCTGCTTTGAACCCTCCGCTGCGGGACGCAAACCCGGTGCTGCTTTTTACCCTCCGCTGGGCTTTTCCAAGCAGACGCCTTTGCTTGTGCGTGGCCAGTCCCCCCCCCCCACCCCCCCCCCCAGAGGGGCCCGTTCAAGATGCATGTAGCAAATGGTAAGATATTATAGTCAACTAGGAACAAGCACCTTGTCATTTAACATGCATACATTATCCTCATTTATAAAGAAAAATCACCACCAATGTCCAGCAGTTTTGGCTCTTAAATTTGGCACCATTACACACCATGAACTGGCTGACTGGAAATTACATACTTCTTCATATCTGCTGCGAAATCTCAGAAAAAGAACTATACTTCCCTTTTTTGTGGGATAAGTTCCTCAGTACACGAGACTGTTTATTCACTGTTGATAGTGTGTGAAGGAGAATTCTGCCCCCTCACTGCAGCAACACCCGTGACTTTAGCCACACCCCCCTCACTGCAGCCACACCCCTTATTATAGCCACACCCCTTATTATAGCCACACACCTCACTGCACCATGCAATAGCAGACCCTCTGTTACATTTTTATGCCTTAAATAATATTCAGTATTAGGCCAAAGAACAACAGATCTTTTGGGTTTCCTCTAAGAATGATAAAATATTCTGAGATAATTTAAGAACAGCTATACAATAATAAGAAAATGCAAAATAATTTTTTATCTAAGAAAATGAAAGGCATGAATCTGGGAATATAGAATCCTTCAAAATGTGTACATAGGCTTTTGGTGTTGGTTGGAGGACTGAGTTTTATACATTTATATTTCGGAATGTTTGCCTATTTCACCATGCAGATCTGCCAAATGAGACAGAGGGGCAGATGTTATTTGACATCTGTACTAAACCTGTAGCTTATCACATAATTAGTGCATGTCACTGTCCTCACTAGGCCAGTCCGCAGATAGTGCAGGTTGTGCCCTGTCATTTAACGTCAGATGTACACTGAAAAAAATTAAATCTAAATGGAAATGTTGAATCAGCTTAAAATATTTGAAGTAAACAATTCCACAAAATATTTGATGTTGCCTCAATGTAAATTATTTATTCAGTTTAACCTGCAAAAATGGCTTCAACCGTAGACATAAATAAGAAAACTACGTTTAAATAATTTTCACCCATTGGAATGAGAAGAAACGCACATTAATGAACAATGACATTTTTTCAGTGTGTCGCGGATGTAGTTTTTGTGAATGTGCTTGTGGATTGAGGGGGGGAGCATTCCTTCCAGATATCTTCCCTGTGTACACAAATGTGCTACCTGGATTACACCTGCTTTTCAGAGGCAGCATTTCAGAGGCAGAGAAATTTCAGCACAAACCAGATGTACGCTTTTCATTAACACTTTGAGTACAAATCATATACTTATGATTGTTATGATTATGATTTGTACCATGTTTAACTAATTCATAACTCATGATGATGTAATGGATGAATTAATACAAGATGTATCATGAATTCCTGTTGCTCATCATAAACTAAACATGAAGTCACAATGACTTTATGTAATTACTTCACACTTACTAGATCATCAGTTAAGGAGCATTAATTCACTAATTGATATGCCACCAAATTAACTGTATTCCAAGTAATGGTAGCCAGCAGGTACAGTGGTGTGCAGTGAGTAAACCTCATTCCCTGACAACTTAAGAGACGTGTTAATGACAGACACTAGCACCCATGGGTTTTAGCCTCCCATGCCTGAGGTTGCAACTTTGAATACGGAGCGGTATTGTGCTTCTTCACACAATGCAAGTTACATCCACAAACTTTCATTTCAGGTCCATGCATTTGATCAGATACATTTATTATCAGAAACAAATCTCACATTTGACCCTGCATTGAAACTTTTGCTGTCAGTGGAGGAAGCAAATAAAAACATGTAAGATTTGCAAAATAAAGCTGCAACTCGCAAATTGACGAGAAGTACGGAGCGCGGAGACTGTGGTCACAGAGGAATTAGCTAGATTGAGGTTGGGATTTTGCAGGATGATGGTGTGTCAGTGGTTAGCACTGTTGCCTTACATCTCTGGGACCACAGTCTCCTCCAGGGTTCTGTGTATGTGGAGTTTGCATGTCCTCCCCATGTGATTGTGCAGTTTCCTCTGCATACTTTCTTCCTACAGTCTAAAAATATGCTGAGGTGAATTGAAGTGACCAAAATGGACATAGGTGTGCATGTGTGGGTGTGACTCTGCAATGGGATGGCGCCCCCTCTTGGGTTGTTCCCTCCCTTGCAGGTTTAAGCTCTAGACCTCCTGTGATGCTGAATAGGACAAGTGGTTACAGAAAATAGAAGGGTGGATGGATTTTGTGAATCGATGTTGAAACTAGGATCACAATTAATCATAAATTCAGTATTTTTTTCCCACTGCTAATTGTCTTACTTCTTCCAGTCGACCCTCATTTTTCAGGTATCAAAATGATGATGACCTCGCTGGGTAAGAATGTGGCAATAGCAAAAAAGATAGCATGCACTGAAAAAAAAACAAGAAGACAAATATCTCTCCATGGAGGATGCAAAGATAAGGAATGACTCCGCTCAAGATGTGAAGCCACGACGACACTTTCACACAGTCACACTAAGTGCAATGATCCCAGGATAATAAGGCTACATGTGCAGCAGAAAATTCAGAGAAGCTTCAGCCCCTGCGAGAGTAACAGCCTTTCAGGCAGAAGAATGGGTGACAATATCTACACCAACGTGGAGCTGGATGATGGGATATATGCCAATGCAACCATTGCTGATGGTTATAAACGCAGCACAAGCCCAAGTCAAGGAGATGCGAGAAGGCGGTGCTTTGGTAAGAAGACTCAAGCCGGCATGCACTAAAACAGATATATGAACACGTCAGGCAAAACTACACACAGACACACACCAACTGGCATCGCACAGCTCTGTAAAGAATTAAGAAACCACAGCACACTATTTTGTTTTAGTCTATATTCAGTTTATGGGTGTAATGTATATATAAATATTTTTCATACTGCAGCCTGGTGTTTCTCTGTTTCTCATTAATGAAGGGCTTCTTCTTGCTTTATGGGACTAAAGTCTTGCTTCTAGCAGCCTGATACACACTGTCCTAGCAGTGCACTTCACACCTGCACTTAATGTTTACCATTCCTTTTGAAGGTCACTTCAAGGTCATCTTACGATTCATGAGAAACTGTCAGATAAGTTAATGGTCATCTCTTGCATTAGAAAGTCGCTTCCGCCCTTTACCTGGCTGGTTTCTGGTCATTCCCAGAGTCTCCAGCTTCACCTTATTCTTGTGTACTGCTGTCTTAGAAATTTTGAATCTGGAAACAACCTGCCACTCAGTGTAGACTTCTGCCCGCAGAACCAGGATTAAACCTGGATACAAAAATGCAGATTTTTTTTTTTTTATATAGAGTGCTCTCTTAATTTTTAAGAGAGCTTTATATACATTCACACAGCAGATTCCCACTTGTCTGATCGCTTCTTCTAAATACTCTGGATGCCTCCTGCTGCTCAAAGACTAAAATTGCCTGCAGTGTATGATTGTGTGTGTGCGCTGTGTGGGAGGGGCTCCAACCCCCCCCTGAGTCCCTGGATGGGATGGATACTTAAAGCTACAAAATATATATATATATATTAGTGCTGTCAAATGATTAAAAATTTTAATCAGATTAATCACAGGGTTCCTGTGGATTAATTTTGATTAATCATGATTAAATATCATTCATTTTTAATCTATATTAATCACATTTAATTTTGCATGAGCAAACAGACTCAAGAAAAAAGGGAATATATATGCACTTAACATGTTTATTGAACATCTTGAACATGAGTCAGATGCATTCCATCTGCCACAGAAGTGCAATACCATGGACCCATATCAAAAAGCAAGATTTTTTGCTTAGCCGGACAACTTGTCGGATTTAAGGTACCTCAGTTTAAATGGTCTTTATCTTCGTTCGCTTACAATTAGCACGAACTACCATAAATCCGACAAATAATCCAACTAATCATGAAGTCCAATTCTAGCCCGGTTAATTGCCATTGTTAGCAATATCAGTTAACACATTACGCGCGGTGCTTTACATATAAAACTCCGTAGCAACACATCCATAGATAAGTTGGACGGTATAGCGTGTGCGACCGATTTAATGAGCCACAAATGAGAAGTAGTGCTTAAACAGTATAAGACTACAACTTTCCCTTCTGTTGATAAAGGGCGCAGCCATCTTGGATTCTGAACTCGGGATCCTCTGTGCTGCTCCGAGATATTTCTCGGATCTCCGAGAAACGGGAGCGCATGTAGTCACTTCCGGCTTCAAAACTCCAGAATCCGACTCGGAATACAAGTTCCGAGGGGAATTGCAACGCACTAAAACTACCCGAAATGGGTTGACAGAGACATTTCAGTGATTTTGAATCATTCTGCGCTGCAGATGGGTTAATTGCATTAAAAATTTGAATCAGATTAATCATGGTGATGGATTAATCCGCGTTAACCCGTTAATTTTGACAGCCCTAATATATATATATATACAGTATATAGTATACCATAGATCATACATAGTCTCTATGATCTATGGTATAGTATAATACCAACTAGCATCCCATCCAGGGTGTAGCTCTGCCTTATGCCCTGTGATGGACTGGCATCCCATCCAAGGTGTAGCCCCGCCTTATGCCCTGTGATGGACTGGCATCCCATCCAAGGTGTAGCCCCGCCTTATGCCCTGTGATGGACTGGCATCCCATCCAAGGTGTAGCCCCGCCTTATGCCCTGTGATGGACTGGCATCCCATCCAAGGTGTAGCCCCGCCTTATGCCCTGTGATGGACTGGCATCCCATCCAAGGTGTAGCCCTGCCTTATGCCCTGTGATGTACTGGCATCCCATCCAAGGTGTAGCCCTGCCTTATGCCCTGTGATTTGTTGAGATTTGTTGGGTTGCTGTATAACATGTCGGATCTAAGATAAAATGGATTTTTTTCTGACAGCGGGGGGTGGAGGGGGAATATCTGTTAAAAACAGATGATTACTGTCAGGTTAAAACAAGTTCAGTATGAGTATGCTAGGGAGCCATCGTGGGACTTAAAACAAAACGGAAAATTCACAAAAAATTTGCTCACAACAATCAGACTACATACTGTACAAGGTACGTGATACGCAGAGATCTGTGATGTGTGGGGGAAAAATCCACGATATAGCGGGGGCGCGATAGCTGAACCGCGATATAGCAGAGGATCACTATAATACTTTTGGCACAAAATTAACTCCATAGATTTTGAGTTAATTGCAGTTCATTGGAGTGGGGCGATGAGCACTCCTCTACATTAACTGGGTCATGACCACACAGTACCACAACACCCCCAACACAAAAAAATAATCCGCCAGACAGACACACAAAAAAAAAGATCCTGGAAGAGCCCCCAATTTCTGTTACGAGCTCCAGTCTAGGGTTGGAGCCCGACAGAAAGGAAAAGGAAAGGGGAGGACAAGACAAACAGGCAATGGAAATAGGGAACACAAGTAACATATATTTTATTCACACCTCACAGACATTTCACAAGACAGCAGGTGCAACAGGACTTTGGGAGTGACCCAGGCCAAAACACCAAAAAAACAACTAACGAACACGTCCCAAAACTAATCTAATCCTAAGTGCAACGAAAACAAGTGGAAACGAAACAACAATACTTGAACCATCTCCCTAACCAAACAATCAATAAATCAACACGTCTCGCAGAACAAAAAAAAAGGCAGTCACTCCTTACGCACCAAGTTACACAAACACACACTCCGAGTCAACAGTGTCCAAGGGGGCGAGCAAAAGAGTAATCAGTCAACAGGCGGGAGATCAAACCAGAAAAGCAATCAAACCGAAGCAAAGGTACAGAGAAGGGCGAGGCGAAAATCAGAAAACCAAAACAAACAAAACAATACATGATAAACCAAGAAATCAAACCACAATAATCCAATGAGCAGAGCTGCAGTGGTGAGGAACAGCGGCCTTTTATCTTCGGGAACCGGAAGTGAGGACCAGCGCCGAAGACGGACGAGGCGTATCCGGAATCCAGAGTGTGGAGCCGAAGACGCAGCCAGCGAGTGCAGATTGGAGGCAGGAACCAGACGCAACTCTGGAAGCACTTACGGCATGTGACACCCCCCCACACAGACACATGCACACAAGAGACACTTACTGCACGTTACACACAATCATACAGCAAAACAGGGAGCACCAGAACTCTCAGGACTTGAAACTCCATCCTCTTACAAAGATATTGGGAGTGCCGCACACCCCTTTCCAGCTCCCAGTCGTTCTACTGACTTCATAGGAAGAGGCACCAGAGACATGACTGTCACTGCTGAGGTAAGTGAACCTCTCAGTGTAGTTGACACTCTCACGGGAGACAGACATACTGTTGATGGCTGTGCTCAAGAGGTCATTAAAGGTCTTGGTTTTTAAAAGATCTTGGTTTTTATCCAAGACACTCAAAAGCCCAAATACTTAGACTCCTCACTCAGTCTCTTCAGAACCATAATCAGAGCCTCCATGGACTCCGTGAAGATCACTGCATCATCGGGAAACTGATGATCAGTGAATCTTTCTTCTGCAACAGATGCCCCACAGCCACTGGACCCCAGAACCCTGCCCAACACCCAGACTCCTGCCCAAAAGGCTGCAAAGAAACTCTGTATTCATGTTTGCACTTGATGAGAACTGCTCCAGTTGGTTGTAGGCGAGCAAGCGATCATAGATCCTATTGAGGATGACCCTAGCAAGGACCTTACCTGGCCCTGAGAGCAGTGTTGTCCACCTGTAGTGGTCGCAATCCAGGTGATCACACTTTCCTTTCCAGATATGGGCAAAAAGTCCCATTTTCCAATCAGTCAGGATGAGGCCCATCTCCTAAATGGAAGCAAAGATTGCTTGCAGTGCCAGGAGGACACCCTTATCACCAGCCTGAAGAAGTTCACACCAGATACCACAGATCCCTGCAGCCTTCCCTACCCTCAACTGGTTCACCACCTGTGCCATCTCAGTGAGACTGGGTGGTTCATAGCTAATCTGAGGATCAACCTCAGAAACTGTGGACCCATAGATGTCCAACAGCTGTTAAACAGCTGCTCAAGGTAGCCAACCCAGTGGGTCAAAACTGCAGTGTAATCCGTTAGGACAATTCCATCACCCATCCTGACTGCTACTCTCCACTCTCCAAGGAACAGATGAGGATGTGCGTCATGCTTCGATTCCTCTGTAAGCAGGACATGGGTCGCTAGACCATAGACAGTGTGTCACTTTCTCAAAGATCCCTCTTACAAATGCTTCACCTACCCTCAGAGCCTTCACAACCGTCTTTCTGTTTCTGATACAGACCGGAATTGCCATCAAGCATTGTGCTGAGATTACTCTCAATAATATCCAAGGTGTCCTGCAAGATGAAACACCTCCTTTTCGGAACATGGGCAACACCAACACAACCCTCGGCAACCTTCAGGGAAAACTGTAAAATTGAATGTGGAAAAACTAAAAAAAAAAGAAACCCACTTTTTAATATTTTTTACAGTGCAAATGAGTCTAAATCTCCTTGTACTTTGTGATGCTGTTTGTGTTTCTCAGGGTCTGAGTCGGCAGAGAGACGAGACCACAGACCGGCTGTAGCGTGTCTGGGGCTGCTGTGTTTCCTGCTGCTGACGGCCCTCATAGTGCTGGCTGTTTACCGTGAGTCTGTTAATACTGTGATATTACTGCTAGTGTCCATCAGCTGGGTGAGTTAGGTCACTGTATGTCTACTGTGAGTCTGTTAATACTGTGATATTACTGCTACTGTGCATCAGCTGGGTGAGTTAGGTCACTGTCTGTGTGCTGTGAGTTTGTTAATACTTTACTGTGATATTACTGCTATTGTATAAGTAATCTACAACCATCTAATTCTACAGATAAAGAAGCGTTTGAGGTCATTAAGGCACAGGTCAAACAACTGCAGGAGAGTGAAGAGAAGCTGGCAGGTGAGTTCACTGCATTGTGTCACTGCATTGTGTCATGTTGCCAGCTCTATAAGCCTGTCGTCTTTCAGTCCCATCTTTCTGCGACACAATAACGTCGCTGTTCCTTCCTCCCATCCTCGCGTCGCATGATCCCATTTAACGTCCTTGCTAGATCAATGCTTGCGTGTGCGTATGCTGTACAGTGGCGCCTGAATCTGGAGTGCTGCCATAGTGCCAGCAGCAGCTATAGTGCCAGGGGCAGCCATCTTCAACGCCATACCATGTCTCTGGACCCGCAGTTCGCATCTGTCCTCAGAACTGGATGAGTTTCAACTTAAGCTGTTACTACATTTCCAACGAGACGCAGACCTGGAATGACAGCCGGAAGAAATGCACAGAGAAAGGAGCAGACTTGGTGATCATCAGCAGCAGAGTGGAACAGGTAAGAATTAGGTAGAGAGAATGAATGCAGTTAAGGGGACCTTAATAGTAATATAGTAACAACTACAGCACCAGTAAAAGTTTGAGTACACTTTTCGAACGTATTTTCAAAACACGTCACCACATATTTTTCTGTATATATTTGAAATAGCAAAGGGTTGTAGGTTGGTTGTGGGTAACTTTGCTTTGACCCGGCAGGTTCTATAAACTGTTGAGGCCAAAGGTTTACATACATCTGGGTTACATACTTTCAAACTCAATGTTTCACAACTCTCCATGTTAGCCAACATTTTCTGTGTGAAGTCAGTTAGGGTATCTACTTTAATTTTTATAAGTGGTCATATCAGATTATTTACAATAGCAGATTTTTGGTCCGTTGAAAGTTTTCACTTTGTTAGTATTTGGTGGAATTGCTGGTTCATACAGTTTACCAACTGTGATATCAGCAAATCAACACCTGCTCATCAGCCCAGTGGGTTACGGCTCTCTGTCTGTGTCCAGAACATTCTGTGTTCGCTAATTAGTAACCCTAAACCACAAAAACCTTCCTTTCACCTGTATAGACATTTGCCCCCCAAGAGAACTAAAAGGGGTTTGTGAAAGTACCTGCTTTCCCCATGGGGATATGTAAAGTACCTGCTTTCCCCATGGGGATATGTAAAGTACCTGCTTTCCCCATGGGGATATGTAAAGTACCTGCTTTCCCCATGGGGATATGCAAAGTACCTGCTTTCCCCATGGGGATATGCAAAGTACCTGCTTTCCCCATGGGGATATGTAAAGTACCTGCTTTCCCCATGGGGATATGTAAAGTACCTGCTTTCCCCATGGGGATATGCAAAGTACCTGCTTTCCCCATGGGGATATGCAAAGTACCTGCTTTCCCCATGGGGATATGTAAAGTACCTCTGTTCTACAAGACCACCTTCACTCATGTTGGTAGTTAAGTGCAGTTTAATAGATACAGTTTAAAGCATAGTTAATTATGGTGTCAAGGACCAAGTGGTGATATCAAGCGTGATGTAATTATGATTGTTTCCATTTGCTCAGAACTGTAACAAAAAAGGTTATAATATTTCTGAAACTAGGTTTTCATCGATGATTTTAATGGACGTTTCTGGATCGGTTTGACTGACCTCCATGAAGAAGGAACCTGGAAATGGGTGGATGGGGAAGTAATTCCCAAAGAGAAAGGGTAAGACAGGACTCGGGATCATTAAGGAGAGATGCAGAAGGAAGTAGCAGATTCAGTGCAGTCTTATTCAGTACTGTGACAGAGTATAGCTCAGATGCCACTGTGCCAAACTGCTGACTAAACACTAGTGTTATTCTCCTGACGTTATAGAGTACAGTAGTGAAAGTACCACTGCACACTGCTGTCGCAGTCCTGTTATTTACTAAACAGGCCTAAGGTTCAGCACTCTGAGCTCTGACAACAATTAATCATGGTAATGCACTGCATAATGATGTTTCGATCAATGATGGATCGCATATAAGACGGTGGTTCCACAAGTTTATAATAGAGCTGAAAAACTCCTATTGCCTGGTGACGTGGTAGAGTAACACATTACTCACGTGTTTGTGGTGATGCTGGTGAACAAACATACTGCACTGCCAGTCGTGTGAAAGTACAGCACATAGTCATGTGCAGTACATGACACTAAAATGATAATAAACAACATTACTGGTTTATGTATTTAATATGCTGTATTTTTCATTGTTATTTTAAACTGAGCGCTTCCTACTAATAAAAAAGTTTACTGTAGCCTACAGTAGGTGTGTAGTAGGGTACACCATCTAGGCTTGTGTAAGTACACTCTATGATGTTTGCAAAATGACAAAATCCCCTAATGATGCATTTCATAGAATGTATCCCCATTGATAAGCGACACACTCTACTCTAGCGAGTTAAAAAACATGAAACAACCTGTTTGCTGCCAGACTCTGGAGGAAAGGCCAGTCTGACGACTTCCAGGAAGAGGACTGTGTGGAGTCCAGGAACACAGGTACCGAAGACATGAAAAGATGGAATGACAAAAACTGTAATGTAAGGCTGCAATACATCTGCGAAAAAGGGAGCAAGTTTTTAAAACCCAAACAATATCAGTGGTTGCATGATGCGCTTTGAGGTGAAAATGAAGCTAATTTATTGAACAATGCCACTGTAGAGGTATTTTGCATGTAATTTACTAATTGTGTCATGTACCCATTGTACAATGACTAATACAGTGACTCCTTAAATAGCTTTAAAGTGATAATGTGCACCTCTATGATGCACTGGAATCCCACCCAGACTGTACCCTGCCTTATGCCTGTCTTTCCCTCTGTGATGCACTGGAATCCCACCCAGACTGTACCCTGCCTTCTCCCTGTCTTTCCCTCTGTGATGCACTGGAATCCCACCCAGACTGTACCCTGCCTTCTGCCTGTCTTTCCCTCTGTGATGCACTGGAATCCCACCCAGACTGTACCCTGCCTTCTGCCTGTCTTTCCCTCTGTGATGCACTGGAATCCCACCCAGACTGTACCCTGCCTTCTCCCTGTCTTTCCCTCTGTGATGCACTGGAATCCCACCCAGAATGTACCCTGCCTTCTGCCTGTCTTTCCCTCTGTGATGCACTGGAATCCCACCCGGAATGTACCCTGCCTTCTGCCTGTCTTTCCTGTGACCCTCTACCAGTTATGGCAGATAAATGTATTTTTGGGAAACACCCCTTGTTATTACTGTCTTCCTGTGACTCAGATACTGCATCACCATAAACCATTGAAGATTCTCTCCAACCCAGTTTAAACCATCACCAGCCCTTAACACGATCATCTGGGGTCTCTGGCACAGACAGCTTGTGGGCCATAACAAACTCTATGCTATAACTACACTCAGACCTATTTGCTGAATAAATCACTTGATCTCTAATTTTTGCTCTATTGACAAGGTACTAAATTTATCTTCGATTAAATCATTGACTTGGTTTCTTATTGCCTTGCTATTAGTAGAGGATTACATTGTCATTACTAACAATCAGCAGTGGCGATACGTAAGTGATGTTTACTAAATGGTCTTCACATATATAATTCTATTATTTTTCTACTGGCTGCTCTCAGCATGGGGCCAACATGATTGTGCCCCACAGTTCACTATTGGAAGCACGCTGAACGTGCACAGCGTTCTCGATTGTTCACTTGGTTACAGAAACACAGACTATGGTCCAGTCACACACTCATCAAATGAATGGAGAAGTACTGACCTTTATGCAACAGGTACAGCGAGATACACTGCCCGGCCAAAACAAAAATTTCAGTTGGACCACCTTTAGCTTGATTATGGCACACATTTGTCATGGCACTGTTTCCACAAGCTTATGCAACATCTCCGTACATCCTCTTTTACTCTCTCCATACACCCTCTTTTACTCTCTCCATACACCCTCATATACTCCCTCCGTACGCCCTCTTTTACTCACTCCGTACACCCTCTTTTTTTCTCCCCTTGCGCTGTGGCGACCAGATCACTGTTCACAATCTGACGGGTCTGTTGAGCAGAGAGGATCGTTGCTGTGAAAGCACAGCTGGGAGCAGGGGAATCGACAGTCCCTGACTAAAAACCCTCACAGAATCAAAACATATCCTAACAAGAGCTCAGATGATCTCCCACATTACCTCTAGTAACTCGAGAAGATTCTTTGGACAAGTGGATAGCTGTGACCAGATGAAGAACTGAGTTTAGACTTAGAAGGATGCTTGTCACTGGGGAGCCCATTTGTAAATACCCAGGTCATGTGGAGATCTAGACAACCAAAGGTGATTTTAATGAAAGCAATTTTAGAAGACATTAGTGTTAAGGGCTTTTCCGATAAATCTGTATGAGTAAGTGAAAGACCTCTACTTACCACTCAGTCAGATGGATTGATCAAACTTGAACTCTATTACATTTTGCTTAATGATGCCTGACTGGAGTAATAACCACGGTAACCGTGGGATTACATCTGGTAAAGTTAGGGAACATATTGTTCTTTACTAGGTAACATCTTAAGCAAAATTTTAGTGAGCAAGGTTTCTGAATTTTACTTTCATAAATAAAATGAATCAAGAAGGAAAAAATCTGTCTTTTAAAAATGGTAAATCCCGTGGAGGAAATCCCAGGCTCTGATGACACACTGGAAACCAACTGAGATTTCAACACATTTCTTCCACATTCATTCCATAAAGGCGTGAGGTAATTCATTCCATTTAAATATAAAGGCAGCATGTTCAATGTGTGTCTAAAAAAATCAATTAATCAGATGTGTCGAAACATTTTCATGCAGATGGAAAATACAGGGAATAAAAATCAGCCAGAGTTTTGTATTGTACTATAAAGATATTGAATATTCTGTCTTCATCATTTCCTCATAAACACTGAAGCTTCCTCTTTTCATACATAAAAAAGACTGTGGCAATACCATGACGTTTTGCAACGTGTTGGTGATTATATTCAGCAAACAAAGCCAATCAAATGTTCCTCAGGTTCATATAGTCCGGTTTAGACACAGTGGAGAGTACCTGGGATGTATCAGTGGTGACCACCAGTACGGACATGGACCTCGATCAGCATGTTTATGTCAACAGCTTCTCCATGAAGCGTTCCATCATAGCAGCCCAGGCACTGAAGAACCCAGGAACTCGACTCTCAGGTAACAACATGAAGGCCCTAACAGCTATCAATGCACGTGGGGACACTTTACTTTACCACAGTTTTAGAAACCATAGTACACAATCTAGCCATTGCAGTGACCCCAAGGTGGACATGTAATGTACTAATAGACTGTTGATTGTTGTGGTTAGGATATAACTTTGTGTTGTGTATAATGTAATATCCTTTATATTGAGAAAATTAGTTATGTAGCATTTTGTGCCACAACATACACGACACAATGTGCCAGAACAAAAGCAGTGTGAGGTCATTGGGGACACGTGATAAATTTGTTGAATTACCTTGAATGTTTTTCCTCCACGGAAGGTTCTGGCAGGACTTGCTGGGGCTTTATACCTAGAAAGAAGGCAGGAAGCTGCTTTTCAACCACTGAATATATTTGACATATTAAGTATGGATGTGAGTAATGCAACATTTTAATTTTGGCCACTGATGTCAAGCAGGGCGAATGCAGCAACAGCAGAACTGTGAACAGGACTCCCGGGTGCACATTCGCAATCAAGCTTTTGCATTGGGCCTCTTAGGCTGTTAAACAATCATCGCTTTGGGTGCCGGGGGCCAACAGGTGACTTTTTGAGTAGGTACAACCCCCGAGGACACCCACCGTGGGTAAGAAGTGAGCAGCCAATCACTGCCAGCTTCAAAAAAAAACAAACAACAGCTGACATGACTCTGCTGAAAACCCAGAGTTAAGGGTCCTGGGTGTGGAATAAAGCCACTACAATCCGGTCATTGCTACCTGTCGCGTGTCTGTGATGCGGTTATGGAGCTGGTCTGTGATCTGACTCGGAGCTGTTCGCAGTGAGCTCTGACTCCTATTTAAACAGAACAAAGAGTGTTGTTCACTGGCCAGGCATCATTCGCTACAATGTAATTGTATTTGCGTATGGCACTAACCCTGAAGGGGTGTGAAGAAAGAAAGACAGAAAGAAAGAATGAATGAATGAATGAATGAATGAAAGAAAGAAAGAAAGAAAAAGAAAGAAAGATAGAAACGGCAGATGACAATGGAGGAGAGCAACTGAAATCTCCCAAGTAGGAAGAAAAAAGCCTGTGGGTGTCCAAGGTCGACTAGCTGTCCAACCCCCCCCGGCATGCTAACGTGCTAACATGCTAACAGAAAAAGAGGGAATGATGATGATGACAATGATGAAACCCTTTATTGCTGTTGCAATACACCATGTCACTAGTCACAAGTACCAGCGAAAAAACTGGCCATGGATATAGGAAGAACAGAAAAAAACAGAATCACATGAGGAGAGAGGAGGAGAATAAAAAAACAGCCCCCAGACTGTACTCCAGTAGGGAGTACAATGTAGGAACAGAAAAAACACCTCAGCAACATCAGCACATGGTCACTACACCTTACAACATAAAAAGTTGTGACTTGAAACAGGGGAGGGGAATGGGGAGGTGGAGGTAGTCCAGCATAGACAAACAGCCATCCGGTCCTGCAGCCAGAGGCGCTGGTCACAGACCCGCCTATTCAGGCTGGGGGTATGAAGCGGCGAAGGCGTGGGATGGGGGGAGGGTGCGGTGAGTGCATATCTGTACGTATGTATATGTGTGTGTGTATCCAGGTGTCCTTGGGATTGGGGGAGAGGAATGCAAGAGAGTCTCACTGCCTTGTTCTTCCGGGGGAGTTGTTGAATTCAGCAGCGGCTTTGGGTTGTTTGGGTTTATGGGTGAGAAGCTGTAATTTCACAGCTCTTCTAATGTCCATGCTGGTCTCCGCCATCCAAAATCCTTTGCAAAGCCGTGAGCTTCTCCGTGATGTTATCCAATTTGCGATCAATAGTCACAGTCTGAGTGCCAACAGCTCTGCATCCCGACCAGCCTAGTGGGGCTTTGAGCGGCTGTCACCATTCTCTTCAATCTTCGATAAACCAGGGCAATGCCTAATCCAATCAGCATAAGACCTGTAATCACGGTTCCGAATAGGTAGATATCTTCGATGTCCTCCACGGAAAGAGCTGCCAGCCACACGACCCTCCACTTCTCCCATCCGTCCATCGTGTAGCCGGCTACGTACATTCCTGCAGGACAGTCAGGTTCCCCCGAACCTGCGCTTCTCGTCGAGAAGATGGTGTCTATTGCGTTGAGAGACCAGTTGATCAAATCCATGATTTTTCTTAGTTTGGAGAGCAGGGCTGAGAGGGTCTCTTAAAGTACAAGACAGTAGACTAGACAAGACGAGAGGAGCAAAGCAGGGCAGATAAGGAGAGGGAGAGAAGTGCGTCCGCCTCCGCTGAGAGCCAAAGATAATTGGCCATTGGCTCTATGAGTGTAGAACTAAGAGCTGTGTTTGGTTCAGAGTCAGTGGGGCTGCACTTGTCATCCAAAGTTATTTCCAAAAATTGTGGACAGGATGCTGTGATTCTGTGCTGCTGTGATAAAGGCAAAGGCTGGTTGTTTTGATTAAACCCCTACTTAGGCTCTCGCATTCATTAGAATGCTCGTACATTGCAGAGTAAATTGTTACATTACACTTAAAAACCAGTTACATTTGTTTGAAGCATTTCTAATATTTTCTTGTAATAAAAGTTTGCAAAAGCAGTGCATCATTTATTTTTTTAAAAACCGGAGGGTGGGCCCAGACCTTCAGCCTGTAGTGTGCAGGAAATCAAGTTTTATCTGAGCTGCCAATGAACCAGTGACAACCGCAAGCGAGCCCTGATGCTAATGCTACACAGTACATGGTCAGAAGTTAACATCAGAGGACCTTTTCAAATCAAAACACCATGAGGTTCCTACTAGATAAGTGCAGTTTACAAGAGCATGCAGATATATGAGACCATGACTAAGGAATATGTGATGAAGAACCTACATCAAGTGTGTATGGCTAATATAACATATCCGCAAATGGAAGTGAATATGTAATACAAATAATTTGGTGATTTGCATAGAAGCAACTGTCAAGCATTGGTTGTTCAACATTGTTCAATGTGAGAGCATATCTGTCATTCATTGTGGTCTCCCTTCTCAGGCTCTGAGTCTACAGAGAGCCGAAAACACAGACCGGCTGTAGTGTGTCTGGGGCTGCTGTGTTTCCTGCTGCTGACGGCCCTCATAGCGCTGGCTGTTTACCGTGAGTCTGTTAATACTGTGATATTACTGCTAGTGTCCATCAGCTGGGTGAGTTAGGTCACTGTCTGTCTGCTGTGAATTTATCAATACTGTGATATTACTGCTAGTGTCCATCAGCTGGGTGAGTTAGGTCACTGTCTGTCTGCTGTGAATTTATCAATACTGTGATATTACTGCTAATGTCCATCAGCTGGGTGGGTTAGGTCACTGTCTGTCTGCTGTGAGTTTATCAATACTGTGATATTACTGCTAGTGTGCATTATCACTGTCTAATGGGAGTCAGTGGCCAATACTTCTAGTTGATGTATGTTTCTGAAGAACCCAGTATCTTCTCTCATGTCCTTATAGATATAGGAGCTGTTAACAGTGCTGAAAAGAAGCAGCAAGTTCTGGCAGCAGAAAGGGACCAGTTACTGTCTAACCAGAGTGTGCTCAGTGCGGAGAGAGACCAGCTGAAGAACACGTACACCAGCTGCAATCACATTAAGAACCAATTAGTCAGTGAGTGTTTGTTCATGACACATAAACCGATGTAAATGTTTACACTAAACAAGGGTCCTTCTGAAATCCTTTGCAATTTTGTCACCTATTACTTCCCAAAGTACTCATCCACACAATAGTAAAAAATTTCTAACATCTCTACATGGCTTAGCCTGAATGTCAGCATGTGCATCTTTTGAGGTCATTGGATGGTTCAGTCGGAACTTCTGAGCAAAGCCCATCATGAAAGACACAGATATCCCCTCAATCAGGGATTCTCAAACTTTTTTATGTCACAATCCCATTTTATGCACGAGGAAACGTCACAACCCACACTTGATTTGTACTACAGTTAAAAGTGAAAATAACAGGTTTTTAAAGCATAGGTTTGTATCGTATTAATACATGCATGCACAGGCTAATAATACAAAGCTAAATAGCACTAATTTCATGGGAAGGATCTCACACACAGCTCCTTAATGCGTGGCTGATTTTTCAAACCTGCAACCCCAATGTCACTTCTGGCGTGGGGTCAGGACCCGCAGTTGGAGGAGCCTGACCCTAAATCCATGTATGCACATGCCCTGCAGATCGCGTCTGTCCCAAGGGCTGGAGTCTGGATGTCAGCATAAACTGTTACTATGTCTCCAACGGAACAAAGAGCTGGAATGACAGCCGTGAGGACTGCAGGCAGAAGGGAGCGGATCTGGCGATCATCAGAAGCCCACAGGAACAGGTCAGATGCAGGTGCAGGTCAACAAAACAGAGTGTGTGAAAAACAATCACAGAACAGATGTTAACAACACTGAATGTACCGAAGAGGTGAGATTTTGAGCAGGTAGCGTAAATCTAGAGCATGATTTATAAAATGTACAGCGTAAGAATGGGAGGTATTAAGCAAAGAGAGAGCGCAAAGCCATTAAACAATAACCTGATACTCTGATCCTCAAATACACAAAAAGTAAATAAAGATAAGCATGTGGGCAGATACATATAGCTGGAAAATACACATAGTAAATTAAAGTGAATATATAGTAAATATGTGTAGAAAAAAGGAAAGATAACAAGACCAATTTCACTGAAGTGCAGATGTGTGGGTCAAAGGGTCATTTTATTTATCACTCGATGTATCCAAAGAGTGTATGACAACCATTTTCAAAAAATAATAATATTCAAAATGTAATTTCAGCTGCTAAACTGAGAAAGAAACTATAGACACTCTAGAAGTCACTGGTATTTCCCTATGAGTGACAGATTCAAGACAAGTAGGTTTACTGTAATTTTCCAACTAAAAGTATATTTTAATGGGCTGTATTTTATTCTTTAGGCATTTATTGTAAATTTGAAAGGGAGCTTCTGGATTGGTTTGAGTAAAAATGAAAAAGACAGAACATGGAAATGGGTCGATGGTAAAGCAGCTCCTACAAAGAATGGGTAAGACAGGATTCCGGACCAATACAGAGAGACACATGGGGGTATGACAGGATTCAGGACCAATACAGAGAGACACATGGGGGTATGACAGGATTCAGGACCAATACAGAGAGACACATGGGGGTAAGACAGGATTCAGGACCATTACAGAGAGACACATGGGGGTAAGACAGGATTCAGGACCAATACAGAGAGACACATGGGGGTAAGACAGGATTCAGGACCATTACAGAGAGACACATGGGGGTAAGACAGGATTCAGGACCAATACAGAGAGACACATGGGGGTAAGACAGGATTCAGGACCAATACAGAGAGACACGTGGGGGTAAGACAGGATTCAGGACCATTACAGAGAGACACATGGGGGTAAGACAGGATTCAGGACCAATACAGAGAGACACATGGGGGTAAGACAGGATTCAGGACCATTACAGAGAGACACGGGTAAGATTGGATTCAGGACCATTACAGAGAGACACATGGGGGTAAGACAGGATTCAGGACCAATACAGAGAGACACATGGGGGTAAGACAGGATTCAGGACCATTACAGAGAGACACATGGGGTAAGACAGGATTCAGGACCATTACAGAAAGACACATGGGGGTAAGACAGGATTCAGGAGCATTACAGAGAGACACGTGGGGGTAAGACAGGATTCAGGACCATTACAGAGAGATATGGGTAAGATTGGATTCAGGACCATTACAGAGAGACACATGGGGGTAAGACAGGATTCAGGACCATTACAGAGAGACACGGGTAAGATTGGATTCAGGACCATTACAGAGAGACACATGGGGATAAGACAGGATTCAGGACCAATACAGAGAGACACATGGGGGTAAGACAGGATTCAGGACCATTACAGAGAGACACATGGGGTAAGACAGGATTCAGGACCATTACAGAAAGACACATGGGGGTAAGACAGGATTCAGGACCATTACAGAGAGACAATTCCATTCAATTCAATTTTATTTATATAGAGCATTATCACAACAGTACATTGTCTCAATGCACTTTACAATTCTGCCACGTAAGGACCCTCCATTGAGTAAGCCAAAGGCAACGGTGGCAAGGAAAAACTCCCTAAGAGGAAGAAACCTTGGGAGGAACCAGACCCAAAGGGGGAGCCCATCCTCCAGGGGCCGGCAGATGAGGCAAACAAAACAAGATGATATGACTAAGCTAATACAGGGGTTGAAATATCAGTCTCAATGCAGCGTCCGACCGGTGCAGGAACGGGGTGCTTGATGCACGATAGCAGGATTAATAGTGGCACAGCCGCAGGGAAGGATGAAGAGGCATCACGTGAGCCAAGGGCAGGCAGGTTGGAAGGTAGTTGCCGTAGGCGGAGGTAGGACATGGGGGTAAGACAGGATTCAGGACCATTACAGAGAGACACATGGGGGTAAGACAGGATTCAAGACCATTACAGAGAGACACATGGGGGTAAGACAGGATTCAGGACCATTACAGAGAGACATATGGGGGCAAGACAGGATTCAGGACCATTACAGAGAGACACATGGGGGTAAGACAGGATTCAGGACCATTACAGAAAGACACATGGGGGTAAGACAGGATTCAGGACCATTACAGAGAGACATATGGGGGCAAGACAGGATTCAAGACCATTACAGAGAGACACATGGGGGTAAGACAGGATTCAGGACCAATACAGAGAGACACATGGAGGTAAGACAGGATTCAGGACCATTTCAGAAAGACGCATGGGGGTAAGACAGGATTCAGGACCATTACAGAGAGACACATGGGGGTAAGACAGGATTCAGGACCAATACAGAGAGACTCATGGAGGTAAGACAGGATTCAGGACTATTTCAGAGAGACATATGAGGGTAAGACCGGATTCAGGACCATTTCAGAAAGACGCATGGGGGTAAGATTGAATTCAGGACCATTAGAGAGAGATACAGAGGATAAGACTGTTAAAGAAAGACAATATACAGTAGTCTTTTTGTTAGAGTGCAGTTCTTCATACAGCACTGCTGCTACACTATTTTCTTGCTTAGTTCTTACTCCAAAGCATACTAATAGTATAATTAATATTGTACTAGCTTTAAATTCAAAACAAGATGATATAAACAAAAAAAAATTTTCCCCAGATACTGGAATCCTGGGCAGCCAGACAACCACCAGGGGATTGAGAGATGCGTGGAATCCAGTAGATTCTATCTTCCGAACACTCAGAAGGGATGGAATGACCTTCCTTGCCAGAACAAAATGCCCTGGATCTGTCAGAAACAGCCCAGTGGTTTGCAAAGCTAATTCTCCAGTCTCACACTCATCCTGTTAATAGGAATCCAGTAAGAAATGTCTATGTGTATTTATATACAGCAAGAATACTTGGCATGCCATATTTTGGCCCTTTCTGCGTGACAAATTGTTGTGAAATTGTTTGATATGTTCTCCTTTTTAGATTTTCCATATGTGATGATTAGCTGCATGTACAAATTACAGACAGTATTGAAAGTAACATCAACTGGCATGTGAACCTGAGTTGCAAAATTGTCACTTGAGAAAATACTGTGATGTGTCAGAATTGTGTACCGAAACACATTTTATCTCCATTGACATTAAAATACTAATATTAAAGATTGTTTTTAGCATTACTTGTATATATGTTATGAAGCTATGGAATTATTGTCAAAGCTGTTTAATACAACAGAAAATGAAAATTTACCTACAGTGGATATGAGTGTACATCCCCCTGTTAAAATGCCAGGCTTTGTGATATAAAAAAAATGAGACCACGATAAATCATTTCAAAACTTTTCCCACCTTTAATGTGACCTATAACTTGTACAATTCGATTAAAAAACAAGAAAATCTGTTAGCGGGAAAAAAATTAAAAACGCACAATAAGCTGGTTGCATAAGTGTTCACACCCGTAAATTAATACTTTGTTGAGGCACCTTTTGATTGAATTACAGCATTCAGTCTTTTTGGGTACCAGCATACCACATCTTCACCTAGCAATATTTGCCCACTATTCCATACAAACAAGCTTCAGATCTGCCAGATTGCGAGGGCATCTCCTGTACACAGCCCTCTTCAGGTCACCCCTCAGGTTCTCAGCTGGATTCAGCTCTGGGTTCTGACTGGGCCGTTCCAAAGCTTTAGTTTTCTTCTGGTGAAGCCATTCTTCTGCTGATTTGGTTGTATGCTTGGGGTCATTGTTGTGCTGAAAGGTGCAATTCCTCTTCATCTTCAGCTTTCTAGCAGATACCTGAAGGTTTTGGGCCAAATTTGACATGTAACTGTTCATAATTCCCTTGTCACCTTGACTAAGGCCTCAGTTCCAGCTGAAGGAAAACAACCCCAGAGCATGATGCTGCCCCCACCGTGCCTCACCGTGGGAATGATGTTCTTTGGTGATGTATAGTGTTGTTTTTGCGGCAAACGTACCTTTTGGAATTGTGGCCAAAAAGATCAACCTTGGTTTCATCAGACCATAACACATTTTCACACGTGCTTTTGGGAGACTTGATGTAATTTTTTACTAAATTTAGCTGGGCCTGGATGTTTCTCTTTGTAAGAAAAGGCTTCCATCTTGCAACTCTACCCCTCAGTCCAGACATATGGAGTATATGGGAGATTGTTGTCACATGTAGAACACAACCAGTATTTGCCAGAAATTCCTCTTGGCAGCTTTCATCTTGTCTTTTAATCAATTTTGGAGGGACATCCAGTTCTTGATGACTGTCTTCACTGTGTTCCATGGTTTATCTAATGCCATGGATTTTTTTTGTACCCTTCTCCTGACTGATACCTTTCAACAGTGAGACCCTTTGATTGTTTCTAAGCTCTCAATGAACCATGGCTTTTGCATTCAGCATTCATGATACCTTCCCAGATGTGCAAGTTACCCAAGCCATAGACTCTAATGCCCCCCCCTCCCCCATACCATCACAGATGCTGACTTTTGAACTGTCCGCTCATGACAAGCTGGATGTTCCTTCTCCTCTTTAGTCCGGAGGACACGGCGTCCATGATTTCCAAGAAGAATCTGAAATTTTGAGTCATCAGACCATAGGACAGTTTTCCATTATGCCTCAGTCCATCTTAAATGAGCTTGGGCTCAAAGAAGCCAGCACCATTTCTGTCATGTTTAGATATGGTTTCTTCTTTGCATGGTAGAGTTTCATCCTGCATTTGTGGATGCAGCAATGAACTGTGTTCACAGACAGTGGCTTTTTGGAGTGAGCCCATGCAGTGAGTGATTTCTACTATAGAATCTTGTGTATTTTTAATCCAGTGCCAAAATATCAGCCCTGTTGCATACCCCCTGACTTACAAATAACTGTTTAAAAGTCTTTGCTGTTCCAGGGTCTGAGGATGTCGTCTCCACTGCAGATGATCCAGAAATGGGTTGGATGCCAAACTGATTGGACTCTGTAAGATTTGTTAGGTGTGGAATCGTGCATCAGGTCCATGATGTGTGAGTTAGGCACTTAACGGTAGGCTCATGGAAAATACTCTCTCTGAAATAGATTCAGGAGCAAATGGAAAGACAGTTTTGCACTGGCTTGCCAGTGTTTTTTCTCCTAATCCAAATTTTAGAGCTTTGCCCCTTACATATGAACTTGAAATGGTCTCACTGCATTCCAGGAGCTTCAGCTGGTTTTGATGTGTCTGTGTCTGAATATGCCTCTGCAAGAACTGGCAGAGGGATTCAATGAATTAAAATCAGGTGCAGATTTAATAAGTGGGCAGTGGCTTGCCTGCATCCTATGTGGTATCTGAGTTTCTGGGTCTGCTGGAAATTAATGAAACATTAAACCAGGTTTATTACCTCTGCGACATTTCAGGTATATTTACAGGGGCGGAGCTACATGGTGACCCCAGGTAAAGCTTGGCCCCCCCCTCTGTTGCCCTCCTCCCCCCACCTCCCCAGACTATACATGACTGCAAACAATTGTGAAAAAATAAACACACTGATAATTTTGCCACACAGTGATTGCCCAGTGCATGGCTCTGATAGGCCGCTGTTCCAATGCGGATGGCTCTGATAGGCTGCTGTTCCAATGCGGATGGCTCTAATAGGCTGGAGCGCACGCAGCAGTGGGAGACTTTGAAGGCACTGCACAACTTGCTAGCCAATGGTAAAATCAGGTAATTTGATGATAATTTAAACATTAATGCCATCTAAGGTGATTTCCAAATGTAATTAAGGTGGTACAATTTGTCACAGCACGTGAACTAAGCTGGGCTGTCTTTAGCTAGCGGTACAAAGTAACATTAGCTAGCATAAAGGTTAACATAGTTAGCTAACTATCCAAGCCTACATTTACATTTACGGCATTTAGGAGACGTGCATATCGAACATGACAACGGGGACAGGGTCTAAATCAGGGCTCTTCAAATGTGGACCTTGATTCCAAATACAGGTCTTGTTTTCAGTTCTTCCAGGTAGTTAGTTTAATAATTACTGATTCTGATTGGTCAGAGGCTTCACACCTGACTGACAGGTAAAGGAAGGCTGGAAAACCAGCAGTGACGGGCCCTTGTGGACCGTGATTTGAACAGCCCAAGTCTAACGCTATCATTAGCTGACATGCACTTGACAGTAGAATGTGTTCTGCATGTGACGTTAATTAAAATGTTCTTGAATAGATGTCAAGCTCAATGAAAAGGAAAGCAGAAGAGTGAGAAATTGATACATACAGTGGGGGTGGGCAGGGAACACTTCTGCTTCTGAAGAGTGGGAGAGAGGAGGAGGGGAAGAGTCAGATGCAGCCACAGAAAGTGGTAGTGAAACAGTGGCCATGATGCAGGATGGTCAGAAGCAAGGGAACCATTACTGTCAGAGAGAGAGCATGAGCACCAGGAGGAGAGTGAGCCAGAGGCAGAGGTGAACAAAAGCACTAACGTTACAGGTGAGAGCATGAGCACCAGGAGGAGAGTGAGCCAGAGGCAGAGGTGAACAAAAGCACTAACGTTACAGGTGAGAGCATGAGCACCAGGAGGGGAGTGAGCCAGAGGCAGAGGTGAACAAAAGCACTAACGTTACAGGTGGCCCTCCAGCTATGTGGCTATTAGTCTAGCCTAAGCCTGCATATCTGTCATCCATTTATCTGCCTTAAGAGACAAAGGACCTTAAAAAGATGGAACAAATGTCTTTGTAATGGGATACTACTACAATGGTATGATCAATGAAAAAAGAAGCAGTTAGATTGAGGGTTTAACAAAAGAGATCATTAATCTTCTAAAAGGATTTGTACTGGAATACAAGAGGAATCTGGTAGGAGAAGCATATGATGGTGTTGCAGTCATGAGTGGGAATGACAGTGGTGTGCAGAAACGTGTCACGCAGACAGCAAAGCTGCCCTTCCATCCGCAGCCATGAGTGGGAATGACAGTGGTGTGCAGACACGTGTCACGCAGACAGCAAAGCTGCCCCTCCATCCGCAGCCATGAGTGGGAATGACAGTGGTGTGCAGACACGTGTCACGCAGACAGCAAAGCTGCCCTTCCATCTGCACTCTAATGGCCAAAGCCTAAACCTGGGGCTTGTAAACATGGTCCATGGAATACCAGAGGCTGAATGCTTCTTTTCCTTACAACAAAAACTGGATGCCTTCATGTCTGGATCGGTGGTGCAGCATAAATGGCTTCAAGTGCAATGGGACACGTATTCAGAAGCACCAAGAGAGTTGCAATGCTTGAGTGACACACGGTAGACTTGTTGATATTTGGCTGTGATTTATGCCAGTGGTTACAAGCTGTATTACAGTTTTTCTGAATTGTTAAAATCTTTTGAGGTCCCCATTTGGATAACCTCAGTCTTATAAAAATATGTGAATGCAATCAAAAAAGTAAAAATGCCAAAAGTCTTGTATTTGGGTTGGTTACTTATGGTTAAGGTTACGGATGGGTAGAGGTTAAGGGGGTTGTGATTGAGATTATGGTTTTTCCCATAGAAATGAATGGACGGTCCCCATTTAGATAGGAAGACCAACTTGTGTGTGTGTGTGTGTGTGTGTGTGTGTGTGCGAGCATCTGTTTGTGTGAGACAGACACCCTACAAAATTTCCCAAGGTGGAAGCAGCCTCCCACCTCACAACCAAACCGGCCCGGCATGGGCACGGCCTCCTCACCCGCTCAGCCGCACCGGCCCGGCATGGGCACGGCCTCCTCACCCGCTCAGCCGCACCGGCCCGGCATGGGCACGGCCTCCTCACCCGCTCAGCCGCACCGGCCCGGCATTGCGAAGTACATTTCAGATGTTAAAAATTGCTTAATATGATGCTTATCAGCTTCACAGTGAGAAGGTGTCATAAATGTATTTGGCTGACAGGGGTCTCATCATCTCAGGCATGAATATTCATTGTACTTGCTTCTCCCCAGTTGATTTTCCTCAAAATGAACAAACTTCAAAATTAAAATGACACTATGACTTATTATCTACAGAAGAATGTTTCCTCAACATTCCAGGAATGATGCATGTCCCATCGAACAATGCCAATTTCATGGCACTCTGGTTTTCCATATTCTGCCAACCACCTTCAAGCTACAGCTGAGAAATGCAAACCACCTCATTATCCCGGCGTCATCTCCAGATAGAACGGCAGCGTCTCCTGATAGAACGACAGCGGCCCCACATGGAACGACAGCGGCCCCACATGGAACGACAGCGGCCCCAGATGGAACAGCAGTGTCTCCCGATAGAACGACAGCGGCCCCACATGGAAGGACAGCGGCCCCACATGGAACGACAGCGGCCCCAGATAGAACAGCAGTGTACACGTTTCTGTACACGTTTCTGTACATGATTCTGTACACGTTTCGGTATACGTTTCTGTATACGATTCTGTATACGTTTCTGTACACGTTTCCTTATACGTTTCTGTATACGTTTCTGTACACGTTTCTGTACACGTTTCTGTACACGTTGCTGTACACGTTTCTGTATACGATTCTGTACACGTTTCTGTATACATTGCTGTACACGTTTCTGTATATGTTTCTGTACACATTTCTGTACACGTTTCTGTATACAATTCCGTATACGTTTCTGTACACCTTTCTGTATACGATTCTGTATACATTGCTGTACACGTTTCTGTATACATTGCTGTACACGTTTCTGTATATGTTTCTGTACACGTTTCTGTACACGTTTCTGTATACAATTCCGTATACGTTTCTGTACACCTTTCTGTATACGATTCTGTATACATTGCTGTACACATTTCTGTATACATTGCTGTACACGTTTCTGTATATGTTTCTGTACACGTTTCTGTACACGTTTCCTTATACGTTTCTGTATACGTTTCTGTACACGTTTTTGTACACGATTCTGTACATGTTTCTGTATACGATTCTGTATACATTGCTGTACACGTTTCTGTATATGTTTCTGTACACGTTTCTGTACACGTTTCTGTATACGATTCTGTATACGTTTCTGTACACGTTTCCTTATACGTTTCTGTATACGTTTCTGTACACGTTTCCTTATACGTTTCTGTATACGTTTCTGTACACGTTTTTGTACACGATTCTGTACACGTTTCTGTACACGTTTCTGTATACGATTCTGTATACGTTGCTGTACACGTTTCTGTATACGATTCTGTATACGTTTCTGTACACGTTTCCTTATACGTTTCTGTATACGTTTCTGTACACGTTTCTGTACACGATTCTGTACACGTTTCTGTACACGTTTCTGTACACGTTGCTGTACACGTTTCTGTATACGATTCTGTACACGTTTCTGTATACATTGCTGTACACGTTTCTGTATATGTTTCTGTACACATTTCTGTACACGTTTCTGTATACAATTCCGTATACGTTTCTGTACACGTTTCTGTATACGATTCTGTATACATTGCTGTACACATTTCTGTATACATTGCTGTACACGTTTCTGTATATGTTTCTGTACACGTTTCTGTACACGTTTCCTTATACGTTTCTGTATACGTTTCTGTACACGTTTTTGTACACGTTTTTGTACACGATTCTGTACACGTTTCTGTATACGATTCTGTATACATTGCTGTACACGTTTCTGTATATGTTTCTGTACACGTTTCTGTACACGTTTCTGTATACGTTTCTGTACACGTTTCCTTATACGTTTCTGTACACGTTTCTGTACACGATTCTGTACACGTTTCTGTACACGTTTCTGTATATGTTTCTGTACACGTTTCTGTACACGTTTCTGTATACGATTCTGTATACGTTTCTGTACACGTTTCCTTATACGTTTCTGTATACGTTTCTGTACACGTTTCTGTACACGATTCTGTACACGTTTCTGTACACGTTTCTGTATATGTTTCTGTACACGTTTCTGTACACGTTTCTGTATACGATTCTGTATACGTTTCTGTACACGTTTCCTTATACGTTTCTGTATACATTGCTGTACACGTTTCTGTATATGTTTCTGTACACGATTCTGTATACGTTTTTGTACATGTTTCCTTATACGTTTCCGTATACGTTTCTGTATACGATTCTGTATAAGTTTCTGTACACATTTCTGTACATGTTTCTGTATACGATTCTGTATACGTTGCTGTACACGTTTCTGTATATGTTTCTGTACACGTTTCTGTATACGTTTCTGTATATGATTCTGTACACGCTTCTGTATACGTTTCTGTACACGTTTCTGTATACGTTGCTGTACACGTTTCTGTATACGATTCTGTATACGTTTCTGTATACATTGCTGTACACGTTTCTGTACATGTTTCTGTTCATGTTTCTGTATACATTGCTGTACACGTTTCTGTATACGATTCTGTACATGTTTCTGTACACGTTTCTGTACACGTTTCTGTATACGATTCTGTACACGTTTCTGTACACGTTTCTGTATACATTGCTGTACACATTTCTGTATATGTCTCTGTACATGTTTCTGTACACGATTCTGTATACGTTTCTGTTCATGTTTCCTTATACGTTTCCGTATACGTTTCTGTATATGATTCTGTACACGCTTCTGTATACGTTTCTGTATACGATTCTGTACACGTTTCTGTATACATTGCTGTACACGTTTCTGTATATGTATCTGTACACGTTTCTGTACACGTTTCTGTATACGATTCCGTATACATTTCTGTACACGTTTCTGTACACGATTCTGTACACGTTTCTGTACACTTTTCTGTATACGATTCTGTATACATTGCTGTACACGTTTCTGTATATGTTTCTGTACACGTTTCTGTACACGTTTCTGTATACGATTCTGTATACGTTTCTGTATACGTTTCTGTACACGTTTTTGTACACGATTCTGTACACGTTTCTGTATACATTGCTGTACACATTTCTGTATACATTGCTGTACACGTTTCTGTATATGTTTCTGTACACGTTTCTGTACACGATTCTGTATATGTTTTTGTACACGTTTCCTTATACAGTACGTTTCCGTATACGTTTCTGTATACGTTTCTGTATACGTTTCTGTACACGTTTCCTTATACAGTACGTTTCTATACATGTTTCTGTACACGTTTCTGTATACGTTTCTGCGTTCTGATTTTCTCCCAGCAAACCGGATGCTTCTTGGCTCCTGATCCCAGCGCTGTTCCCACACAATACGGCAGCACTGCTTCCTGTGTTGTGTTGATCCCTGCCCTGCTTTGACGCCCCTTGTCCTCATAAAAGATGATAATTCGGCTCTAAATGAACCCATCCTCAATATCCGATCCTCTTTACCTGATTTTCTTTCTTGCCATGACCACTGTGTCAGGCAGCTGAAGTAAAATCATAAACAAGCTTTTCTAATTAATTAGTGCTGTTGCCAGATCAATGCGACTGCTGTTTTTAATAATCCCTCGTTAAAGGACACCCGGCTGCGTACTTTATTGTCTCTGCGCTGCATTCCATGACAGATGCTGTCCCCCCAACTGCCTCCCGTTCGTCACAGAGGAGCATGATGGGGGCACTCCCATCCTCCAATCAGAGCCTGGCACCTTAGCTGATGTCACACCCCGCCACACTGGGTGACTGTTACTTAGGAATGTGAATGCTGATGTAGTATCTCACAAACATCTTCCTTACAAAGTCCATTAAGACCAGATCACATTATCAGCTACAGATCTGGGCATTCTGCTGTTCTATTTCTGCAGATACTTACATTTCCAGCTAGGAGGCCTGTCCATACCTGCCCTCTGCCGCCATATCAGAATCCGAATCAGAATCAGAATCCAAATCCGAATCAGAAAAACTTTATTGATCCTGGAGGGAAATTGCTTCAGCTACAACTGCACAGAAAGACAGAGACACAAATAGACATGATGAACACTATACAACAAAATGAAAAAGGTGATCAAATACACAAAATAATAATAAACCAAATAAAAATAAAATGTAAAGATTGAATAAAATTCAATTCAATGTATTCTTAAATAGCGCCTTTCACAACAGAGTCGTCTCAAGGCCCTTTACGTGGATGTCGTGGTACATTGCAACATCATCAGAGAGAGTAATACAGAACGGAAAAAAGGAAGGAAATTAAATAAAGAAAACCAGATGACAAGGGAGGAGAGGAACCGAAAACTCCCAAGTAAGGAGAGAAAAAAACTCTGCAGGGCCAAGGTCAGCTGGCTGCCAGCCCCACCACATCCAAGTCTTGCTATAATTTCCTTTGTAAGTTCTACCGTTACTCTCACTGATTTCCTCTTTGGTTTGCTACTATCACTGCTCACTTTTTTAGGGGCCATGATTACTGTGTCACTAAATGTACTGTAGATAAAGCACAAAAAAATTCACAGCGAACACAGGAACACAGCTTTCACACGGCGAACTCAGCGGAGAAGCACCACGAGACTGAGTAGGTATGTTGATATAGGTATAGATATGATAGGTATGTTTAGTTTTGTCGTGTTTTCAGTCGAGTTTTCGTGATTCTTTCTTGACCGACCTGTTTGTGGTCTGCATTGGTAGAGTGGAACGCATCTTAACTCATACAAGCTTTAGCAGGAGCAGTCGAATTCCAAGATTTCAGTCAAGTAAAAAAAAATTCAACAGACCCGTTCCATATCCGAGTTGGTCAAGTTAAGAGGCGTTTCAGGTCCAAGGTTCCACTGTAGTTTGCCATGTGACTAGTTCACTGTGAATTTAAATTCGCTAAATGCTGTACCGCAGAAATGTTTGACAAGGTGCATTTTATACTGAAATTCTTATGTATCAGACAAAAGTCACGGGAGGAAGTCTTGTCTGATCAACATTTAATGTATTTGTTGACACTTTTATCCATGTAAATTTGAGAAAGCAGGATCATGCAATCACTGGAGCGACTGGGTGAAGGGCCTGATTACTCTGCTACTCACAGGACCTAAACCAGTGACTTTCTGAACATCAGCATGGAATCCTCACCCACTGAGCCAAGCACACACTGCCCTCTGTGCTGTTACAACTTAACACCTTCTGCAGTACATATTACACTTTTTCAGACTTGTCTCAATACCATGGCCCTTTTTCAAAACACTGAACACATGGACCACATCAGTAGACTATGAACTAAACTGTATACTTTTGCATTGCCTTGATACAACATGCATTCAATCACCACTTCCTGAAATTTCTGAATACCCCTCTCATTGTTCAACACCAGCCGAGTTCTGTACAACTGCAGCAATTTTTTCAGACATTTAGATAATCTGTTCAAGAGTTAGCTTTCGTTTCTGAACCTGAACAAAATGAAGATCAATGTAGATGGAAATATGCTGCATTTTGACAGAAATTAAACTCTAATTATACTAGAAATGACCCGTTATTCAGATTTTTGTTTATTCAGTTTTTTAGTTTGCAGCTTTGTATGTAGGAAAAAGGTTGATGTAGTTGTTTCTGAAGAGATTTTTCCTTCTGTACTGCTGTATATATATATTTTTTTATTTTCCAATGCAACACTGAACTATGCAAAAATAGAGGACACAGAAATACAAAATATATTTGTCTGCCGAAGCTTCAATTTGCTTGTAGTTGTTGTGCTGATAATGAATGTGCTCAGGTGCGTTTTGTAGCTGATGTGCTGATAATGAATGTGCTCAGGTGCGTTTTGTAGCTGATGTGCTGATAATGAATGTGTTCAGGTGCGTTTTGTAGCTGATGTGCTGATAATGAATGTGCTCAGGTGCGTTTTGTAGCTGATGTGCTGATAATGAATGTGCTCAGGTGCGTTTTGTAGCTGATGTGCTGATAATGAATGTGCTCAGGTGCGTTTTGTAGTTGATGTGCTGATAATGAATGTGCTCAGGTGCGTTTTGTAAAGCACACTGTGTGAAGAGTTGAGATGAAGTGGACATGGTACAGAGACACGTGTGAAAACGATTGCAAGAAACTGTAGTGTAAATTTCATCTGCCATTGCAGCCCATATGGAATAATGCAGAGTACCCTTTTGGTGAAGTGTGACCCCTGCAGGCCACATGGGGTACTGCGCATAACCACAGAGTCTGTGCGGGTGCGGAAACTGGCTCTTTGTGAAAGTATCCACATTGTCTAATCACCAGCATCGGAGAGTGTAAATATTTCAGAATCAGTGTTGTCATTTTTATGTGGCAGGCGTACGAATACTGATTCCCAGAGTGAGCGTGGAGCTGTTTGTGGGGGGGCTGGATGCTGTCTAGCATGGCAGAGAGTCACCACGGTAACAAAGTGCAGTGCGTGTGTGGGGGCCTCTGGGGTATGAGATGCATATCGGGGGGGGGGGCTGGAAAGCCTGCAAACTCAACGACTCCACAGCGAACCCACTGCTCTCATCTCCAGCCGTGCACAGGGTGCTAATGTTGCCGATAATGTCATATTTCCCAGCATGCTCCACATAGGCTACGAGAACACATACTGAAATGCAGTCCACGTTCACCCAGGGAGGCTGTTTGGTCAGACCCCTGCCTGTCGCCGCACGAGCACATGACGCGGGAGAGCAACGACACAGAACTTCCTCTGATTTTCTTCTAAGGGGGGGGGGAGTGACTGAGAATCATTTGCAGGACCAGGCAGTTTCTGGAGCAGTGAGGGGCTATGGGCCTCGCTCAGGGGCTTACCAATAAAACCACTCTGCAGGCTTCGGGATTTGAACCATTGATCTTCTGATGACAGGTACCACAGCCTGACCTACTGAGCCGCACACCACCCAAAGCTGCCTATTCAAACTTCAATAAAAGTAACCATGTGCCCTCCAGACCCTCTGGCCCCTGGTGGCCGCAGGTGAATGTCCAAGGCCTGGATTGTCTGGGATGGTGTTGATATGAGAATGGAGAAGAGTGTTAAGAGGAGTAATTGTAACAGACTGACCCAGACCCTGCTGGCAAAAACGCGATTCTGATTTGGATTCTGAATCTGGCCCAGGGTATAAAGTCACGATGCTGTGTTACATTTTAGAAACAGAGACAGAAATAATGTCTGAAACTGGGCGGCCTGCCTCCTGGGCTAAGCGTGCTGACAGTGAGTGTCATGGGCGGCCCGCCTCCTGGGCTAAGCGTGCTGACAGTGAGTGTCATGGGCGGCCCGCCTCCTGGGCTAAGCGTGCTGACAGTGAGTGTCATGGGCGGCCTGCCTCCTGGCCTAAGCGTGCTGACAGGGAGTGTCATGGGCGGCCTGCCTCCTGGCCTAAGCGTGCTGACAGTGAGTGTCATGGGCGGCCTGCCTCCTGGGCTAAGCGTGCTGACAGTGAGTGTCATGGGCGGCCCGCCTCCTGGCCTAAGCGTGCAGACAGTGAGTGTCATGGGCGGCCCGCCTCCTGGGCTAAGCGTGCTGACAGTGACTGTCATGGGCGGCCCGCCTCCTGGGCTAAGCGTGCTGACAGTGAGTGTCATGGGCGGCCCGCCTCCTGGGCTAAGCGTGCTGACAGTGACTGTCATGGGTGGCCCGCCTCCTGGGCTAAGCGTGCTGACAGTGAGTGTCATGGGCGGCCTGCCTCCTGGCCTAAGCGTGCTGACAGTGAGTGTCATGGGCGGCCTGCCTCATGGGCTAAGCGTGCTGACAGTGACTGTCATGGGCGGCCTGCCTCCTGGGCTAAGCGTGCTGACAGTGAGTGTCATGGGCGGCCTGCCTCCTGGGATAAGCGTGCAGACAGTGAGTGTCATGGGCGGCCTGCCTCCTGGCCTAAGCGTGCTGACAGGGAGTGTCATGGGCGGCCTGCCTCCTGGCCTAAGCGTGCTGACAGTGAGTGTCATGGGCGGCCCGCCTCCTGGGCTAAGCGTGCTGACAGTGAGTGTCATGGGCGGCCCGCCTCCTGGGCTAAGCGTGCTGAGAGTAAGTGTCATGGGCGGCCCGCCTCCTGGGCTAAGCGTGCTGACAGTGACTGTCATGGGCGGCCCGCCTCCTGGGCTAAGCGTGCTGACAGTGAGTGTCATGGGCGGCCTGCCTCCTGGGCTAAGCGTGCAGACAGTGAGTGTCATGGGTGGCCTGCCTCCTGGCCTAAGCGTGCTGACAGGGAGTGTCATGGGCGGCCTGCCTCCTGGCCTAAGCGTGCTGACAGTGAGTGTCATGGGCGGCCTGCCTCATGGGCTAAGCGTGCTGACAGGGAGTGTCATGGGCGGCCTGCCTCCTGGCCTAAGCGTGCTGACAGTGAGTGTCATGGGCGGCCCGCCTCATGGGCTAAGCGTGCTGACAGTGAGTGTCATGGGCGGCCCGCCTCCTGGGCTAAGCGTGCTGACAGTGAGTGTCATGGGCGGCCCGCCTCCTGGGCTAAGCGTGCTGATAGTGAGTGTCATGGGCGGCCCGCCTCCTGGGCTAAGCGTGCTGACAGTGAGTGTCATGGGCGGCCCGCCTCCTGGGCTAAGCGTGCTGATAGTGAATGTCATGGGCGGCCCGCCTCCTGGGCTAAGCGTGCTGACAGTGACTGTCATGGGCGGCCCGCCTCCTGGGCTAAGCGTGCTGACAGTGAGTGTCATGGGCGGCCTGCCTCCTGGGCTAAGCGTGCAGACAGTGAGTGTCATGGGCGGTCTGCCTCCTGGCCTAAGCGTGCTGACAGGGAGTGTCATGGGCGGCCTGCCTCCTGGCCTAAGCGTGCTGACAGTGAGTGTCATGGGCGGCCTGCCTCATGGGCTAAGCGTGCTGACAGTGAGTGTCATGGGCGGCCTGCCTCCTGGCCTAAGCGTGCTGACAGTGAGTGTCATGGGCGGCCTGCCTCCTGGCCTAAGCGTGCTGACAGTGAGTGTCATGGGCGGCCTGCCTCCTGGCCTAAGCGTGCTGACAGTGAGTGTCATGGGCGGCCTGCCTCCTGGCCTAAGCGTGCTGACAGTGAGTGTCATGGGCGGCCTGCCTCCTGGCCTAAGCGTGCTGACAGTGAGTGTCATGGGCGGCCTGCCTCATGGGCTAAGCGTGCTGACAGTGACTGTCATGGGCGGCCTGCCTCCTGGGCTAAGCGTGCTGACAGTGAGTGTCATGGGCGGCCTGCCTCCTGGGATAAGCGTGCAGACAGTGAGTGTCATGGGCGGCCTGCCTCCTGGCCTAAGCGTGCTGACAGGGAGTGTCATGGGCGGCCTGCCTCCTGGCCTAAGCGTGCTGACAGTGAGTGTCATGGGCGGCCCGCCTCCTGGGCTAAGCGTGCTGACAGTGAGTGTCATGGGCGGCCCGCCTCCTGGGCTAAGCGTGCTGATAGTAAGTGTCATGGGCGGCCCGCCTCCTGGGCTAAGCGTGCTGACAGTGACTGTCATGGGCGGCCCGCCTCCTGGGCTAAGCGTGCTGACAGTGAGTGTCATGGGCGGCCTGCCTCCTGGGCTAAGCGTGCAGACAGTGAGTGTCATGGGCGGCCTGCCTCCTGGCCTAAGCGTGCTGACAGGGAGTGTCATGGGCGGCCTGCCTCCTGGCCTAAGCGTGCTGACAGTGAGTGTCATGGGCGGCCTGCCTCATGGGCTAAGCGTGCTGACAGTGAGTGTCATGGGCGGCCTGCCTCCTGGCCTAAGCGTGCTGACAGTGAGTGTCATGGGCGGCCTGCCTCCTGGGCTAAGCGTGCTGACAGTGAGTGTCATGGGCGGCCTGCCTCCTGGGCTAAGCGTGCTGACAGTGAGTGTCATGGGCGGCCTGCCTCCTGGGCTAAGCGTGCTGACAGTGACTGTCATGGGCGGCCTGCCTCCTGGGCTAAGCGTGCTGACAGTGAGTGTCATGGGCGGCCTGCCTCCTGGGCTAAGCGTGCAGACAGTGAGTGTCATGGGCGGCCTGCCTCCTGGCCTAAGCGTGCTGACAGGGAGTGTCATGGGCGGCCTGCCTCCTGGCCTAAGCGTGCTGACAGTGAGTGTCATGGGCGGCCCGCCTCATGGGCTAAGCGTGCTGACAGTGAGTGTCATGGGCGGCCCGCCTCCTGGGCTAAGCGTGCTGACAGTGAGTGTCATGGGCGGCCCGCCTCCTGGGCTAAGCGTGCTGATAGTGAGTGTCATGGGCGGCCCGCCTCCTGGGCTAAGCGTGCTGACAGTGAGTGTCATGGGCGGCCCGCCTCCTGGGCTAAGCGTGCTGATAGTGAATGTCATGGGCGGCCCGCCTCCTGGGCTAAGCGTGCTGACAGTGACTGTCATGGGCGGCCCGCCTCCTGGGCTAAGCGTGCTGACAGTGAGTGTCATGGGCGGCCTGCCTCCTGGGCTAAGCGTGCAGACAGTGAGTGTCATGGGCGGTCTGCCTCCTGGCCTAAGCGTGCTGACAGGGAGTGTCATGGGCGGCCTGCCTCCTGGCCTAAGCGTGCTGACAGTGAGTGTCATGGGCGGCCTGCCTCATGGGCTAAGCGTGCTGACAGTGAGTGTCATGGGCGGCCTGCCTCCTGGCCTAAGCGTGCTGACAGTGAGTGTCATGGGCGGCCTGCCTCCTGGCCTAAGCGTGCTGACAGTGAGTGTCATGGGCGGCCTGCCTCCTGGCCTAAGCGTGCTGACAGTGAGTGTCATGGGCGGCCTGCCTCCTGGCCTAAGCGTGCTGACAGTGAGTGTCATGGGCGGCCTGCCTCCTGGCCTAAGCGTGCTGACAGTGAGTGTCATGGGCGGCCTGCCTCATGGGCTAAGCGTGCTGACAGTGAGTGTCATGGGCGGCCTGCCTCCTGGAGACGGGAGCGCAGGAACAACCTGGACATTATTAACTGCTACATTTTAAAGAAATTTGGAGATGGGTGAATGGTGATGTGGGCACCTTGGAGATGGGTGAATGGTGATGTGGACACCTTGGAGTCGCCCTGCACAAAACCAAAATTAAGAATAAAAAAACATCATAATGCCATTATGATTTCAAAGTCCTTGGCTTTCAATATTTCTCAGCTAAAAGTTAAACGTTGTTGTCAGGCGTAAGAAATCTGCTCAGAAAATTAATTCTTTATCATTGTATTTGCGAAAAGTCGCTAAGCGAGGGGATTGCGGAATGAAAAGTGGCTGTATTATAGTGGAGAGACTGATTAACGCGTCAGCCTTCATTGCAAGGTGTCGCAGACTGCACAGGGTGTCGGCATCTGGCCCACCGAAGGGGCCAGCAATGACACTTAGAGGCCAGTCAGAGGAGTCACAGACAGGCCCCCACCTGCAAGGGGCGCTATCTGTCTGTGCTGACGCCCCGATTTGCTGTCGCCGTCCTGCTCCGTCATTTACTGTTGTTCTTTCCTGTCACTGCGCCATGTGAAGTAAAGTGCTGAAAGTGGACGGAAGAGAGCAAGAGAGGGAGTGATAATGTGAGTGAAGGAAGGAGAGAGAGACAGAAAGAGAGAAGGGAGAGCCAGGGGGTGGCTGGAAGCGCGGCGCCCTCCCAGCGTAAAATGACAGAGGGATTCATCAAGAGCATGCATAATTCACTACAAGTGCCAAGCACCGGCTATTACAGCTGAAATGAGATTTTGGATACTGTGGGATGGAATGGGCAGTGAGATATCGAGAGGGGTGAGTGTGGTTAAGCGTGTGTGTGTGTGTGTGTGTGTGTGTTATTATGACTTTGTGAGGACCTGATTTCTCCACAATGTGATAAAAACCTGTAATTTTTTACCTTGTGGGGACATGCTGTTAAAGCAATCAAGAAGCTAATCGTGTGAAAAGTCTTGTATTTGTTTGGTTACTTATGGATAAGGTTCGGACTGGGTAGGGGTTAAGGTTGTTATTGGTGGGATTAGAGTTCTCCCCGTAGAATTGAATGGAGAGTCCCCACAAAGATATTAAGATGTGGACTGTGTGTGTGTGTGTGTGCGTGTGTGTATGTGTAACCTTGACGATTAGCTCCCCAGAGCTTCCTCACAGTTGATATTGCTTCTTGTGACCCATCATCTTCTCAACCCAGATGTGGCCAGAGCCATTTTCCAGATGAAGCATATGACAGAAACTGCATTGCCCCCAAAATGAGCTTCACACAAACACCTGTACACACCGACCAGCTCTCTGTGACCCTGACTCTGTTTCTGTACAGAATCTCATATCATTAAATACATTTATGTCCGTCTCCTGTTGGATGGCTGTGCTGGGAAGCAGCAATATAATTTAAGTGAAGCTGTGCCTTAGGTTAGATAAACCCTGCGCTTGTAAAAAGGCATGAGGGTACAAGTGAGCTGGGCAGTAGATGGGAAAAGATGAGTGATTAATAATTTAAATGCAGCATAATGAAAATTCGCTGAAATCTCCCCCATGCCGGAGGTTTAGGCTGGTACATCGTGTAAGAACATTAGGCTGACCTGGGGTGAGATTCCGAAGGGGTGCAGATTCACAGCATGTTCACTGCGCATTCACTGCGTGTTCACTGCATGTTCCTCGAAATGTACCCGAGCAATGAACAATGTGTCCGTTGTGTTCATGTGCGGCTGTAACGCTTGTATAGGTCACAGAGGACCAGCTGATTTGTGAAGTAACTGGCACTGTTCAGCAGCTGGTCAAGAAGGCCAAGTGGCTGCTCCCCTCCCCCACCCCTCATTCAGGCACCGAGGCAGTGCAATAAAGGATCGCCTCCTTCTGGTGGTGGTCGGAACATTTCTTCTTACTATTACTGTGTTAAACATTAGGTGTCTCCAAACATACTGATGTTTAATCATATTAATTGGTGGTGGATGTAAACATAATGGTCTTTTCTGGAGAAAAGCCAATAAAAAATCCCCCAAGTCCCACCCCCACCTGGAAACACACACCAACCCCTCCACCATCACCCACTCGTACTTTACATGGTTCCCTGTGACTTTCATCTCACCAACGGGCCACTCTAACAGGGGTCCTTAGCGACGGCTTTCAAAAACCCCCCCCTCCCCTCGCTGAGGTTTGCGCCCCAACAAAGTACCAGAGGCTGCGAGATGGCCAGCAGGCAGGGCGTCTGGGGGGCCGGGTTGTGTCACGCCGCTGTATCAAACAGCTCCGCTCATGTTCCCTGTCTCAAGATGCAGGAAATCAAAGAGGGAGCAAATTGCTCTTTTTCAAAATTTAATTTTCCCCCTCCCACCCTGAGCCCTTCAGTCACACAGGATGCACAAACCCACGCAGATGGGGGGTGGGCTGCTTTGTTCACACAAACACAACCAAGCAGAAATCTTATAACACAACTATTCAAATCAGCAGAGATGCAACATTAAAAGCACTCAGGTAGCATAGAGTGGGGAGGGACAGCGGAAAAATTCCTAGAGCAAACAGATCCTGAGTCATGAAAAGGGAAAATGTCGACTGCGTGCGGTATTCCGCTATCGGGGAACCTCAGTAAGAAAGTGCGACTTCTAGTATTGTACAGGGTCTTTGTTTTACCAACCAAAGAGGGCGAGACGTGAGACATACAGGATTCTGTGTTCATCAAGTCGCATATTTTACTGGGAATAACATACTTGATACGTCCCAAAATAGCATGAGACCAGTGCATCATGGTCCGGCCCGTGGCAGGACAGCGCAGAGCTCCTCCGGGCCCCTGTCAGCGTCGTGGTCCGGCCCGTGGCAGGACAGAGCGGAGCTCCTCCAGGTCCCTGTCAGCGTCGTGGTCCGGCCCGTGGCAGGACAGAGCGGAGCTCCTCCGGGTCCCTGTCAGCGTCGTGGTCCGGCCCGTGGCAGGACAGAGCGGAGCTCCTCCGGGTCCCTGTCAGCGTCGTGGTCCGGCCCGTGGCAGGACAGCGCAGAGCTCCTCCGGGTCCCTGTCAGCGTTGTGGTCCGGCCCGTGGCAGGACAGCACGGAGCTCCTCCCAGGTTCTCACTCAGCATCTACAGCATGACATCCTGGTTTTCATTTATCTATCCATTCAGAGACTCTGTTCAACAGGTCAGGGGTGTCTGCAAGCCTCACCCCCACTTTGCCCGTTTGCTAGCCTCACCCTCACCGTGCCCATTTTCCAGCTTCACCTCAGTCATGCCCGTTTGCCAGCCTCACCCCCGCCGTGCCCGTTTGCCAGCCTCACCCCCGCCGTGCCTGTTTGCCAGCCTCACCCCCGCCGTGCCCGTTTGCTAGCCTCACCCCCACTTTGCCCGTTTGCCAGCCTCACCCCCACTTTGCCCGTTTGCTAGCCTCACCCCCGCCGTGCCCGTTTGCCAGCCTCACCCCCGCCGTGCCGTTTGCTAGCCTCACCCCCACTTTGCCCGTTTGCCAGCCTCACCCCCGCCGTGCCCGTTTGCCAGCCTCACCCCCGCCGTGCCCATTTGCCAGCCTCACCCCCGCCGTGCCCGTTTGCTAGCCTCACCCCCGCCGTGCCTGTTTGCCAGCCTCACCCCCACTTTGCCCGTTTGCCAGCCTCACCCCCACTTTGCCCGTTTGCCAGCCTCACCCCCACTTTGCCCGTTTGCCAGCCTCACCCCCGCCGTGCCCGTTTGCTAGCCTCACCCCCGTCGTGCCCGTTTGCTAGCCTCACCCCCACCGTGCTTGTTTTCTGGCCTCACCCACTATATGTGCCACCATCTCCAGCTGCCTGTCACTTTTGGACAAATGGCCCAGGGTGGTGAGATAGAGAGAGAATCCCATTCACCCCGTATGCTTTGTGTTTGACACTCCCTCCCCCCAACAGATAATTAAGATTCTGCTCTAGCGCCATTGGCACAGCAAAGACAGCCCTTAACCCCCCCCCCCCCCCCAGTCTTCCTTATCTCATGCCCCTTTGCTCCACCGTCTCATTCAGGAGGCATTCAGCAGACAACCCCCCTCCCCCATTATCCCACAGGAGATTCCTCTGACAAACAGGAGCTGCTGCTTCTTTTGGGACCACAGCAAGCCACACAGAGCGACCTGTGACGGCCAGCGGCCAGAAATCTCCCGCGACATCTGGATGTTTCCGGAAGGGAAAGCCAGAAAGTCAAATAAAAATGAGGGACATTATTGGGAGCTTTAGAAATTCACAGGACCTTGTTTTGGGAAGGAAGTGACAGAGCTGGAGAACACTGGCCCACCAGCGCCCCCTGGAGGGTGGTGATAGATGACAGATTTTACCGCACCCTTTAATACCTCATCGCCCCCCCGCCCCCTGAGCTGCCCCCCACCTCCATTCCGGATTAATAAATGTGCTCTCGGGTAGCTGCCATGAATTTAAACGCAGTCCTACCCATACTAGGGGGACGGGGGGGCATGTGAAGTGTCACAGGGGCACACCTGCCACATCTCTAACGGCAGGGTGTCCGCCGTGGAGGTGCCAAGGAGCCGAACGGCCCCCAAGGGACCCCTCTGAGAGCTCTTACCGCCAGCCAAACTCACATGCAAAGTTTGACCCATTAATTCTGAGTCTTTTTATTCCACCTGTAAACCCACTGAACTGTCCCTGGGTTTAAATCCATTATGAGTGCAGTGGGATTAAAATTGCCAGGTGTTTTCTTAATGGCTGTTATTTGCAACTGGGGAAAAGTTTGGCGCTGAGTCCAATAACCGTTACGGCGAGCGCTAAAGTTAATCCGTCTCCGGGTGCAGGCTTGCGTTTTGTGGGGGATGGTGCAGCTGGGTTCTGTGTTAATGAGACCCGGTTCGATTTGCTGTGTCCTGTTGGGGGGTGGGAAGCCCTATTTAGGACTGAGGACGGGCAAGGAGGCAGGTTTGGGGTGGGAGATGGACGCTGGCAGCCGAAGACAGACTAGAACAGATGGACATGATTTCGCAGATCAGGGCCCCTGCCGATCAAAAGCAGGGGATCAGGCCATCTTGGCAAGGAGGGGGCAGGGAGGCAGAGATACTCACTGTGATGCTGCCCCCACCACTCCGCTGTGATGCTGATGGAAACAGGAGTCCAGGCTGAGCTGGGGAGATGAGACTATATATAAGCCCCCCCAACGTCCTCAAAGAGGGGGCAGGGCATGTATGTTTTGGGTCGGGGGGGCAGCTTGTGTTTTTCCCTGGTCCTCTATTTCCATGCAGTATGTTTTTAATTCCTCCGGGGGGGCTCTGCACATTGTTGAAAGGACAAGAGGACGTGCAAACACACACTGGAGACAATGACACAGTCCACTGCAAATGGTTTACTAAGGGTTGTGTCTTGCAGAGGGCCCTTAAGCAATACTGCTGCCCCCTGCTGAAACAAATAGTCATTACAACACTGAGTTATGCAGGGCCACCACTGTACCAGGTTGGTGAAGCTCGGGAGAGACACCCCTCCGCGGTCCCACCTCCCCACACACCCTTAAGCTCCCAGATCCCCTGAGAGTTTTACAGAAAAATTCTACTTGCCTAATTGTAATTACTTTTTTCAGAGACGAGGGAATGAGACAAATGATCATTAGATGACAGCCCATCAATCATCCTCTCCACCAATCAGTGTGACCGATCCACTTCTGCCCGGCAGAAAATGTGGCAAAGTGGTCCCTGGCACACATGCTGACATGAACGTTCCTATGCCTGCATCCACACACGCGAGCATGCAGGCAAACATGCACGCGCACACACACACACACACACACACACACACACACAGGGCCAGAGGCCTTCAGATAACATCAGCAGGACACACACAATCTGCCGAGTGTCGCTGCACCGTATTGGGGCCAGAATAAGAAGGGAGGGGAGTCGATAAGGGAAGACCTCCTGCCAAGAGCGAACTGGACACCATGCCTCCTTAGCTTCTGTCTGCAATGCAATGAGATTCAACCAAGGCACACTCTGGTTCCCACACAGTGGCCAGCAGATGGCAGTATGGTAAAGGAACAGAACTTGCCATTGAAAGTCACAGATCCCAAAACCGATCTTGAAATTCCCAAAGAGGGACCTGTCTGTTGTACCCAGACCTGTTCCAGTGGAGCGGCTATCTGTCTGAGCAGGTAAAAAGCGTGAGCCAGTGTAGCATGAGCTGAGCCAAGCCGCATGGCCACCTGAAGCTGCTGCCACGGTATGACATGCCCGCGAGCGGCCCGGGCACCTGAAGCTGCCCCCACGGTACGACATGCCCGCGAGCGGCCCGGGCACCTGAAGCTGCCCCCACGGTACGACATGCCCGCGAGCGGCCCGGGCACCTGAAGCTGCCCCCACGGTACGGCATGCCCGCGAGCAGCCCGGGCACCTGAAGCTGCCCCCACGGTACGACATGCCCGCGAGTGGCCCGGGCACCTGAAGCTGCCCCCACGGTACGACATGCCCGCGAGCGACCCGGGCACCTGAAGCTGCCCCCACGGTACGGCATGCCCGCGAGCGGCCCGGGCACCTGAAGCTGCCCCCACGGTACGGCATGCCCGCGAGCGGCCAGGGCACCTGAAGCTGCCCCCACGGTACGGCATGCCCGCGAGCGGCCCGGGCACCTGAAGCTGCCATCACGGTACGACATGCCCGCGAGCGGCCCGGGCACCTGAAGCTGCCCCCACGGTACGACATGCCCGCGAGCGGCCCGGGCACCTGAAGCTGCCCCCACGGTACGACATGCCCGCGAGCGACCCGGGCACCTGAAGCTGCCCCCACGGTACGGCATGCCCGCGAGCGGCCCGGGCACCTGAAGCTGCCCCCACGGTACGGCATGCCCGCGAGCGGCCAGGGCACCTGAAGCTGCCCCCACGGTACGACATGCCCGCGAGCGGCCCGGGCACCTGAAGCTGCCATCACGGTACGACATGCCCGCGAGCGGCCCGGGCACCTGAAGCTGCCCCCACGGTACGACATGCCCACGAGCGGCCCGAGCAGCTGAAGCTGCCGTCACGGTACGACATGCCCGCGAGCACCTGAAGCTGCCGTCACGGTACGACATGCCCGCGAGCGGCCAGGGCACCCGAAGCTGTCCCCATGGCACGACATGCCCATGAGCTCCCTGGACGTCTGAAGCTGCCTGCACAGAACGACGTGCCCACAGGGCCTGTAATCCTTCAGCAGCACTAAACAAACCGCACCCATCTCCTCCGCACGCTGTTAATCACGATTCCATTAGAGGCATTATCCGGCTTCTCCCGGAGTGCTGCCCACAGGTTCCTGATCCTCTAGGATAAGCTCACACCCATCCCCCCCCCCCCCCCCCCACCCATCCACAAAGCAGTCTGCAGGTTCAGAGAGTTTACCCAGAGATTAGCAGCCTACAGCACACACACACACCCTCACGCCCATGTGCACACACTGGCATCAGCCCAGTTCTGCTCAAAGCGGCTCGTCCCACAGCGGCTTCTGCCGCAGCCGTTTCTGGCCCTGGGGTCTTCAGGCGCTATAATCAAATGGTCACAGCTCAGTATTTGTTGTGACACGAAATTACAAAAACTGCAAAAAAGAAAGACACTTGCTGTTATAAGCCACTGGATTGCACTGCAGTACCGAGAGGATGTGCAGTGGGTGTGCAGTGAGTGTTAGAGCTCTCCTGACACCTCCCATAATGGCTACTGGGGGCAGTAGATCCTCATATCTGTTTAGTCATAAACATCTGTATTAATTTCAGATTAAACTGCAAACACAATCAGTCACATTTTCCTGGGTTTTTTTATTATGAAAAGCTGAGGTGTTTTTATTATAAAATAATATGTAATATTCTACACTTTTCACTAATATGCGCGCCTTCAAACCTGGATAAATTGGGACCTGTTGCCCTCTGCAGGCAATTGTAGAAATTGCAGGTAGGCTTTTATAGCTTGACCTACCACCGCCGGAGATGCGGCATGTGGGGGTGTGATGGGCCGTCCATCAGGTGAAGGACAGACTGCCTGCGGAGCTGCAGGTGTCAGCGTGGCTGTGCTGCAGAACAGCAGTGCTTCAGCGTGCCCTAGTACAGATCTCAGGTGTCAGGCAAGCTGAGGGCCCTGCAGACGGTCTTCACCAAGCCTGAGAAGTATGACCCCCAGGGGGACAGAATCAGGCAGCTCTGTCCTGCTTCGAATGCTGACCCCTTCTGCTAATCACGCATGTGTGTGGAACATACCCCACTGTGCACTGCAGCGATTCACTTCAGGGCCATTTCAGCTAACTAGTTACTTTATATTCTACACTTTCATATCCCCACTGTCACTGCATATTTTTTCCAATTGTTGATGCACTGCTCTCTACTTGTATTATCTGTTTTACGGTCATTTTTTAATTGTTGTTATCTTTTTATGCTGCTTTGTTTTTCCTTTATATTGCATATTTCCTTCCAAGCACAATCCAGGAAGTAGGCAGAAAATTTCACTGCACACCTACGCTCTATGATTGTGTACACAACAAATAAAACTGCAAACTTCAACTGTTTTTTTTGCTACTGAAGCAGCTTCTTCACAGCTCCTCACAGTTTGCATCACCAGCAGGCAGCATGACCTGATGGTTAATCTCACCACCACAATACACTAAAACACACCTCAGAATAAACCGCTGCTGCACAGCTCAGCGCAGCATCCCCCACTGACAATCACACTGCACAACACAACGCAGCATTTCCTGCTGACAATCACACTGCACAGCTCAGCGCAGCATTCCCTGCTGACAATCACACTGCACAGCACAGCGCAGCATTCCCTGCTGACAATCACACTGCACAGCACAGCGCAGCATTCCCTGCTGACAATCACACTGCACAACACAACGCAGCATTCCCTGCTGACAATCACACTGCACAGCACAGCGCAGCATTTCCTGCTGACAATCACACTGCACAACACAATGCAGCATTTCCTGCTGACAATCACACTGCACAGCACAGCGCAGCATTTCCTGCTGACAATCACACTGCACAGCACAGCGCAGCATTCCCTGCTGACAATCACATTGCACAGCACAGCGCAGCATTCCCTGCTGACAATCACACTGCACAGCTCAGCGCAGCATCCCCCGCTGACAATCCCACTGCACAGCACAGCGCAGCATTCCCTGCTGACAATCACACTGCACAGCTCAGCGCAGCATCCCCCGCTGACAATCACACTGCACAGCACAGCGCAGCATTCCCTGCTGACAATCACACTGCACAGCACAGACAGCACTGAAACTGTGGACAGAGTCATTTTCACCATGCTAGGGATACTGCTGCTGAATGTAGGAGAAACAGCCTGAGCCCAGCATCAGGCCCCATCCATCTTCCTAGCACTCACCCAGTACAGGGCAGAGGCAGGCAAACGCAGTGGGTGGGACGCCAATCCAGCACAGGGCCCACAATCACAGATGCTCGCACACACACTCACACATATTCAGACACTATCACACACGCTGACACACGTTGACACGTACTCACACGTGCTGACAGACTCACTCATTGAGTTTATTCTGTACCTGCACTATTGCCTCAGGGTATGAAGGACTGGTACTCTCACCCCACCATACTGGAGATAATTTGACATAAAACTGCACAGTCATGCTTAAAGGGCACATTAGGTCCATTTGTGATGGTGATGGTAGAAGGTCCTGTCCACTCATCTCCATCTCCTGCCAACAAAATGAGCTGTTTTTCTGTGACACTGACAAACGGCCGGGCATGAGCTTACTTACACATACCTAGCAGCTACTCTGACACGGAGCATCTGCTCCTGTGGGTGAGGGACAGACAGGGAGGAAACTGGGACTTCTGGACAAAGAAAGTGCGGCTTATCTTCACAGGCAGAGACAAAGATTAGATTAACGGCAGTATTTGTAAAAAAAAAAAAAAGAATCAGGCAGAGAGAGGAAGCCTTGTTAATGTGTCTGCAGAAGGCCTGAGCTCATTAGAAATGTCTGACCCTTTTAGGGAGGGAGATATATCTGAACTGGGCTTTTCAGACTCAAAACATAGCCTCTCAAGATTCCTCCACATATTTCAAGTCATCTGTAAACTTTAAACCGATTAGGTCATTTCCTCTACAAGGCTGGATACCATGAAAAGCTCTCCCATGCAGCAGTCTGAGTTAAAACAGCCCAAACACAACAAAGGCTCCCTTCTGGCCTCTAGTGGATGTATCAGATACTACATCAGAATTTCCTTCATTACAACAGTAAGATTTATGACCTAGGAGGCAAACGTTTGCCCTTTGCAGAGGAGCAGTGATAGAGTCCAGTCCCTCATCTTTTATTACTTTATGGCACCTTTTACAGCCTCCTAGGAAAGAATATTCAGTCATTGTAAATCAGGGGGCCACAGTCAATGAATCTGCTGCAAGATCACGTGGAAAAAGCAGCAGTTCCTCTGCCCTGTAATGAAGGTGCAGAAAGATGAGGGCGGTGGCCCCCGGCAGGGCAAAGATGAGGGCGGTGGCCCCCGGCAGGGCAAAGATGAGGGCGGTGGCCCCCGGCAGGGCAAAGATGAGGGCGGTGGCCCCCGACAGGGCAAAGATGAGGGCGGTGGACCCCGGCAGGGCAAAGATGAGGGCGGTGGCCCCCGACAGGGCAAAGATGAGGGCGATGGCCCCCGGCAGGGCAAAGATGAGGGCGGTGGCCCCCGGCAGGGCAAAGATGAGGGCGGTGGCCCCCGACAGGGCAAAGATGAGGGCGGTGGACCCCGGCAGGGCAAAGATGAGGGCGGTGGCCCCCGACAGGGCAAAGATGAGGGCGGTGGCCCCCGGCAGGGCAAAGATGAGGGCGGTGGCCCCCGACAGGGCAAAGATGAGGGCGGTGGCCCCCAGCAGGGCAAAGATGAGGGCGGTGGACCCCGGCAGGGCAAAGATGAGGGTGGTGGACCCCGGCAGGGCAAAGATGAGGGCGGTGGCCCCCGACAGGGCAAAGATGAGGGCGGTGGCCCCCGGCAGGGCAAAGGGGACGACTGTGGCCCCCGGCAGGGCAAAGATGAGGGCGGTGGCCCCCAGCAGGGCAAAGATGAGGGCGGTGGACCCCGGCAGGGCAAAGATGAGGGCGGTGGCCCCCGACAGGGCAAAGATGAGGGCGGTGGCCCCCGGCAGGGCAAAGGGGACGACTGTGGCCCCCGGCAGGGCAAAGATGAGGGCGGTGGCCCCCGGCAGAGCAAAGATGAGGGCGGTGGCCCCCGGCAGGGCAAAGATGAGGGCGGTGGCCCCCGGCAGGGCAAATATGAGGGCGGTGGCCCCCGGCAGAGCAAAGATGAGGGCGGTGGCCCCCAGCAGGGCAAAGGGGACTGAAACCTACTTTGGTTACAGTGACCCACCAATAACTCCCACTAATAAAAGATGAACGTTTTTGTCCTTTGTATGGTACGACGCTCCAAACAAAATCTCATTGTACTTGCATAATGACAATAAAGCATCTCATCTTAATTTTATCTTATCTTTATTATTTAATAAAATATTTAGAAAGATTAACATTTCAGGTTTATACAGTACAGGCTTTAAAGGAAGAGCAGCAGAAAGACACGATGGCATGCAGGGCTGTGTAGATGGGGGGGGGGGGGGGCGATGACAAACATATATAAAAACCTAATTTTACATAAAAAGCTTAGGGGGCTAAAGGCCTAAAAACGCAGGACTGCAATTAGCAGCTTTACATGCGCTTGTAGATGTAGATCAGCCTGTTGCAGTTGCCGCAGTAGTGCTCCACATCCTTGCAGTCGTCCACGCAGAAGGGAATTAGGCAGCAGGGCCAGCACCTGGGGGGGAGACCACAAGGCCTGAGATCAGTGCAGGCACCCACCTTCCCAGCCAGACCATTCCACTCACACTCATCCAACTGATCCAGAACCAGCTCCCCTCCACCCCCAACCCTGCACCCTCCCCCGTGCGCTACAGGAAACACAGCAGTGCACTTGCTGACATTCACTTATACTCTATCGCCAAAAGTATTGGGACACCCCTCCACATCATTGGTTTCAGCTGTTCCAATCACTTCCATAGCCACAGGTGTATACCATCAAGTACCCAGGCATGCAGACTGCTTCTACAAACATTTGTGAAAGAATGGGTCACTCTCAGGAGCTCAGTGAATTCAAGCGTGGCACCGTGATAGGATGCCACCTGTGCAATAAGGCCATTTGTGAAATTTCCTCACTACTAAATATTTCACGGTCGACTGTTAGTGGTATTACAACAAAGTGGAAGCAATCGGGTCTAACAGCAACTCAGCCATGACGTGGTTGGCCACGTAAAACCACAGAGCGGCGACAACGCATGCTGAGGTGCACAGTGTGCAGAAGTCGCCAACTGTCTGCAGTCAATAGCTACAGACCTCCAAACTTCATGTGGCCTTCAGATTAGCTCAAGTGTGTAGAGAACTTCATGGAATGGGTTTCCATGGCCGAGCAGCTGCATCCAAGCCGTACATCACCAAGTGCGATGCAAAGTGTTGGATGCAGTGGTGTAAAGCACGCTGCCACAGGACTCTGGAGCAGTGGAGACGTGTTCTCTGGAGTGATGAATCATGCTTCTCTGTCTGGGTTTGACGGTTGCCAGGAGATCGGTACTTGCCTGACTGCATTGTGCCAACTGTAAAGTTTGGTGGAGGGTGGATTATGGTGTGGGGTTGTTTTTCAGGGGTTGGGCTTGGCCCCTTAGTTCCAGTGAAAAGAACTCTTAATGCTGCAGCATTCAAAGCCATTTTGGACAATTTCATGCTCCCAGTTTTGTGGGAACAGTTTGGTGATGGCCCCTCCCTGTTCTAACATGACTACGCACCAGTACACAAAGCAAGGTCCATAAGGACATGGATGAGTGAGTCTGGTGTGGAGGAACTTGACTGGCCTGCGCAGAGCCCTGACCTCAACCCGACAGAACACCTTTGGGATGAATTAGAGTGGAGACTGCGAGCCAGACCTTCTCATCCAACATCAGTGCCTGACCTCACAAATGCTCTCCTGGACAAATGGTCAAAAATCCCCATAAACACACTCCTAAACCTTGTGGACAGCCTTCCCAGAAGAGCTGAAGCTGTTATAGCTGCAAAGGGTGGGCCGACTCCATATTAAAGCCTATGTATTAAGAATGGGAGGGATGTCATTAAAGTTCATGTGTGTGTAAAGGCAGGTGTCCCGATACTTTTGGCAGTATAGTGTAGGTGAGGGGGGAGGGGTAACGGAAACTGAGCCCACCATTGTGATGGTGTGTGTATGTCACTGCCGAGTGGTTTTCGAGTTCCGCTCTCTCACTTAGTCAAGCTCCCCCAAGTAAGCCGGGTTTGAGTCACTGAGGTAAGTTAGTCCTCATGCTTCCCAAGTACAAAGCCCCCAATCTGTTCTCGCCAGCCACCTCCCCCCCACCCCCCAAGCACGGCGACTTTACCCGAAGAGGCAGAGACCACCGCTGATGAGCCAGGTGAGCAGGCCCGTGCTGTGCACCGTCCTGGTGACCACCAGCTGCTGGCAGTGCGGACAGGTGGTCTGTCCTGGTACGGCTGTCAGGCCATTGGCGACCACCACCACCTGGGTCACTGTAGGGGCACATGGATGCACTTTCAAATACATGCTGGCAGCCTAAAGCCCTGGACCTGAAAGGGGCCTTGGTGTTGGACCCTAGGCGATGGCCCCTAACCCAGTCCAGCTGGTGTGGGGGGTGAATAAGGTCAGTCTAGGCAAGCAGCACGCTGGGCATCAGCTGGTCAGAGAGCTGTGTCTGTACCTTTAAGGTGGCTGGTGGGTCTGTGCTGTTTAACATTAAACACAGTGCTTTAGTGCTGCCATTCATGTCATCATAGAGAAGAGGGTTAGTAAACAAACTATCTGGCTCCAGACGACTCATAAAAAGGTAAGAATCAGGCCGGCTGCCCCGCAGCTGACATGCATGGTTCCCGTTCCTGCCCCATACAGACACTGGCAGAGTGGCATCCCCTTTATCGTGGGTCATGTGACAGAGCTGCATCACGGCTACTGCGCAGATGCATGCTGTCCGCCGAAATGGGCCCCGGCGCACCGGGATCCGTGAGAAGTGGTATCGCGGCGAGATAAGGCACATGCCACAAAGGTTAACTGTGGAAAGTGAGCGGGGCACATGGATAGCTGCAGCATTGCACGGGCCAGTGACATCACTCGCACGGGGGAGGAGCTGCGGAGACGACGTAACTTACCCACTTGAGTTAGGGGAGGGGCAGGTGGGTTGGCGGGATACTGAGGAGGGTACATGCCAGGACAGGGACCTGGGACAGAGGTGACAAGGTGTCAGGAAGGATTGGCTTTGGTTCGGGGTGAGGCTGCACTGGGATGCCGCCTGCACTGGGATGCCGCCTGCACTGGTTCCGCTCATATCACTGCTGGCTGACTTCTAAATATACATTTACAGTTATGGCTGCCAGAGGCCCAGCCTCAGAGCTGATCGTGACCCTTAGACTGAAACCTCCCCCGTCGACGGGCTTGGATGTGTGAGCACAGCTGCCACTGCCCTCTTCTGGATACTGCAATTGGGATGTTGAACTGGCACGCTGGGGCACACAGGCCCATCACTCACCTGCTTGGTAGTAGCCAGGCTGGGGCCCAGGCGGGATCCCTGGGTAAGGGGGTGCAGCCATGCCTTCGTAGCCAGCGAGGGGGGGGCCGGGGTATGGGGGAGCCATGTCCATAGGTGGTGCTGATCCCTTCTCCATGCTGTTGGGGGGCTGTGGGAAACACAGGAGAGAGCCCAGGATGTAAGCGATAGGACCAGGCTGACGGAGGCCCCGGGGCCCTCAGCAGACAGCGGGGGCCCTCATCTGGCTCGGACTGAAACCAGCTAACCACACCTCTCAGAGGGAATCGACTGCCATGACATTCTTCCACTAAGAGGAATCACCTGTACACAAGAGTGAGCAGCCTTTTATCCAGAGGTGGTGGCAAAGGTCTTTCCCCTTTCAGGATTTCACGTCCTTTTCATCAGTAGAAGGGGAATTCCGTCTGAGGGAGGGCGAATGTCGGACAATGAGTGGGCAGCCTGCCAGTGAGCGGGTACCGAGCACAGTATGAGACGGGACAGGGACGGACAGCACCAAGGGAGGATACAGGGCCTGTATTTCAGCCACTCTCTCTCCCCACGGATGACAGAGCAGACCTCTATTACCTGCCCCTACCACATTAGCTTATGTTTACCGGTACTTCCTATTCAAACTTAAACACGTCAGGAGCTGAACTTTCGATCTATTGTTCCGCTGCTGCCTATTGTTTGGCTTGCATTAAGCATTGTGCTTCATAAAGGCTGCCTAACCTAAGTGAATCAACACAATTTAACGCGAGGGGATGGGCTGGGGGTGATGGTCAGAAACAGGATATACAGAGTCGCTGAGTTACCAAGCAAGCGCTCGAGGGTGGGCTGGTCAAATCGCCGGAATAAATAAATTATGGCCAGATAACGCCGGAGAAACGGCACAAGAGCTCTCACGGAAAGAGCAGAAAAGAACTGAGAACAGCGCACTGGCCGCGTAGGGAGGGGTGCATAGCACAACAGAGAAGCGGATGTATGTCCCAAAGCCTCGATCTACTTTTCTTTTTACTTTAATCAAACGTTAAAAGTAGTCCGGCTCTCGAGAAATCCAACAGTCCTTCTCCGCTCGCATCTCCTACGGCTGAATGCGGTGTTACCGCGTAAGACGCGCCGTTTATTTCACTGATCTTGCCTTTTAAAGCGCCAACGCAGTTGACAGGCATTACTGAAGCAGTCAGTGTAGCCCCCTTTCCAAGAGGCCCCTTCCCTCACCGCCCCCACCTCCCGTCTCCGTTCCCATCACCGTCCCCATACCACGATCGTAAGGATCAGTCTTACCTGTGCGTTCCTAATAGGGCTGCAGCCGAGGGAGGGTGTCGCGGCCGTCCTGCGGGGAACCCAGGAGCTCTGAGTAACCTGGGTTAGGTCCGATTCAACATGGGGGAGGAGCCATGACTTCCAGCATTCAGACAGCACTCCTACCAAGCAAGTCCCATAACATATTTTAAGTTTACATTTATCTCTATAAATGGCAAAGAATAATAGCCAGACATCAATGTGGGTTTGCATTTATTTAATATTGAACTTAAACGAAACTAAATTTTGTTAGACATCTGCTACCTCGTTTTGTGACATTTTTTCGTTTCGTTTTCACATGGGGAATGTTTCCTGTAATTTAATTAGTCGCATTATAAAAAGTCAGACATCATGCACCTTGTACTCCCTCAGTGACACACACGCGATACGTTAATGTTGTAATAACCACAACTCAGGATGAGAAAGTCACGCGCATTTCAAAATAATCTTATTCTGAAGAATTGTGCAGCTTGCGACACAAATCACTTCCTTCACAAGCATTCAAATAATTCCAGGAATTTAGTTAGCTTATGAATATCTTTGTTTGTGTTCTTACACTAGGGGAATATGCAAAATGCCGAGATGGGTCTGGGGCAGGATTCAAATGTACAGCTTTGATGCTGTAAAGCGATAGTTTGGCTCATCCCGCTGTGTTGATGTAGCGCGTGCATGACAAGTCATTTGCGCTCCCCTTCTACACGGCGCCCTCGCGCACTTCAGCAGCCATTCCGGGCCCTTTGTACGTACGATACCTGCCACGATCGCCCTGGGAGCTGCACCCTGGGGGCTAACAATCGAAGTTGTTTTGCAAGTATTTTATGTAGAACATTCCATCTGTACATGTGCCGCTGATCCTGGTCATGGGGTGGGTGGGGGAGGAGAGAGAACGGAAAAGAAATAGAAAGAAAGAAAGAAAGAAAGAAAGAAAGAAAGAAAGAAAGAAAGAAAGAAAGAGATTGGAACAATTATTAATCACCCAGGAACAATGGTAAATGGAAAATGCATGGGTGTACTCATATACAGTATTTAGAAACTTATATTACGAATCATAGCTATGACAGATAAGGAATTAAACCCATTGCAGTATAAGTGTGTGTGTGTGTGTGTGTGTGTGTGTGTGTGTGTAAATAAATAACTGAGCATGCAGATACAAAAATAATCCTCTCAGTTACATTTTGCATTGCATTGATCAATACCTTTCTATAGAGACGATCTGGTAGAGATGGCAATTTCGGCACCCAGGATCGATCTGTTCCGAAGACGTCCGAAACTTCTGATCGCGATACGGAGTTTACGAAATGTTTCGAAACATCAGTCACTTGACCGCCGTGTCATTGTTCACGGCGAGAATAAAAACCTATATAAAAAAAAAACCCGGAAAAAATCGGTGCGTAGGTGTTTGCGGCGTTGTTAGTTTGAGCGAGTAGTTTGGCGATTATTATGATTTTAAGTCAAATTGTATTAGTGAAACAGGTCAGCAGTTAGTGTGATTTAGGCATAAGTAGGCCTATAGTGAGGTGTAATATCAAGGTTTTGCTTAGATTCAGTTAGAAACATAAATCAAAAATCTAGAGTACGCATAGACACATAGATTACATATACATATATTAACATTGCTAACATAGACAAAGACTGTTGTCTGAAACTGCGTTTTTGCACTGTTCTATTCTATACAAATTAATTAAAACTAAACCTGTTCAACATACACAAACCTAGATAGAATGCGTATTCTAACCTCAGTACCTAATTATATTACTATGTACACTCAATACTCGGATGGTATGTAAATACAGAAATTATGTTTTAACAATACACAAGCATGGGAATAAATCATCTCTATAAATGATATAAGACCCAATTTAGGTTTTGATTGACTGTATTGCCTGGTGCATACAAACATGCAAATAATGCAGATAATGCCAAATAGACAAGGTACGAAGACTGTACACATGGCGCGAGCAAAGTAAACACACTGCAGCAGATTTAAAAAGTACATAGTACACAAATGGATGTAAAATCTTGAGGAGCAGAATGTGAGACTAAACGTGAATATTTAAAGATGAGAATAATAATCATCTGCAAATAAATTATGTGCAGCTAGAACACAAGGCACCGGATTGTATTATAACAAGAGAGGATGCTTCCTGACGTACTGTATTATGGCTATGGATGGGGAGTGTAACGTGTGGAGAAAGTGTGATGTCGGTCACCAGTTGTCTGACGGCTTCGGGCAGCGATAATCCCCGGTAGCATTTTTAGCACAGCATGGTGGAATCAGCCGGTGGCTAAATATGCTCCATTATAGAGGACACTGAAGTGGACGTGCAGACTTGTTCATAATATTGCTAACATCCGCTTCTCTGCTTCTGATATTATTTAGTGCAAGAGAGTTTTCGCGACCATACAGAAGAGACATTAATAATCTAAACGTTTTTATGATTCGTACTAGTTGAATTACGGTTGGCAAAAAGTTATCACACGCTAATTGCAGATATAGGATACCTATGACAAAATATAAAAATAAATTATATTGTATTATGCACATTTTTGACAGTTCGAGCTTCGCGACATTCGAAACTTGCAGCAATAGATTTTTATTCTATTTTATTTGCCATAGCTGCATTTCCTGGTTTTGCCAGCAGGTCCGTTTAATTGAAATGGTAATTTACAATTCCTGTCCTAGCTCAGAGTGTCCTCCCTGACATGGATTATCTGGTCACCCTATACCTTAAACACCGATATAACAGGTGTATCAGCCTAATATATCCATAAGAATCTTTCTTTTATGTTTGGGTTTCTTCTATTTTGTAAAAGTCTCATTGGCATACAGTTGTGTTTAGCACAATATGCGCTATATTTTTGAAAGTTGTACTGTGAAGGTTTTGAATTCTGAATATCTAGTACCCCTTCAAGGTGACATGGCCCAGCCAAGACACAATCTGAAATAAAATGATACTCTCCGCACATTCAAGTACGGCTTCTTGGCTGAATATTAAAATAATAAATGTGAAACTCCGAATGCATGAATGAGAGTTTCAAGCATTAATGGCCAAGCAGGTGACTTTCTTCACTCCAAACACGCGTCACTTCCGTGGGCTTCCGGCGGGATTCCCCAGACGTTCCCTGCTGCTCGTGTGTGTGTGACAAAAACAAATCATTAATTTACTTTGCACTCCAGAAGCATTTGTTAATTTTAATGACCGTGCTGAAAAACGAAAGTTAATATTGAAATACTTGCGAAAAATAGAAGTAAAGCTTCTTCTCAAACTTCCATCTATACCGTTAAAATCCCGCAATAGAACAGATCGCCGCATCTGGGGCTTCAGGCAGACGCCATTCTTGTCGATGTACGTATTTGAACAAGAACAAGATGAGATATGTGAAATTCCTATGTGCCTGTACTTGTACTGGTACAAATGGAATAATAAGAACATAAAAAATTTACAAACGAGAGAAGGCCATTCGGCCCATCAAGCTCGTTTGGGGAGAACTTAACTAATAGCTCAGAGTTGTTAAAATCTTATCTAGCTCTAATTTAAAGGAACCCATGGTTTTAGCTTCCGCTACACTAGCAGGAAGACTATTCCATACTATAACTACACGCTGTGTAAAGAAGTGCTTCCTCAAATTTGTTTTAAAATGTTCTCCCGCTAATTTCCACTTATGGCCACAAGTTCTAGTATTTAGACTAAAACCATAAAGCGCATCATTTCATCATTCATTCAAGTATTTGCCCATTAAAGCGATAAACACGTTTATTGAAGTAATATTCCCGCGTGTGCATCTGTAGATAACATTTTTAAACATTTTTAAAGTTTAATACACCAGTGGATGGATGGATGGATGGATGGATGGACGGACGGCTATCGGACCGCTGGGCAACCGTATCGCGTCCTTGGTAACGCGGGATCCTGGCAACTGAAAGCAAACACATAAAAGAAAGTGGCACCACTGACCCACCGACAGTCCGGACTAAATTTCACCTTTTTAGAATGACGTCTCAGAGTTTAGTCCGCAGAGCCAGTTTTCGTGATGGGTCTGTCGCCCAACCGGAGCTCCTAACTCCTCAGACGCAAGAGAGTAAAATCATAGATAAATTTTACCCGTCCGCCGGCTTGGCTACTTCGGGGTATCGGTGCACCAAGTACTCCCCGGAGGAGTGGACCGAGAACAACGACGCGCTGCTTCTCCAGGCGGCAAATGATCGCGACGAGGCGCAAAAGGTGCGGCATGAGTCCAAAGAAACGCAGATGGAGACGGAGTCTGTCACGCTGCGCCGCCAGGCGGACGGGACGCGGCACCTCGGCCACAGGCTGCAGGACATCCACTTCTGGAAGTCGGAGCTGCAGCAGCACATTGACCAAACGGCAGCCGCGACCGGCTCACTGGTGGCCCTGAAGCGCCGACTGGAGAAGGCGCTGGATGCCAGCGAAACGCCCTTCAGGATCGCTGCTGATAACCTGGCTTGGCGTGAGCGCCGACTTGGTCCCGACCTGGTGAAGGACAACGTGGACGAGGAGCTGCTGAAGGTGCAGTCCGACAGAGGGAGGCGACACCCAGCCGTTTGGGCTTTAATTTCAGTCAGTTATATTTATTGTTAATGAAGCCTTTAGAAGCATTAACATATTATTATTATTATTATTATTATTATTATTATTATTGTTATTATTATTATTATGTGAATATTGGTTAAGTGGGACAAATAGTAAACTGGGACACTCATATATTTGATACTATGTATCTTTACGCATCTGTCGTCTATTAAGCTCAGTTCTTCAGCTTTCGATACTTCATTTTAAAAATATAATTAAGATCATGATTACAAAGTGAGATACAAAGTAAAATTTCAAAAACTGTTCCAATTTTACCAATATCCAATACCCAATTATATAATAATAACAACAACAACAACAATAAAGTATTATTATTATTATTATTATTATTATTATTATTATTATTATTATTATTATTATTATATAGAAAATGCCTGACATTTCCAAAGGGCATGCTTGGGAATACACCTGCACGTCTCAACTCCTCTGCTCACATCAGACTGTTATCGTGTAGTTTAAGGCTTTAACCTCTAAAGGTCGGTTTCTAAGTAATAAATCGTTATTTGCTTTATTCAAGGGCATGGCTTTTACAGTTAGTCACTTAGAATACGTCACAGCAGACCTCGGTAACTATAAATTCTTGTTGATAAATGTGTGTGTGTGTATGTGTGTGTGTGTACAGTGGGGAAAATAAGTATTGAACACGTCACTATTTTTCTCAATGAATATATTTCTAATGGGGTTACTGAAATGAAATCTTCACCAGATGTCAGTAACAACCAAAGTAATCCAAACATACAAAGAAATCAGAACAAATTAAGTTTTGTGTAATAAAGTGAAATGACACAGGGAATAAGAACTGAACACGCTTACTGAAATTTATTTAATACTTAGTAGAAAAGCCTTTGTGGGTTAGGGTTAGAAGCTATTCACATGCATTGCTCAGGTGTGATTTTGGCCCATTCTTCCACACAGACTGCCTTCATATCTTGATGGTTCTGAGATCCTCTCCTATGAACTCTGATCTTCAGTTCGTTCCATAGATTTTCTATTGTATTAAGTCTGGTGACTGACTGGGCCATTCCTGCAGCTTTGTTTTCTCTCCCTGAAACCTTCCTTTGCCAGTGTTTTTGGGATCTTTGTCTTGCTGAAATGTCCACCCTCATTTCATCTTTAGCACCTGGTAGATGGCAGCAGGTTCTTATCGAGTTTCAGTATGTTTCTCCACTCATTCTTCGTTCAATTATGTGAAGTCTGCCAGTCCCATATGCTGAAAAACAGCCCCACACCGTGATGTTCCCACCCCCAAACTTCACTGTTGGTGTTGTGTTTCTGGGGTGATGTGCAGTGCCATTTCTCCCCCAAACATGATGTGTACTATAACATCCAAAGAGTTCAGTTTTGGTCTCATTTGACCAGACTATATTCTCCCAGTATTTCATTGGCTTGTCCAAATGTTGTGCCGCAAACCTTAAATGAGCTTCAACATGCTTTTTCCTCAGCAGTGGAGTCTTGCACGTGCATAGAGGCCATGGTGGTCGAGTGCATGACTTTTTGTTTTCTTTGAAACGACTGTACCTGCTAATTCCAGGTCTTTCTGAAGCTCTCCGCCAGTGGTCCTTGGCTCTTGGACAACTCTTTTGATTATTCTTTTGACTCCTCTGTCAGAAATTTTGCAAAGAGCACCTGGTCGTGGCTGGTTTATGGTGTAATGATGTTCTTTCCACTTCCGGATTATGGCCCCGATGGTGCTCACTGGAACATACAGAAGTTTAGAAATACATCTGTAACCAAAGCCATCAGTATGTTTTGCAACAATCAGGTTGAGAAGGTCTTGGGTGAGCATCATGAGATGCTTCTGGTGTGACACCTTGGTAATGAGAAACCTTTTTATAGGCCATCAATAAGGACTAAGCCAGCAGATATTAATTTGCACCGATAGGGGACAAGATTGCTTTCTAAATGCTGACAGATTTCAGCTGGTCTCCTGGATTTCCGAGCCTTTTTGCGCCTCCTTTTCTTCATGTGTTTAATACTTATTCCCTCTGTCACTTCACTTCCTTACACATAACTTAACTTATGGATTTATTTGTTTTGATTACTTTCTCTGTTACCGACATCTGCTTTAAATTTCATGTCAATAGCCCCATTAGAAATATATTTACAAAAAAAAATGTTCAATACTTATTTTCCCCGCTGTATGTGTGTGTGTAATTATTACACTCTGGGGAAATTTCACTCAATGTGAGAAAACCTGTAACATTTTACCCTGCGGAAAAATGTTTTCGGTCCCCACAAGGATAACCTCAATTTTATATGAATACTGTATGTGACTGCAATAAAAAAAAAAAATTAAAAATGCCAAAAGTCTTGTATTTTGTTTGGTTACTTATGGTTAAGGTTAGGGATAAAAATAATAACTATTATTATTATTTATTTATATAACCTTTCTCACAATCAAGGATGCTTTACAATGTGTGTGTTTCTGTACATTAGTCACAAAATATTAGTCTATTATGATACCTATTGTGTTTAACACCAACAAAAAACATAAACCAAACTTAATTTTGTACATGCTAATACTCCTTAAGCCTTAATACTTCAGGGTTTTCCTAAGTAATGGATGGTTTTTTTTGTCTTCTGGAGGAGGTAGAACTTATCAGAAACGTCCAGTCTCTTCTGAGAAGAACACTGACTCAAACCATCGACCAAATACGGTGAGAACGGCTCTGTTTCCTTCAGCTGCACATGTGCAAGTTTAACAGAACCATTCGCACTTACGTATGTTAATGTCAGCTGTCAGAGCACCTGCAGGGGAATATTATAAAGATAGTTGCTCAGGGTCCCCTGGATAACATGACTGTGAAGATGGGGGGGGTTTAAGATTATCTGCATGGAGCCCCGGACTTGTACACAGCTGCTCTGTCGCCCCCAGGGCCAACCGGGAGGCCAAGAAGACTCTGGAGCTGGACTGGTCAGACAAGCGCCAGGCGTACAGCACAGACGACCAGTGCGGCCGATACACCAACGGCAGCCAGGACACTCAGCAGCACCTCAGCTCCGCTAAGCTCCAGCTGCAGTGAGGCTTACTCCTTACACCCCCAGCTAAGCTCCAGCTGCAGTGAGGCTTTCTCCTTACACCCCCAGCTAAGCTCCAGCTGCAGTGAGGCTTACTCCTTACACCCCCAGCTAAGCTCCAGCAGCAGTGAGACTTTCTCCTTACACCCCCAGCTAAGCTCCAGCTGCAGTGAGGCTTTCTCCTTACACCCCCAGCTAAGCTCCAGCTGCAGTGAGGCTTACTCCTTACACCCCCAGCTAAGCTCCAGCAGCAGTGAGACTTTCTCCTTACACCCCCAGCTAAGCTCCAGCTGCAGTGAGACTTTCTCCTTACACCCCCAGCTAAGCTCCAGCTGCAGTGAGGCTTTCTCCTTACACCCCCAGCTAAGCTCCAGCTGCAGTGAGGCTTACTCCTTACACCCCCCGCTAAGCTCCAGCTGCAGTGAGGCTTTCTCCTTACACCCCCCGCTAAGCTCCAGCTGCAGTGAGGCTTACTCCTTACACCCCCAGCTAAGCTCCAGCTGCAGGGAGGCTTACTCCTTACACCCCCAGCTAAGCTCCAGCTGCAGTGAGGCTTTCTCCTTACACCCCCCGCTAAGCTCCAGTTGCAGTGAGACTTTCTCCTTATACCCCCCGCTAAGCTCCAGCTCCAGTGAGGCTTTCTCCTTATACCCCCCGCTAAGCTCCAGCTGCAGTGAGACTTTCTCCTTACACCCCCAGCTAAGCTCCAGCTGCAGTGAGGCTTTCTCCTTATACCCCCCGCTAAGCTCCAGCTCCAGTGAGGCTTTCTCCTTACACCCCCCCTACTCACAGGGGAATCACTAGAGCAGTGAGAGCTGTTAAGAGTCGTGATATTTCTGCTTCAGATATAATTCTGGGTCTATTGTTTTGTAAAATATGCGTGCGAATAGTTAGACTATGAATGTCTAAGCCATACATGGATCTGGGAGGTGTCAACCCTAGACTGAAACCTGGTGACTCCACATTGCCCGCCCCCCGTCGTATTTACATTTTCATGGCATTTTTTTTTTCCTGTCAGGGATTATATTTTTTTTAGAGGCGGAACTTTTCTCCACAGCCGCAAGACACCTGGGAACCACTACCGGATCTATAAACAATGTACCGTTACAGCGTTTAGGTACCTTAATATCCCCTTATTTTTCAGATGCCTTATATTCATATTTAGATTTATGTGCCCCCCCCCCAAATGTCCTCTGGTCTCATCCTGGCCACCCCACCGGTGTAAACGTAGGTGTACACCGGGCTGCGACATGCCCATTTATCAAAGCAAACATCTGCGCTTTTTTTTTACTTCTGCACTGCTCACAAAAGCAAGCGCTGGGTTAAATTAACCCGTTCGATGGCAAATTGTTCCCTGCCACGACAGTGCGTGACTGATACTCCTAAAGCCTCTGCAGCACATAAACTGTGTGCCTTTGGGAAAAGGTACTGAAGTATTTTGTTCTACTATTGGTCACGATAGTGACCAATGGGAAACAGCAGAGTCAAAATTTGCTGAAGTTCTCTGCTTAGTGGCAGAGGATACAGGTCATTCTGATTTTTTAAAAGACCCTGTTTTATTTTCTCACTATGACCGTCACGTTCCGTGGCTTATTTTTCTGGCACAGTTATCATGGCGATGCCTCTTGCAGTCACTAGCGGCTTCACCTTGGTCTACAACACTGTTACTCAACCGGTGGGGCGCGACCCAGAAGTGGGCTGCAGATGCGTTTTCATTGGCTGGTGGAATGTGTGCTTAAAAGGCTTCTTATCAGACTTGCCGTGCATGAAGGCATTGTGCCACTCTTACACATTTTTATTTTACTTTTTAAACTCTAAAAGAGTGTCTGTTGGCTGACAAACAAAGGACGTGCTACAGTATGATGAAAGCAGAGGTTGTCTTGATTTTTGATGGCAACGGTGCAACTTTGGATTGGGGGGGGGGGTATTATGATTAATGGGCGGTTCAACAACATGTATTCTTTGAATGGTCTACATCTGATATAGTTTGAAGATTATAGCTTATACTGCTATATGTACCTCGTGCTCACGGGAGATCGAATTTCATCTCCGGTAACAGATGAAATTCAGCTCTCACCGGTCTCTGTTTGTTTGGCTATGGATAATCCTAGCTATCATCTGATTTCTTTTATATAGTTTTTAAAAGTGTTGGACATGGTGGTTCTCAGCAGGTTTAGCCTCGAGACCCACATTTTAACTTGGTCTTTAAGTCACAACCCAAAATTTTCTACAGTTATTTCACAAAAAATAGCGCAGTAATGTTAAATTGAATAATGCATTTAGTTTAAAGTGCTCTTTTATTCTTGAGCACAAAAGTGCAGGACGACGCCGTGGAATTATAAATAAAGCCTATTGACAATCAAGGCATCCTATTCTGTTCCATTCCATTCTGAAGTGTTCTATTATGGAAGTTGGATGAGGAAGCGTCAGAGCTCTTTGCCCTCGGCGGGCGGGTTTGAGTTGAAAGGCGTTAACTTCTGTACCTGATGCAAACTGCCAGATACTATGGGCGTTATGTAATCGAAAGTCGTCCAGTTACTGAACAAGTGTGTTTTTTTCTTGTTGGAAAATTACCCAGACTTATTAACCTGACTCGTGTGGGTGTTGTTTTAAATGGCGGGTTGCTGTAATTACCTTGTAGTAGTATTGCAGTAATTAGTTCTCTCTCAAAATATTATAGTATAGTAATCCTGGACAAGTAATCGATTAATAAAAAATTACACTCCATTATTCGCGTAGGTACATTTTAATATTTCGTGTTCTCAAAACATTATTTATTTATTGATTTGCTCCCCTTTAACAAATTAATGAGACGTGAGTTGAAAACTCAACCGGGGTAGATGTTATTGTCGCTTATAAATTTAACAAAATTCCTTAAATCGGAACAATTATATTACAATAAATACGGCACCTGTTTGCATGGCTAAATCATATAAGACGAGTTTCCGTGGCTAAAGATCCGCACCTTTTAATCGCTACCTGCTTCACTGCCATTTACTCGACTTGTGCCTATTTATCCACTTGGGGGCAGCAGAGGACTAGCAATAGCGCCGAGATTTTTGAAAGTCATCCATAGTCGTTAATAAAGTTCTCCTTTAAAGCTTAAACAGTAAACATTCCCTGGACAGTTGTTCATTGCGTCCTTGTTAACCCTGCTGTAACTGTAATGTTACCATTAGATAGATATTTTAATTTATTAGAAGTTTTAATTCCATTCTGGGGTGTAACTTTTAACTATTATTTTCAGTGTATTTGCATAATAGCAGCTTTGTATTTCATTTGAGCATGTACTCCCCATGCATCACATCTTCGCCTACCAGTGGGGGGGGGGGGGTTCCTGCAGGGGGTGCTTCGGCCTGATCGGGTACATCAGGGTGTCAGTCCATCATTGGTCATGCTCTCTACAGGTATCGCAGTCTTCAATACAGACCCCCCACCCCACATACTAATCATGTCTGACTCCCTCCCAGCCTCGTGTCCACTGCTTATTGTCCAGCCTGTTCACAACCCGCTGCCCCCCACCTTTCCGTGCATGTGGCACTGAGGGCTTGTCTCTTTTCGCTACAGCGTTACTTTTATCTGCGTGACCCCACAAAGCACCTCATGCAGGGTCCGAGGCCCAGATGCCCGCTGAGGTCTGTCTTTAAAATCACTAAGCTGTCAAATGCACTTCTCTTCCATTGTGTGAGCCCTCGCATTACGAGGTGTGGATAGACCCGTTTTTTTCTGTTATGACACTGCCTAACTAGCTCCTCCTTCTCAGAGAGGCCAGCCTGCGATTGGCCGGGATACTGTCAGCTTGGTTTGAGGCATGTTGCTTTGAGGTCCCGGCATCTCGTAGGTTTACGGTGCACAGAGGTGTGTATCAATAAGCTCCTCTTCCATTCCTACCAGGATGCCAGCATCCCCTTTATAGGATTAACTCCAACCAACCAACATTCAATCATTATTGTGTTATTTTCCGCGACTCTGTACTGCATAAGCAGTTGTCATGTTTGAGAGATGGCAGGATTATGATGTGATATTTATACAGTCCCAGAAGTGCCCCTTTGTGAGACTGCTTTGATTTCGGTCAGAGCTTTCAGGCAGATAGTCCCTTTTAGGTCAGGCGCTGAGGAGTCCTTTATTTCCAAGATAGAAGCGACTTTTGTGACTTCCAAAAGTGACTTCCCAAAGTGACTTCTCAAAGTGATTTCCCATTTGCATCTCTTAGAAGCATCTCTGCATCCCCCCTCCTAGTGTGTCAGACCGTGTGACCTGGGCCAGGTTCACGCAGGACAACCTGGCGCAGGCGCAGCGGGAGCTGCGGGCCTCGGCGGAGCTGCAGCTGCTGTGCGAGCGTGTGCTGCAGGAGACCGCCGAGGACCTGCAGGCCCAGTGTGCCGCTGTGGATGCCGCCTTTGCCCACCGCTGCCAGGAAGTGTCCGAGGCCAAAGTGGCGATGGAGCTGCACCTGACCCAGGTATGGGGGGGAACAACATCACCACCAAGCGCCGCCCAGGCCGCAGCACACGCCGGGCCCTGAACCGCGGGCTGCTGGCCGGCGATGATGGAAGTGTGGCTGTGTCTCCTCTCCCCTGGCAGATCCTGGAGCAGATCGGGGCCCAGGAGCGAAACATTGCCATGCTACAGCAGGCCCTGCGAGACAAAGAGGCGCCCCAGCGGGTCACCCAGACCCGGCTGCACCAGCGGGCCCAGAGGCCCAACGTGGAGCTGTGCCAAGACGAACCCCAGCTCAGGTCAGCAGGGGGCGTGTCAAAGGGGTTAGGAGTATTATTGTTTACCTACTGATGTTAAAAAGAATTATTATAAATATTACATATTTACAGTATGTATACGTGACTGCATCAAACCTGCTGCCCTTAGCTACGTTTGCATTAGCGAGATGCATGTCCTGGTCCTGTGACTGCATCAGGCCTGCTGCCCTTAGCTCTGTTAGCATTAGCGAGATGCATGTCCTGGTCCTGTGACTGCATCAAACCTGCTGCCCTTAGCTACGTTAGCATTAGCGAGATACATGTCCTGGTCCTGTGACTGCATCAGGCCTGCTGTCCTTAGCTCTGTTAGCATTAGCGAGATGCATGTCCTGGTCCTGTGACTGCATCAGGCCTGCAGCCCTAGGCTTTGTTAGCATTAGCGAGATACATGTCCTGGTCCTGTGACTGCATCAGGCCTGCTGTCCTTAGCTCTGTTAGCATTAGCGAGATGCATGTCCTGGTCCTGTGACTGCGTCAAACCTGCTGCCCTTAGCTACGTTAGCATTAGCGAGATGCATGTCCTGGTCCTGTGACTGCATCAGGCCTGCTGCCCTTGGCTTTGTTAGCATTAGCGAGATGCATGTCCTGGTCCTGTGACTGCATCAGGCTTGCTGCCCTTGGCTTTGTTAGCATTAGCAAGATGCATGTCCTGGTCCTGTGACTGCGTCAAACCTGCTGCCCTTAGCTACGTTAGCATTAGCGAGATGCATGTCCTGGTCCTGTGACTGCATCAGGCCTGCTGCCCTTGGCTCTGTTAGCATTAGCGAGATGCATGTCCTGGTCCTGTGACTGCATCAAACCTGTTGTCTTTAGCTTTGTTAGCATTAGTGTACTACATGTCCTGGCCCATTAACTGCATCAGGCCTGCTGCCCTTAGCTCTGTTAGCATTAGCGAGATGCATGTCCTGGTCCTGTGACTGCATCAGGCCTGCTGCCCTTGGCTTTGTTAGCATTAGTGAGATGCATGTCCTGGTCCTGTGACTGCATCAGGCCTGCTGCCCTTGGCTTTGTTAGCATTAGCGAGATGCATGTCCTGTGGGTTGGGGCAGTTTGCTGATGCCTCCACTTACAGGCAATTTTTCAATTGTTTCATGTTTATTGATTTTTTTAATAGTTGCCCTGATTGTGCTCAATGTCATTTTAACAGTTTATCAATCTTTCTATACTCTCACCTAATTTTTAAAGGTTAACAACCTTTAATGTTATTTGACATGAATGATCTTTGGATTTATGCTTGTTGATGGATGACAATGGGATTTTGCACGTGTCTGACATCATATATGTACCCCAGAGAAACAGGAAATGGCAAATTATGATTCATATCTGGATGGTTTGTTAGGTGTTATTATTTTTACCTCACATTCATTAGGGTTGCCAATAACTCTGAATTTGACTGTAGGTATTGAACTGAAGTATAGTATAGAAGAGGGTAAATGTTCAGCTGTCTCTCCACCCTTGGCCCCCCAACAGTCTGGTCGCCGAAGCAGGTGAGATTGAGTGCGCTGTGGAGTCACTGCAGCGACGGCTGGCCGAGTCACAGCGGTCACTGCGCCACCTGGAGGACACACGCATGGCACTGGAGAAGGCCACTGCGACCAAGACGCACAGTCTGCTGGTGGACCGGGAGATGTGCATGAGCCACCGGGACCGCTACCCGACCGCCAGCACGCTGGCCGGATACTGATCCCCGCAACAGGCTCACTCTCTCCCTCTAACACTCCTTGTAACACTCTCTCACTCCCTCTGTGTTTTTTCACTCTCCCTCATGCTCTGGCCACTCCCCCATGAACAGCTCTGTCCGCATCTCTCAGTGATTCCTCCTTTTCCTTTGCTGTAGAATTCCCATGTTTTCCAGTCAAGCCCTCCGGCTCTTTTTTTGTTCTTATTTGATTGTTTGCTACTTTTCATCAAATCAGTCTTAATTCAAAAGTATTAAAACCGCTCTGGCATTAAAAGGTACGGAGCAGTGTAGGTGTGGCAGGACAGCTGAGGACACCTACGGCGTGTCCAGCACTGTCCATTTAAGCCTTTAAACAGGGTGTTCTGACACATTGGGTCTCACAAGAAGGATTTGTCATGTAATCGCTTGCTTGACTTTGCGTCTTTTACGTTGACTTTGGTAATGAGAAACTCTGCTCTGTGTGTTTCATGCTTTTATGTGTCATTAAACAGAGAGCACTGCTCTGCATCAGACTTAAAAAGAGCATTATGTGAAAAAACATTACCATGTACTTGTTCTCCTGCTTGTACAATGGCAAATAACGCCTTGTTTCGGCAGACATTGTGCTTCCTTCAGAGAAACAGCTGACTGGAATATCAAACATGTTAACAGCACCTGTCAGGATCATGCCAGGACAGAAAATATGGTGGCATGTTCTTGACATCCAGCTAATTCTCCGACACGCAGAGCATGTAGCCCCAGGCTGCTGCTAGCATGCTGGATACTGGGGGGTCGCGGCCGCGTGGAGATGAGAGTCACGCAGTCACTCAGGGAAACTGGAGAGACACAGTCACTGAAGGAGCATGATGAAAGGTCAAAGCTGTCATCCAGAGGCTACATGGAATCATACATGGAGGCGAGGTATTCTCTGTGAGAGAAGAAACTAACCAAGAGGCAGAGCTAGTGTCTTGATGGGGTGCAGACCAAGGGGCAAAGTGAGCATGTTGATGATGTACAGACGGGAGGCAGAGTAAGTGTGTTGATGAGGTACAGACCGAGAGGCAGAACGAGTGTGTTGATGAGGTACAGACCGAGAGGCAGAGCGAGTGTGTTGATGAGGTACAGACCGAGAGGCAGAGCGAGGGTGTTGATGAGGTACAGACCGAGAGGTAGAGTGAGCGCATTGATGGGGTCACCTGCTGCATCTCCACCTTGCTCACTTCTTGCTGAGGCCCAGAGTGCTGCTCATTGGCTGTTGGCCAGCCGTTCAGATGCCAGTCAGCCAATCTCCTCTTGAGGACAAGACAAAGCCAATAGATCCCAAGCGGTGACATAACTATCAAATAACAAAGTAAGTGTAGTGGGAAATGTAATGAAATTTTCCTGCGTGAGGCCAGTGTTCAGGGGAGAGTCACAGCACACTGGACAACAGGCAGTCGGTGCCCTCTGCAATCTCCCATCGCTGCACATGCTTTCTGTGTTGGTTTTTCATACTAGTTATGAATATTTAGTGTAATAAAAATTGTATTAGTGTATGAAAATGACATGTGCACCACTTCTGAGGTCTGGAAAATAGCGTGCATCACTGGCTGTAGCAGTTGAATAGGTACGTAGGAGGAGGGGAAGGGTGGAACAGCGTGGTTAAGGGTTGGTTAACCTAGTTAAGGGCTGTTCTGCTGTCTCTCCCTGTGATTGACTGATGGTCACAGTCCAAAGCTTTGATATAGCACCTCTTTTTAAAGGAGTCATAGCCTGCACACACATTCTACAAATGCAATAAACATATTCTCAGGAATTGTTTTCCAGAGGCTTTGAAGCACAGGATTAATAAAAAGCTTTTAATGGACTTGTGCCAAGAATCCTTCTAAGGTAATTCTGCTTCCTGTGTGTTTCAGGCTGGAAACACAGCTTTGATTTGCCTCCTTGTTGTGACCTTTAACCAAAGGATGACAAATTCCCAAACTTAACTCAACAATGTCCTGTTTTTGTGCTAAAGAAGCCATGCAGATCAGATTCCATGCAAACCTGAGTGGTTAGATACTACAATATTAAATGCTGATCCTGACACAGTTGGGAAAGCAGATGTTAATCTTGTCTAACAGGGGTTGGTGTGCGAGTGACTCATTGGCTGAGGATGCTGTGCATGTGAGCGGCGGGTTGCTGGTTCAGAGACCCAGAGTTTGGCCTTTGAGCAAACCCCTTATCCTCCGTCTCCCCCAGGATGGTCTGACCCCAGCTTTCTCAAGGAAAGGCAAAGACAGACTCCCCTGCCTTTGATTATTACTTTGGGCTTTTAGGAAACAATCTGTTTCTCAGCTTGTCACTTTGTCAGCTTAGGGTAGTTCTGCTGTGTTCTGGAAGCAGCTGCTGTTCCTGGAAACACTAAGTATTTCGCATTTGATGGAGATTGAAATGCCTTCAAGGAATAAACGGCCATTCTGCTTCCCTGGGTGTTACTCTGGGCTGCCACTTACAGCTCGCTGGTCTGGGCTGATTGCTGTGTGTTAGGCATCCATCTTAACTACTGAACAATGACAGGATGGGGGTGGTTTGTGGAATTCTGGGAAACCTTCTTTCGTAAGTATGCAGACCCAAGCCCGGACGTTGCAAGGAGGACAGTCCTTCTTGGTGTGATCGACCTTTCTTTCAGATTCATGATCGTTACAGTGTCCAGGGCTCGACTCCTGACCGCATGATCTTTGCATATGAAGCCTGGTTCCCTTCCGCTGTTCACAGACGGGCTAACCAGCGTCTCTAAAGTGCCCAGAGTACGTCAGTGTGTCCCCTGCAATGGACTGGCGTCCCATGCATTATACTCCCTGCCTTGCACTTGGGCTTACTGTGACCCTACACTGGATAGGCAGTTATGTAATGGCGATGGAGGGTGCGGCTGAACACGTTCGCTTTTGGGTTATGTGGCGGGTTATAAATGAAAAGGCAGGAGTGACATCTGGAGAAGCCAGAAGAAAAGGCCTCTGCAGTTATGGGATTTGTGTGCTGAATAATGACGGCTCCGGGAACTCAGGAACAATATTCAAATTAAGAGAACGAGAAGAAATAAAAGAAGATATTTATTTACGAAGCGGCTTTCACAAAGTGACAAAGTGCTGTACATAAAAACAGACAAACGGCAAACAGAAGATTAAAAACACAAGCTAGCACTCCAGTGGACAGTAAACACTAGACAACAACAAAAAGAGCACATGGTGACCCGAAGGCGAGGCTGAACAAATATTCAGCTGTTTTTTGAAGCCATCAATGGTGCTGGCAGCCCGCAAAGCAGGAGGAAGGTTGTTCCAGCATCTCAGTGCGACAGACCAGAGGCACGATCGCCGTGTGTCTTTAGCCTCGTACGGGGAACAATAAGGACCTGATGAGACGACCTGGGTGACCGACTGGTGGCATGTCGGTGCAGACGATCAGAATTATACTGGGTTTGACCATTCGGAGATCTGTAACTGGGGGCTAGAACTTTAAAACAGATTCTAAATTCTACCAGAAGCCAATGAAGAGAAAATAAAATGGGGATGATATGTGACCACTTACTAGTGTGTTAACAGTCTAGCAGCATTTTGAATAGACTGAAAACATAGCAGTGAGATCTTATTTAAGCAAGTGAAATGTGACGAGATGAAGGCATGAACCAACATCTCCATCTGAGTCGTAATCACTGCTGTTCTCAAGAGAACAAACAGGACAAAAGCATTCACTCTGATCACATAGATATAAAAGTGATGTGATGTGTATAAAGTGTGCATGTCCTTCCCAGTGCCCCAGTGAATTAGCATCTCCAAATCCTACTTAGTGTCCAGCTCTGTGTGTGAAAGAGCGCCCCCTATGAGGCACTGGCAGCCACATGCCCTCATGGGCTGAAGATCTGAAAGCGAAACCACTCTGCCGACGCTGGCATTTACACTGGCGCTCTTCCGATCACAGGCACTGCACCATAACCCACTGAGCCACACACTGCAGTTGCAGTGTGTACAGGAGCTACTGGGAGGTGATGTGGGCGTCTGTGAGTTTGGAAGCTGTTAATGTGAGTGTCAATGCTGGAATCTCGGAGTACGGCCTTGTGAAGATCTTCATTAAGAGGTTTCTACAGGAGCAGCCAGAGAAGAAGGGTGACCCTTTCTGACCCACCTGGCACCTCTGAGCATACAAAACTGCGTCATCATTCTGTGGAGATGAAAGCTGTATGACGGGTTTGCTGGATAGAACAAACAATAAGATGCATCAGAAACAGGTCAGAGGACAATGTTTGTTTAGCTTCCCTCACAGTTCTGTGAATTTATCCCGTACCAGCAGGTCTTCTCACTTTCTGTTGCCAAATCTTCCATGTGGCTTCCTTCTGGGCACCGAATCTGCTGCCCGGACCGCAGGACACAAAGGAGAAGAGACACTTTTTTTCCAAGGGCTGTTCAACTTTTGAACTCGAAGCCACTATTACCCTCTGCCTTTATGCACCAAACCCCATAAAGGTATAACCACATTCTCACATTCCCATAAAGGTATAACCACATTCTCACATTCCCATAAAGGTATAACCACATTCTCACATTCCCATAAAGGTATAACCATATTCTCACATTCCCATAAAGGTATAACCACATTCTCACATTCCCATAAAGGTATAACCACATTCTCACATTCCCATAAAGGTATAACCACAATCTCACATTCCCATAAAGGTATAACCACATTCTCACATTCCCATAAAGGTATAACCACATTCTCACATTCCCATAAAGGTATAACCACATTCTCACATTCCCATAAAGGTATAACCACATTCCCATAAAGGTATAACCACATTCTCACATTCCCATAAAGGTATAACCACATTCTCACATTCCCATAAAGGTATAACCACATTCTCACATTCCCATAAAGGTATAACCACAATCTCACATTCCCATAAAGGTATAACCACATTCTCACATTCCCATAAAGGTATAACCACATTCTCACATTCCCATAAAGGTATAACCACATTCTCACATTCCCATAAAGGTATAACCACATTCTCACATTCCCATAAAGGTATAACCACATTCTCACATTCCCATAAAGGTATAACCACAATCTCACATTCCCATAGAGGTATAACCACATTCTCACATTCCCATAGAGGTATAACCACATTCTCACATTCCCATAAAGGTATAACCACATTCTCACATTCCCATAAAGATATAACCACATTCTCACATTCCCATAAAGGTATAACCACATTCTCACATTCCCATAAAGGTATAACCACATTCTCACATTCCCATAAAGGTATAACCACATTCTCACATTCCCATAAAGATATAACCACATTCTCACATTCCCATAAAGGTATAACCACATTCTCACATTCCCATAAAGATATAACCACATTCTCACATTCCCATAAAGGTATAACCACATTCTCACATTCCCATAAAGGTATAACCACATTCTCACATTCCCATAAAGGTATAACCACATTCTCACATTCCCATAAAGGTATAACCACATTCTCACATTCCCATAAAGGTATAACCACATTCTCACATTCCCATAAAGATATAACCACATTCTCACATTCCCATAAAGGTATAACCACATTCTCACATTCCCATAAAGATATAACCACATTCTCACATTCCCATAAAGGTATAACCACATTCTCACATTCCCATAAAGATATAACCACATTCTCACATTCCCATAAAGGTATAACCACATTCTCACATTCCCATAAAGGTATAACCACATTCTCACATTCCCATAAAGGTATAACACATTCTCACATTCCCATAAAGGTATAACACATTGTCACATTCCCATAAAGGTATAACCACATTCTCACATTCCCATAAAGGTATAACCACATTCTCACATTCCCATAAAGGTATAACCACATTCTCACATTCCCATAAAGATATAACCACATTCTCACATTCCCATAAAGGTATAACACATTCTCACATTCCCATAAAGGTATAACCACATTCTCACATTCCCATAAAGGTATAACCACATTCTCACATTCACATAAAGGTATAACACATTGTCACATTCCCATAAAGGTATAACCACATTCTCACATTCCCATAAAGGTATAACCACATTCTCACATTCCCATAAAGGTATAACCACATTCTCACATTCCCATAAAGGTATAACCACATTCTCACATTCCCATAAAGGTATAACACATTGTCACATTCCCATAAAGGTATAACCACATTCTCACATTCCCATAAAGGTATAACACATTCTCACATTCCCATAAAGGTATAACCACATTCTCACATTCCCATAAAGGTATAACCACATTCTCACATTCCCATAAAGGTATAACACATTGTCACATTCCCATAAAGGTATAACCACAATCTCACATTCCCATAAAGGTATAACCACATTCTCACATTCCCATAAAGGTATAACCACATTCTCACATTCCCATAAAGGTATAACACATTGTCACATTCCCATAAAGGTATAACCACATTCTCACATTCCCATAAAGGTATAACCACATTCTCACATTCCCATAAAGATATAACCACATTCTCACATTCCCATAAAGGTATAACCACATTCTCACATTCCCATAAAGGTATAACCACATTCTCACATTCCCATAAAGGTATAACCACATTCTCACATTCCCATAAAGGTATAACACATTGTCACATTCCCATAAAGGTATAACACATTGTCACATTCCCATAAAGGTATAACCACATTCTCACATTCCCATAAAGGTATAACCACATTCTCACATTCCCATAAAGGTATAACCACATTCTCACATTCCCATAAAGGTATAACCACATTCTCACATTCCCATAAAGGTATAACACATTCTCACATTCCCATAAAGGTATAACCACATTCTCACATTCCCATAAAGGTATAACCATATTCTCACATTCCCATAAAGGTATAACCACATTCTCACATTCCCATAAAGGTATAACACATTGTCACATTCCCATAAAGGTATAACCACATTCTCACATTCCCATAAAGGTATAACCACATTCTCACATTCCCATAAAGGTATAACCACATTCTCACATTCCCATAAAGGTATAACACATTGTCACATTCCCATAAAGGTATAACACATTGTCACATTCCCATAAAGGTATAACCACATTCTCACATTCCCATAAAGGTATAACCACATTCTCACATTCCCATAAAGGTATAACACATTGTCACATTCCCATAAAGGTATAACCACAATCTCACATTCCCATAAAGGTATAACCACATTCTCACATTCCCATAAAGGTATAACCACATTCTCACATTCCCATAAAGGTATAACACATTGTCACATTCCCATAAAGGTATAACCACATTCTCACATTCCCATAAAGGTATAACCACATTCTCACATTCCCATAAAGGTATAACCACATTCTCACATTCCCATAAAGGTATAACACATTGTCACATTCCCATAAAGGTATAACCACAATCTCACATTCCCATAAAGGTATAACCACATTCTCACATTCCCATAAAGGTATAACCACATTGTCACATTCCCATAAAGGTATAACACATTGTCACATTCCCATAAAGGTATAACCACATTCTCACATTCCCATAAAGGTATAACCACATTCTCGTTCCCCACTACCTACTGACCTCCCCATTTTTTGCATCTTATGTTAGTCTGTTAATTTACTTACTTGCAACTGCAATTTTGCAGCTTGTGTATATATTGAGAACCATTTTATTACTTAATTTATTTATTATTATTATTATTATTATTATTATTACTTTTATTCTGATTTTTTAGTTTTATTTTATTTGCTCTATTTGTTTAATGTCTGGTTCTGTGTCTGTGCAACACTGCTCTACGTGCCTCAAACTGCCCCTCAGGGACAAATAGAGTTTTTTGAATAGATTTGATTTGATTCATCTCCACATCCATCCGACTCATGACACTTCCTCAATGTGCCCAGGCCTTTCACTTTCTTCCTGTATTGTCATACCTTGCCGTGCCAGTTTGGAAAAGTGCTGTTCTTTTGTGAAAATTCCCTTACCGTGGCTTTGCTTTCAGGTCCAGTCCTCTGTCTTTTTCCACAATAGGACACTGAGACAAGCAGTCCTCGGTGTCTTTGTGCCAATATATGATAAACATCATTCGATGTAATAATCCTTTTGTATTCCATGACCTTGACCTGTCTGAGGCATCGCTCACAGCCCTTAATACCTGGAGAGAAAAGCACTTTCAGAAAGCACACTTCCTGGTAATGATGTCATGCTTGGTAAAAATCATGCACATAGCCCTGTGACTCCCACATGTGAGCTGACTCAAGATCAGGGCTGGACCCATGATCGAATAAATACTTTTATAAAATTAATAACTGGTTGGTTAGTGACCTTATGTGGCACATCAGTGGGTTGAGTGGTTCTCTGACATCACCGGGACCTTGAACACCCCCCTAAAAAGAGTGATGAGCTCGGCGCACGGTCTGGCAGATGTCTGAAAGAACCCATGGACTGTAATAGCCTGGGCCCAGTGATACGATGGACCCACAAGTTTGTACCGCCAGGTATAGGGCGGTAGAGACTTTCTAATGGCAGAGATGACCGTTAACTTATCCGATAGTTTCTCATGAATCGGAGGATGACATCAAGTGACCTTCAAAAGGAATGGGAAACATTAAGTGCAGATGTGAAGTGCACTGCTAGGACAGTGTGTATCAGGCTGCTAGAAGCAGGACTGAGGTCCCATAACGCAAGAAGAAGCCCTTTATTATAAGAAAAAGGGAATAACCAGACTGGAGTTTGCAAAAAATATATATTATTTTCAGATGCATACCGATAAATTGAGAAATTATTGATTTTTTTATTATGACTGTATAAGGTGGTGATGACAGTTGGTGTCACAGGAAGAGGTGGGGGTCACCTGAACTGCTGGATTTTTTTTTTGTTCCTTGTTTGCCATGCAGTCATTCAGAAACCTTTCTCATGTTTGATGAGGTAAACAGTCATTTGGAAAACCCTGTTCGTGTGCAATGAGATAAACAGTCATTTGGAAACTCAGCCTGTGTGTTATGAGGTAAATAGTCATTTGGAAACCCAGATTATGTGTGATGAGGTCAACTCCTGGCCATGCTGTTTGTGTGGCATGCAAACATAAGCAGGTAGTTGGCATCTACCAATTGTAAAAAAGTGTGTGAGTGAGTGTGTGTGAGAGTGTGGATTAGGTTTATATTACATTGTGGGGACCATTTTTCAGGTTCCCACAAAGATCTGTGAAAGCAATCAAAAAAGTAAAAATGCCAAAAGTCTCCAATTTTGTTTGGTTACTAATGGTTAAGGTTAGGGCTGGGTAGGGGTTAAGGTCATCATGATGTGATAAGAGGTTTCCCCATAGAAATGAATGGAGACTTGTTGTGTGTGCAAGTGTGTGTGTGTGTGTGTGTGTGTGTGTGAGCGGGTTTACCTATCCTTATGGGGACATAATGTCCCCATAACGTGATAAATATCAGTTTTTTTTCCCTTATGGGGACCGGTTTCCTATTTTATAAAAATCAGTGATTGCTATGAAAAAACTAAAAATGCAAAAACTCTTGTATTTTGTTAGGTTACTTATGGTTATGGTTAGGGCAGGGTAGGGGTTAAGGTTGTCATAGTTAGCATTAGCATTTGTCCCATTGAAATGAATGAGCGGTCCCCATAAGGATATGTTAACCCTACGTGTGTGTGTGTGTGTGTGTGTGTGTGTGTGCACTGCCAATCCCTCATGTCTAGGGTGACCAGATAATCCATGTCAGGGAGGACACTCTGAGCTAGGACAGGAATTGTAAATTACCATTTCAATTAAAAGGACCCGAATTTCACTTGAGCAATGAGCTCTTGCTGTGTGCTGATTGGTCAGTCTCCTATAATCATGCATGTGTCACTAATGCTAATGTGAAACAGCTGGATGAGTCTTTCAGTCAAGGAAACAAACCAGTCAAAGCACAAGAAGAGCTGAACTATTTAGCCGAGCACAGGAGCCTTTCAATTAGAAAGTAGTTTGTAAAACCCGAAGTAGCTCAAAGTGTCCTCCCTGACATGGATTATCTGGTCACCCTACTCATGTCACTGATCAGGATAAGCGATTATGAGATGGATGCTTGGTTAAATATATAAATAAATTAAATGCATCACTAACCATCAGATATCTTGCAGTGTTGTGTCCAGGAAGGTCTGAAAGGTTACATAGTCATTTTCCTGAAATTAGTTCTGGGTATCTCTATATTTAGAATTCACTTTCCTGTCCTTTTGAATATTATTTGAATGAAATTTATTTTAAATGTTCTGAAACAATTTATCTTATCTTCCGGCATTTCAAGGTATTAGCATTCTATTTTGGGGGATTAATAAAAGATATTTTACTTAGAGAAATTCTTAAAATTAACCTCAAAAATTTGTGTCATTATTGATTTTATGCTTTGTACTAAGAAATATATTTTCATATTTCATAAAAAGTTGCATTTTACTGCTGAAGCCCCTGACCACAATTATGTGCCGCTGTTGCTATGGAGATGTGGATAAAAACATACCCACGGCAGAAGATGTTACCTTCATTAAAGCTGTCATCATGACATGGCCTCCTGCTAGCATCCTCCAACAGGAAGCTCACTCAGGAAACCCTCCCCCACTCTCACTGAGGCCCAGAGCAAACACAGCACAATGTACATTAAAAAGCACACACACTGCCAGTGTTACGAAGTGCAGTACTCATCCCAGCAACTTCCAGTATTACCATGTTCAGTACTCATCCCAGCAACGTCCGGTATTACCATGTTCAGTACTCATCCCAGCAACTTCCAGTATTACCATGTTCAGTACTCATCCCAGCAACTTCCAGTATTACCATGTTCAGTACTCATCCCAGCAACGTCCGGTATTACCATGTTCAGTACTCATCCCAGCAACGTCCGGTATTACCATGTTCAGTACTCATCCCAGCAACGTCCGGCATTACCATGTTCAGTACTCATCCCAGCAACGTCCGGTATTACCATGTTCAGTACTCATCCCAGCAACGTCCGGTATTACCATGTTCAGTACTCATCCCAGCAACGTCCGGTATTACCATGTTCAGTACTCATGCCAGCAACGTCCGGTATTACCATGTTCAGTACTCATCCCAGCAACTTCCGGTATTACCATGTTCAGTATTCATCCCAGCAATTACCGGTATCAGCATGTTCAGTACTCAGCCCAGCAATTACCGGTATTACCATGTTCAGTACTCATCCCAGCAACTTCCGGTATTACCATGTTCAGTACTCATCCCAGCAACTTCCGGTATTGCCATGTTCAGTACTCATCCCAGCAATTACCAGTATCAGCATGTTCAGTACTCATCTCAACAACTTCCAGTATTACCATGTTCAGTACTCATCCCAGCAACGTCTGGTATTACCATGTTCAGTACTCATCCCAGCAACTTCCGGTATTACCATGTTCAGTATTCATCCCAGCAATTACCGGTATCAGCATGTTCAGTACTCAGCCCAGAAATTACCGGTATTACCATGTTCAGTACTCATCCCAGCAACTTCCGGTATTACCATGTGCAGTACTCATCCCAGCAACTTCCGGTATTGCCATGTTCAGTACTCATCCCAGCAATTACCAGTATCAGCATGTTCAGTACTCATCTCAGCAACTTCCAGTATTACCATGTTCAGTACTCATCCCAGCAACTTCCGGTATTACCATGTTCAGTAATCATCCCAACTATTGTATATGCAATAATAATAATAATAATAATAATCTGCAATATGTTTCCCAGTTATTACTAGTGCCACAATATGCAGTACTCATCCCTGCTCTCCCAGAAATGCAACGTACAGTACATATCCCAAAGATTACTGGTGTTACAGTGCAGTACTCATCCCTGCTGTCCCAGAAATGCAACGTACAGTACATATCCCAAAGATTACTGGTGTTACAGTGCAGTACTCATCCCTGCTGTCCCAGAAATGCAACGTACAGTACATATCCCAAAGATTACTGGTGTTACAGTGCAGTACTCATCCCTGCTGTCCCAGAAATGCAACGTACAGTACATATCCCAAAGATTACTGGTGTTACAGTGCAGTACACGCCCCAGTTAATACCACTGGTATGGTGTGCAGCACACAATTTAGAATTTGGTGATCAGTTGTCATTGTTGATACACCACAGCACACAGTGCACAACAACGAAATGTGTTCTCTGCATTTAACCCATATGTGACAATGTGACATAGCAGGGGGCAGCTAATTCAGTGCCCGGGGAGCAGTGCTTGGGGGCGGTACCTTGCTCAGGGTACCTCAGTGGTGCCTTGCTGGTCGGGGATTCGAATCTGCAATCTTTCAATTACAAGTGCGCTTCCCTAACCATTAAGCCACTGCCCCGAAAAATAAAAAAATCAGGGGAGAGCGCGAACGCCGTCCCCCGCTACCAGAAATGATGCAGTGGAGATTCCCACATTTGGGGAATTCGCAGGGGTCAGCACAGCCGCAGTGCAATGGCTGGGCCTCACCCTGGGTGAAGCACCTTCCTGATCATGGTGTGTCCCCTGCCAGGTTAGTATAACACATCCCAGCTATTACCATCGGGTTAGTGATGATTATACGGAGCACGCTCACCCTCCCTCTGCCCTCCGGAAAATCGCCGAAATTATCCTTTCCTTTGTATACACGCTGTGGCAGGAGAAAATATTTTCATTCTGATTATTTTCCCTCTGATGGCTGCCAACCTCTCAAGCTGTGCAGACCTGGTGGTCTGATTAGCTTCCCCCCACCCTCATGATGGGATTTTAATTTCCTGCAGCTCTTTATTTTTTAGCAGGGGTGGGGGGCTTATGAACCTCCTGAATGGAGGGGGGTGTAAGGAATTAAGGGACAGTGATGCTAGATAAACTAAGCAAAGCACTGCAGTACCAGAGTAAAAGGAGCTTGTGACAAGGACCAGACAAGCAGACCAGGGAGCCCCTCACACACTCACACTGTCACACACACATACACACTGTCACACACACACATACACACTGTCACACACACACATACACACTCTGTCACACACACATACACACTCTCTCACACACACATGCACACTGTCACACACACACATACACACTCTCTCACACACACATGCACACTGTCACACACACATACACACTCTCTCACACACACATGCACACTGTCACACACACATACACACTCTCTCACACACATATGCACACTGTCACACACACATACACACTCTCTCACACACACATTCACCCAGTATCACACACACACTCTCACACACTTGGGTTTGTAATTATATCTTTGTGGGGATTCTCCATTCATTTCTATGGGCATAATCTTAATCCCAACATGACGACCTTAACCCTTACCCAGACCTAACCTTAACCATAAGTATTCAATGGTCCCCACGACATCAAAATAACAGGTTTACACTGTGGGGAACATTTGGTCCCCACAATGTAATATAAACATAATCCACTCTCACACATACTCTCATACACACTCGCACTCTCACACAAATTCACGCACTCACACAAACACTCTCTCTCTCACATACATTTACAACATGGTCATCAGGTTGTCTCAGTGTGGAAGCTAGTACTCAACACCTGTCTGTATGCACTTTTCCACACGGAAATGTTATTCCCAAAGTTGTCCGTGGCAACGAAACAGTGGAATCATTTAACTAATAGGGCATTTCTATGTACATGAATATAGTGAAGTGATTAACTGCCGAGCACATGATTAAAAATTATGTACAGTTTTATTTTGCAGTTAAGTGCTCTTATAAATGGGAGCCAGTTCAATATGATGAATGCTGCACAGGGCCTTAATCACCAGCTCAATATGATAAAATGCTGCACAGGGCCTTAATCACCAGCTCAATATGATGAAATGCTGCACAGGGCCTTAATCACCAGCTCAATATGATGAAATGCTGCACAGGGCCTTAATCACCAGCTCAATATGATGAAATGCTGCACAGGGCCTTAATCATCAGCTCAATATGATGAAATGCTGCACAGGACCTTAACCACCAGCTCAATATGATGAAATGCTGCACAGGGCCTTAATCACCAGCTCAATATGATGAACTGCTGCACAGGGCCTTAACCACCAGCTCAATATGATGAAATGCTGCACAGGGCCTTAATCACCAGCTCAATATGATGAACTGCTGCACAGGGCCTTAATCACCAGCTCAATATGATGAAATGCTGCACAGGACCTTAATCACCAGCTCAATATGATGAAATGCTGCACAGAGCCTTAATCACCAGCTCAATATGATGAACTGCTGCACAGGGCCTTAGTCACCAGCTCAATATGATGAAATGCTGCACAGGGCCTTAATCACCAGCTCAATATGATGAAATGCTGCACAGGACCTTAATCACCAGCTCAATATGATGAAATGCTGCACAGGGCCTTAATCACCAGCTCAATATGATGAAATGCTGCACAGGGCCTTAATCACCAGCTATTTAGGAAGGAACGTCACTAAAACCTAACACCAGAGGCGGAGGGGGAGGGGGGAGACCAGGATGCCTGGCTACCTTGCAGGGAGTCTCCCGAAGTTTCCATGGCATTGATCTCGTTGGTTGCCTGAAAGCTTCCTCTGACAGATTAACGAGGCATGAAGCAGAACAAATGACTGCTGTATAACCTTAGTGTGTGTTGGGCGTGGACATATCGCAGCATTAGAATCGATTATCTGGCTGCAGTGTGGCCCCATGTTATCTCACTTCAGCAAAACGCCTTTGTAACAGAGTTCAAAATGTTACTTGGCAGAGGCTGTTGATCACTGGGATTCATCTCATCCAGCAGGAGGTGCTGTGGATGCCTTTAGCACATGTGATGCACTAAAACTGTGGCTTTAATGTGGCCAATTTCAAGTTCTTGCATTTTTAGTGTATTCATTACAGTTACAGATTTTTATTAAATTAGGTTTGCCAAAAAAAAAAAAACGGGTATTCATCATGTTGTGGGGACATTGTGTCCCCATAAGGTAAGGTATACCCATTCACACATGCACACACACACACATGCACATACACACACACACACACACATTTACACGCACGTGCACACATATACACGCACACACACACACACACACACACATTTACACGCACGTGCACACATATACACACATGCACACACACACACACACACATATACACGCATATGCACACATATACACACACATATACACACTTGCACATACATACACGCACACACACACGCACATACATACACGCACACACACACACATATACACGCATATGCACACATATACACACACATATACACACTTGCACATACATACACGCACACACACACATTTACACGCACGTGCACACATATACACACATACACACACACACGCATTAGCACAGCTTGAGCCCACATGGCATTTAATGTCGTCAGCCAGAACAGCTGAGACAACACAGTTAGGTGTAACAAATGCCCTTTATATAATCAAACTTGTCTTTAGTGATATTTTAACTGTCTTATTCCATCTGTAAAATGCACTTTACAATACCTGGCCAAAAGTAAGTCCCACACTTTAATATTTCGTTGTACCAACTTTAGCTTTGATTATGGTGCAGTCGTCACTGCATTGTTTCCACATGCTTATGCAACATCTCAACATGCTTTTTCATCCAGATTTGCGTTCACTTCTCATGATCTTGTATTGATGACAAGTGCCTTAAACCATTCTGTAAAGTCTTCTTCCGCTCATCTCAAAGACTTTCAATGGGGTTAAGGTCAAGACTCTGCGGTGGTCCATTGACACTCCCAGACCCACTCTTTGATAACTCGAGCCTGGCGAATCTTGGCATTATCGTCCTGGATTATATGCTCATTCCATTAGGTATGAAAAAGTCCATTGATGGGAAATCTGGCCATTCAGTATATTCAGGTACTCAACTGACTTCACGTTACTGCTACATAACATGAGTCATAACAATGATCCAATCATTGGCTCTTAGGTAATTGCTGATTTAAATTCAAAAGGTTTGTTTGTAGCCAGTCACATATATATTACTAGTGGGGACCAAGTGTTTCCAGAATGTTATAGAAACCTGTTATGTTGATGTTGTGGTGGCCACCTTTTCAGTTTCCACAAGAGGTTACTTATGGTTCAGGTTAGGGTTGGGTAGCGGTTAAGGTTGTCATTGCTGGGATTAGGGTTTTGTCCATAGAGATGAATGAACGGTCCCCACAAAGATATGAGTACAGGTCAGTGTGTGTGTGTGTGTGTGTGTGTGTGTGTGTGTGCGTGCTTTCTGTAAAATACAGATTTCTAGAAACTTTCAAGAAATTCTGTTGTTTGAATAATAATTTGACTGTAACTCTAAAAAATCCAAATGTAGAAATTGGGACATAAATGGTGACAATGTTCTGACGGGGAATATCAACAAAGTTAATTACTATTCAGAACATTTTTCCTTTACACACCATTCTCTTTCATCAAATTGAGCAAACAGTGCGGGTATGTTGCATTCCCTGATCAAAAAAGCATGCATTTATGAATAAAAAAATAAACCTCGATAACCCAACAGCAGTGACATTTTTCATTTTCAGAAAACTCTACTTTGATCTTCCAATGTGATCTTTTTCACTAGACACAAACAGCCAATACTACAGTGAGGGGAATAATTATTTGACCCCCTGCTGAATTCTTAAGTTGACCCATTAATAAAGAAATGTGATGTCTATAATTTCACTGGTAGGTTTATTTTAACAGCAAAAGATAGATTATCAACAAAACAAGCAAGAAAAAATCATTATGTAACAGTTACAAAGCAATTTGTCATTTATCTAGGGAAATATGTATTTGATCACTTGGAAACCAGGCTTTAGTACTTGGTGGAGTAACCATTGTTGGCCAGCACAGCTGTCAGATGTTTCTTGTAGTTGGTCACCAGGTTTGCACTCAGCTCAGCAATTTTCATCCACTCCTCTTTACAGACCTCCTCCAAATGTTTAAGGTTTTTACGAGCTCTGATGACAACTGCCTTTGATCCATTGCTGAGACACACAAACACGAGCACCCTGACATGGGCACACACATACAAATACAGGCAGATACAGACACATGGGCACCCTGACATGGGCACACACATACAAATACAGGCAGATACAGACACATGGGCACCCTGACATGGGCACACACATACAAATACAGGCAGATACAGACACATGGGCACCCTGACATGGGCACACACATACAAATACAGGCAGATACAGACACATGGGCACCCTGACATGGGCACACACATACAAATACAGGCAGATACAGACACATGGGCACCCTGACATGGGCACACACATACAAATACAGGCAGATACAGACACATGGGCACCCTGACATGGGCACACACATACAAATACAGGCAGATACAGACACATGGGCACCCTGACATGGGCACACACATACAAATACAGGCAGATACAGACACATGGGCACGGACATGCACACACATCCGGGGCACATGCACATACAGACACACACACACACATTAGTAGTCATATCTTTGTGGGGACCGTCCATTGATTTCTATGGGCAAAACCCTAATCCCATCTATGACGACCTTAACCCCTGCCCAGCCCTTACCTTAACCATAAGTAACTATGACAACCTTAACCCCTACCCAACCCTAACCCTAATCCCAACTATGACGACCTTAACCCCTACCCAGCCCTAACCTTAACCATAAGTAACCATGATGACCTTAACCCCTACCCAGCCCTAACCTTAACCATAAGTAACTAGGACAACCTTAACCCCTACCCAGCCCTAACCTTAACCATAAGTAACCATGACGACTTTAACCCCTACCCAGCCCTAACCTTAACCATAAGTAACTAGGACAACCTTAACCCCTACCCAGCCCTAACCTTAACCATAAATAACCAAACAAAATACAAGACTTCTAGCATGAGAAAAATGTCCCCACGAAGTAATAAGTTACAGGTTTTTGTCATATTGTGGGGGAATCTGGACCCCACAATATAATAATTACAAAAACACGCACACTATTGCTTTCATGGCACCAGTACTGCTCTGTTATTCTAAATTCTCGAATCGGTAACTAACAGTCTCACCTGGAAAATAACGTTAGCATCAGTATTTCTGTAAGATGCTCAGGATCTTATAGGCAGCAGCTTTGGGTGTGAGAGTCCAAAAGGTTTGTCTTAAAAACTGTCATCCTTCCCATGGGCGAAGCTCATAATTGGATGAGCCAGACCACCCCGCCCCCCTTTTAGCCAATGGGAGTCTTTCACAAATGCAGGAAACTCACCTCAGGCAGGTGTGAGATCTGGGCAAAAAGTCAGAGACCCACCGAGAGTTGCCCCCATTCTGGAAGGGGCCGTGCTGCTTGCCCCGTTGCTTTCATGGGGGAGTTATCAGAATCAAAATCACTTTATTTCACCAAGTATGTTACACTTACAAGGAATTTGTTTGGGTGCATGCAGACGTGATACAAATATTCAAGGAAACTAAAAACTAAGGCAAGGATCAAAATAATATAATATGATGAATAGAGAGAAAAGTAATACATATAAATCAGGTATGTAAATGTCAACTTGTGAGGAACACATATATTATCTATTATTATTATTATTATTATTAGGTATTTATTGTGTTACTTTTATGTACAATCTCCAAAAGTGAATCAGTGCTAGAAGGATTAAGGAAATGACTGTCTTTAGCGTTAATTGCATTTTATAATATACTTTAATATATCCATTATATCTCAGCAGGTATAAAGGAACAACACAGAGTGGCTTATGGGTTTTTTAATATATATCCATTCTCAGCAAGTATAAAAGAACGCAGTGCGGCTTATGGGGTAAAAGTCTGAGAATCACTTCCTGCAATGCTGCTTCTGAAAGGTGAGATGAATCAGTGAGATGATAGGATGCTGCAATGACGGCGACTCCCGCTTTCCTCCTCTGAGCCTCTGATTGCCCGCAGAGGCCACATCGTTCTCTGTACGTGGATCCCATCAGGACCAGTGTGTCGGCAACTCCAAGCGGTTCCGTTATTTATAACGTTACAAGTTATGAGTTACGTGACTCTCAATCAGTTTCTGTTTCCTTTATGATCACTAATGCATGTATCATTTACATTACATTGTACCATTATATTATACTTAAAGCTTGACAATTATTTCAGTTTTAAAATGAAGAAAAAATACCTGAAATGTTATGTAAACGTACATTACTAAGGAGGCCTATTAGCATAATAACTAACACCTTTGATAAGCCGATGTTAAGTCAAGTTAAATTCTGCAATGTATCAGAATGTTCTAGTACTTGTTCTAACAGTCTTTAACCTTATTCCAGTTTTTTCTCTGAAAATATGAGCAATTCCTATAATCAGACTATAAGACTAATCGTTTTCCTCTGTACAGTGAATTAATCTTTTGGACATTGCATAGAACTGAAACCTCAGACTAATTAGTGTTTCTTCTTTAATAATTTCTGAGGACTGCCTTTGGAGGTCAATTATATCCAGGCACTCAGTGCTAACATAAATTAAATAAAACAATAAAGTACTTTCCAGAATGTGGAGTGTGGAGTTGCAGCTGTCTTAGAACCCAACCCAGATCGATAGTTCTGATTTTGATGTAGCACTCGGCAATAAATACACCTCAGTGCTAACAAAAAGAATGGAAGAGATGTTGGTGTGGCTAACAGGTTAGCCCGTCCTGTGGTCTGTGTGGATCCCAATGCCCCAGTGCAGTGACGGGGACACTGAGGCTAACAGGTTAGCCCGTCCTGTGGTCTGTGTGGATCCCAATGCCCCAGTGCAGTGACGGGGACACTGAGGCTAACAGGTTAGCCCGTCCTGTGGTCTGTGTGGATCCCAATGCCCCAGTGCAGTGACGGGGACACTGAGGCTAACAGGTTAGCCCGTCCTGTGGTCTGTGTGGATCCCAATGCCCCAGTGCAGTGACGGGGACACTGTGGCCAGCAGGGGAGCCCGTCCTGTGGTCTGTGTGGATCCCAATGCCCCAGTGCAGTGACGGGGACACTGTGGCCAGCAGGGGAGCCCGTCCTGTGGTCTGTGTGGATCCCAATGCCCCAGTGCAGTGACAGGGACACTGTGGCCAGCAGGGGAGCCCGTCCTGTGGTCTGTGTGGATCCCAATGCCCCAGTGCAGTGACGGGGACACTGTGGCCAGCAGGGGAGCCCGTCCTGTGGTCTGTGTGGATCCCAATGCCCCAGTGAAGTGACAGGGACACTGTGGCCAGCAGGTTAGCCCGTCCTGTGGTCTGTGTGGATCCCAATGCCCCAGTGAAGTGACGGGGACACTGTGGCCAGCAGGGGAGCCCATCCTGTGGTCTGTGTGGATCCCAATGCCCATTAATAATGTAACATAAATGTAAAATGAATGTAACATTCATTCATTCACATTCATAGATAAACTGCAAAAGTCAAAATTGTCGTCTAGCTGTCATGCATCGCCCTGTCTAAATGTGTACTGCCACATGGTGGCAGTGGAGGGAACTACTACTGAAATAATTACCGTTTTGACCCGAATATAAGATGGGTTTTTTTTCCCTCAAAATTCATCTGAAACAGTGGTCTAGTTTTGTTTTCGGGGTCTAAACAAAAAAGGGAATACATGGTGCCAAATACGATATTTTGTAACGAGTTCTTTGACTTACCGTAATATAGATTTGCCATAAGATTTCTTGCGTGAGCGTGAGAGTCTGAAAGCGTGAGAGTCTGAAAGCATGAGTGTCACGCCAGATGTGTGAGAGTCTGAAAGTGTGAGTGTCACGCCAGATCCGTGAGAGTCTGAAAGCGTGAGAGTCTGAAAGCGTGAGTGTCACGCCAGATGCGTGAGAGTCTGAAAGCGTGAGTGTCACGCCAGATGCGTGAGAGTCTGAAAGAGTGAGAGTCTGAAAGCGTGAGTGTCACGCCAGATGCGTGAGAGTCTGAAAGCGTGAGAGTCTGAAAGCGTGAGTGTCACGCCAGATGCGTGAGAGTCTGAAAGCGTGAGAGTCTGAAAGCGTGAGTGTCACGCCAGATGCGTGAGAGTCTGAAAGCGTGAGTGTCACGCCAGATGTGTGAGAGTCTGAAAGCGTGAGTGTCACGCCAGATGTGTGAGAGTCTGAAAGCGTGAGTGTCACGCCAGATGTGTGAGAGTCTGAAAGCGTGAGTGTCACGCCAGATGCGTGAGAGTCTGAAAGTGTGAGAGTCTGAAAGCGTGAGAGTCTGAAAGCGTGAGTGTCACACCAGATCCGTGAGAGTCTGAAAGCGTGAGAGTCTGAAAGCGTGAGTGTCACACCAGATCCGTGAGAGTCTGAAAGCGTGAGAGTCTGAAAGCGTGAGTGTCACGCCAGATGTGTGAGAGTCTGAAAGCGTGAGTGTCACGCCAGATGTGTGAGAGTCTGAAAGCGTGAGTGTCACGCCAGATGCGTGAGAGTCTGAAAGTGTGAGAGTCTGAAAGCGTGAGAGTCTGAAAGCGTGAGTGTCACACCAGATCCGTGAGAGTCTGAAAGCGTGAGAGTCTGAAAGCGTGAGTGTCACACCAGATCCGTGAGAGTCTGAAAGCGTGAGAGTCTGAAAGCGTGAGTGTCACGCCAGATGCGTGAGAGTCTGAAAGCGTGAGTGTCACGCCAGATGTGTGAGAGTCTGAAAGCGTGAGTGTCACGCCAGATGCGTGAGAGTCTGAAAGTGTGAGAGTCTGAAAGCGTGAGTGTCACACCAGATCCGTGAGAGTCTGAAAGCGTGAGAGTCTGAAAGTGTGAGTGTCACGCCAGATCCGTGAGAGTCTGAAAGCGTGAGTGTCACGCCAGATGTGTGAGAGTCTGAAAGCGTGAGTGTCACACCAGATCCGTGAGAGTCTGAAAGCGTGAGAGTCTGAAAGCGTGAGTGTCACGCCAGATGCGTGAGAGTCTGAAAGCGTGAGTGTCACGCCAGATGTGTGAGAGTCTGAAAGCGTGAGTGTCACGCCAGATGCGTGAGAGTCTGAAAGTGTGAGAGTCTGAAAGCGTGAGTGTCACACCAGATCCGTGAGAGTCTGAAAGCGTGAGAGTCTGAAAGTGTGAGTGTCACGCCAGATGCGTGAGAGTCTGAAAGCGTGAGTGTCACGCCAGATGTGTGAGAGTCTGAAAGCGTGAGTGTCACGCCAGATGCGTGAGAGTCTGAAAGTGTGAGAGTCTGAAAGCGTGAGTGTCACACCAGATCCGTGAGAGTCTGAAAGCGTGAGAGTCTGAAAGCGTGAGTGTCACGCCAGATGTGTGAGAGTCTGAAAGCGTGAGTGTCACGCCAGATGCGTGAGAGTCTGAAAGTGTGAGAGTCTGAAAGCGTGAGTGTCACACCAGATCCGTGAGAGTCTGAAAGCGTGAGAGTCTGAAAGTGTGAGTGTCACGCCAGATCCGTGAGAGTCTGAAAGCGTGAGTGTCACGCCAGATGTGTGAGAGTCTGAAAGCGTGAGTGTCACACCAGATCCGTGAGAGTCTGAAAGCGTGAGAGTCTGAAAGCGTGAGTGTCACGCCAGATGCGTGAGAGTCTGAAAGCGTGAGAGTCTGAAAGCGTGAGTGTCACGCCAGATGTGTGAGAGTCTGAAAGCGTGAGTGTCACGCCAGATGCGTGAGAGTCTGAAAGTGTGAGAGTCTGAAAGCGTGAGTGTCACACCAGATCCGTGAGAGTCTGAAAGCGTGAGAGTCTGAAAGTGTGAGTGTCACGCCAGATGCGTGAGAGTCTGAAAGCGTGAGAGTCTGAAAGCGTGAGTGTCACGCCAGATGCGTGAGAGTCTGAAAGCGTGAGAGTCTGAAAGCGTGAGTGTCACGCCAGATGTGTGAGAGTCTGAAAGCGTGAGTGTCACGCCAGATGCGTGAGAGTCTGAAAGTGTGAGAGTCTGAAAGCGTGAGTGTCACACCAGATCCGTGAGAGTCTGAAAGCGTGAGAGTCTGAAAGTGTGAGTGTCACGCCAGATCCGTGAGAGTCTGAAAGCGTGAGTGTCACGCCAGATGTGTGAGAGTCTGAAAGCGTGAGTGTCACACCAGATCCGTGAGAGTCTGAAAGCGTGAGAGTCTGAAAGCGTGAGTGTCACGCCAGATGCGTGAGAGTCTGAAAGCGTGAGAGTCTGAAAGCGTGAGTGTCACGCCAGATGTGTGAGAGTCTGAAAGCGTGAGTGTCACGCCAGATGCGTGAGAGTCTGAAAGCGTGAGTGTCACGCCAGATGCGTGAGAGTCTGAAAGTGTGAGAGTCTGAAAGCGTGAGTGTCACACCAGATCCGTGAGAGTCTGAAAGCGTGAGAGTCTGAAAGCGTGAGTGTCACGCCAGATGTGTGAGAGTCTGAAAGCGTGAGTGTCACGCCAGATGCGTGAGAGTCTGAAAGTGTGAGAGTCTGAAAGCGTGAGTGTCACACCAGATCCGTGAGAGTCTGAAAGCGTGAGAGTCTGAAAGTGTGAGTGTCACGCCAGATCCGTGAGAGTCTGAAAGCGTGAGTGTCACGCCAGATGTGTGAGAGTCTGAAAGCGTGAGTGTCACACCAGATCCGTGAGAGTCTGAAAGCGTGAGAGTCTGAAAGCGTGAGTGTCACGCCAGATGCGTGAGAGTCTGAAAGCGTGAGAGTCTGAAAGCGTGAGTGTCACGCCAGATGTGTGAGAGTCTGAAAGCGTGAGTGTCACGCCAGATGCGTGAGAGTCTGAAAGTGTGAGAGTCTGAAAGCGTGAGTGTCACACCAGATCCGTGAGAGTCTGAAAGCGTGAGAGTCTGAAAGTGTGAGTGTCACGCCAGATGCGTGAGAGTCTGAAAGCGTGAGAGTCTGAAAGCGTGAGTGTCACGCCAGATGCGTGAGAGTC